>NC_041385.1:425906032-426001624 GCF_002162155.2 Triticum dicoccoides
CGTACGGGTCCGTGCGGGCCCGCGATGGGCTCCGCGGGCCGGCGGCGAGGTGGGCGCGGGAGCGCCACGTGGCAGCCTCCCATTGGCTGCGGGCGGCGACGGCGAAGCGTCCGGCGCGGACGGACGTGTCCGGTGGCGGCGCGAGGGCGATTTTTAGGGTTAGGGGGGAAATGATCCGAAAATGGAGAGGGGGAGACGTTTTTATAGGTGGAGGGAGCTAGGAGAGTCCAAATGAGGAGCAGTTTTCGGCCACGCGATCGTGATCAAATGACCTAGAGCATGGAGGGGAGTTAGACGGGTTTTGGGCCACTTTGGAGGGTGTGTTGGGCTGCAAAGAGAAGGGGGCTTTTACGGTCACCCGGTTAACCGTTGGAGTATCAAACGACCTCCAAATGGCACGAAACTTGACAGGCGGTCTACCGGTGCTATACCAAGGCCGCTTGGCAAACCTCGGGCCATTCCGAGAACATTTAACACCCGCTCACAACAGGAGAGAAGAAGGGGACGTCGGATGACATAGGAGTGCCGGATTGCAAAACGGACAACGGGGAAAATGCTCGGATGCACGAGACGAACACGTATGCAAAATGAAATGCACATGATGACATGATATGAAATGCAGATGATGACATGGCAAAGTGCAACACGCAAGCAAATGACATGGCAACGACGGCGAATAACTGGCAGACACCTGGCGCAACGAATCCGGGGCGTTACAACACTCCTCCACTAACAAGAGATCTCGTCCCGAGATCTTAGGACCGAGATGGAAGGGAAAAGGTATGAGGTGAAACAAGAACTCAAGAGAAGAAGCAAAGAATCGAGAACACTCGAGAAGAGAGAGGAACGACGCGAATGAAGGGAATCAAAAGCTCACGGAATCAAATAGACTATGAAATCACTCGTTCTAACCGGAGTGGTTAGAATGAGAAAAGAAACGAATAAGACCAAAAGGATTTAGGCAGCACTCCGGCTGAAAATGGGAGGATTAGAACGAACTTGAGAGGATGGAACGATACTTGATGAAGACATAACAGAAAACCTCCGGAAAGGATTGAAAGAGTTGAATGAAAAGAACGGAGAAGAAAATGACAACTTGTGCCACGAATGAAATTGAAAGCATCTTTAGAAGTAAGGTTAGAATGGAGTTGTTGAGAAAATCAACAAGGAAAGAATAAGCTTGTTGTGGACTTATGGAAAACATCTCAAAATCATGAGCTGATAACCAGCCGCAAACGGAAATGATTGGATAACTTAGAAGGACGAAGAAATGCAAAACTCCAATTCAAAAGAATACGGAGAATTAATTACACTTCGAGACGCGAGAAGAGAAAATACTTGAACTCCGCCGACAAGAATCTTGATGAACACTTGAGAGGATGAATTAAATCATGAAGAACAACCATGAAGAACTCCAGTGACAAAAGGATGATGAGATAGAATGAAGGATGAAAGAATAAGATGAGCCTTGCGATGATTTAGATGGGGGTTTCGACAAAAAGGCCGAGGAAATAATTGAACTCCGGAAAATAAAACACTTGGAACTAGAATTTATTCATCAAGAACAAACTCCGAAGGATGGGATTACTCGCTTGGATGAAATAAGAATAAGATTTATTGTATGCTTATCCTTCATCAATTTAAATTGATGACAATGGATTTTTGCATACTACTTATTCTTCTTGAAAAGGATTAAGGAGAGAATAGCACAAAACTTGAGAAAGTCTTCATGAACCACCGGTAGGATTGAAAAGAACGAATGAATTAAAATGATAAACAAGGAAAAAGAATATGAAAGAACCACCGTAAGAATTCAAAAATGACTGACGAAAAAGGATGAATCACTGGGAAGAATTAGAGAAGCACGAAGATACTTGAGGGAATTAAAATGCAAGAGAACAAAGAGATCGTGAGGTGATTAAAGAACTCTTGAACGAAGCACCGAGAAAAATAGAGAACGATAACTGGAATGATGGCCTCCGGTAAAGAAATGGAAAAACAACTCCTGACATACTCCCGATGGGTAAGAAAGAATGTCTGACAAACGGAATAATCCGCGAGGATAACATGAAGCTAGAACCACGAAACTTCGAGAGAACGAACAAGATTTAGAGGGAAGACTCTTCTTCGGTCTTCACATGATGACGAGAAACACCACCAAAATTTACTGAGATACTCCGGGAGAAAGAAAAGCGAAAAGGTTGAGCCAACAATGAAAAGAATTTGAACGAGAACTTAGAGAAGGTATGTGACTGATGAAATTCATACTTACGTCACCCTTGAAAAGAATTGAGAATAACTCCAGGGAATTAGAAGAGTCAGGTAAGATCCTGGGAAAAGACCTGTGGGTTAGGGCCCACTGAAGAAAAGACCATTGGAAAGGATTGTTGAAAAGATAGATGATGCACCGGAACAATTGAAATATTTGCATGAGGTGGCAACCTCGAATTAACTCGACCACAGGCGAATCTCCTGAGATGTCTTCCGAACTCCAGAATGATTGAATGGCGAGAGGCAAAACGAGCGAGGAGAACACTTGATACAAGGACAAGAATGTGACCACCCGAAAAACTTGAATTGAATCCATCGAAAAAAGAAAGGGATGAAGAATGACGAATGAGACGAGAATTCACCGGTTGAAATAAATGAGGGAACACTGAAGAGGCTCCGTGCGAATGAAATTGATGGTCGAAAGAGACTCAGACTCCGGGAAGAAAAGGGTGGGAGGGCGGGAAAAACAAAGACAACTTGGAAGGGGGAACCGACGAATATCTTGAAAAGAAAACAACGGCTGAAATGATTGAGGAAAGAAAGCAAAGACTTCGCACGAGTAGGATGGATACTCGATTATGGACTCCGGTTCCGAGAGGAAGAAGGGTGGGCGGGTGGGAAAAGAAAACAACTGAGAATTGAACTTGGCAAAGATGAAGAGGCTCGAGTCAACTTGACGAGAAATGCACCGGATGAAAAGAGCTAAGAACCAACGATCGGAAAACCAACTGCGTGATCCTAAAGAAAAATTTGAATGGGAAGAGGAGTAATTCAAAACACCTACGTCAAGATTCCTCACCAGAGCGACGAAGGGGCTGAGGAGTAAAAAGAATTCCTACTCTCCGATATAACTAGACTCCGAAAATAGTTTTCTTCTAGACTCAACAACGGCCAAACTACACGATCAATCAAGGGGGGCTCCTAGGGTCGGTCGAGGCTCTGATACCAACTTGTAACGCCCCGGACACACCCGCCGGTGGTCGTTACTCCTGGCGGGATCTAGACTGGCCCCACAGATCAATACTAGTCTTTTCTACGCACTTTGTTCTCACTCGTGCGCACCCGGGAGCAACTTCCCGGTCGGTCACCCATCCTGAAACTACTCCAAGCTGAGCACGCTTAACTTTGGAGTTCTGTCCGAATGGGATCCCGGAAAAGAAGGAATTCCTTATTTATATGAGTAGTCTATCATCCCTAATAAGCCAGGCTATTACACATAGGCACGAACAACTTTTGTCCAACCCCTTGTGACGATCGCCAGCCCATCCTTCACTGCATTCAGGAAGACTTCTAGAGCATTATCATGGTAGCATGAATTATATACTTTAACCTTAGTTGCCTCCACTCCGATCATGTAGTTTGCAAGGTAATCATCAGTAAATAGGTCCGGAAATCACTAAAAAGAGAAAAATATCATATACTAAGGTCTAATAGAGTAACTTGTTGTGGGAGGGGGAAAAGGCAACACATTACTTACCATCCTAAAGTTCACTATTGTCTTGGAAAAAGTATAAATAAAGAGATTAATTCCCATCACCCGTTTCTTTCGCCTAACAATCTTTCTTAGTTTCCTCACTTGACGCTTGTTCATGAATATCTCATTGCCCCATACACAAAAGGGATCAAAGCGTGGTTCAGTACCACTCATATATGTACCTACAAGCAACCAGTAAATGTTAGAAGCTAAACTGAGATTGCACAAATGATGTAAAATACAACTACCTAAGTTCCTAAGTACAAGTATTTTTAGAGATTTCAATATGAACTACATACGGATGTATATGGAATTATAGATATAGTTTATATTAGAATCAAGATTCACCCATTTTGCTCCTTATGTAGTCTATATTGGAATCTCTAAAAATACTTATATTTAGGAACAGATGGTGTATAAGACATGGGATGCAGCTAACCTCGACGGCAAACAACAACATTACCCATTGTAGCCCTATGTAAGTACATGGAAAGCCAATGTTAACTACAACAGGGTTAAAACCCACAAAAAATAGCAAATGTTAATAAAACGGCATCATTTGTAGTGATATCTTCATTGCGAAAGAGTAGCACGGTAGCAAAGGGGCAGATTAAGAAATGGATACAAATGTTAAGTGCAACAGGCTTAACAGCATCCTAAGTCATGTTTTGTAAGTTTGTAGCCATTGCAATACAACTGTTTAAAAATGGATTCAACTGTTAATTGCAACAGGCTTAATAGCCATTGAAACCGGTACTGATAAAATGCAATTGGCAGAGTTAAACATCACAAGGCAGGTGCTGCCAGAGTAGAGAATGGCCAGTTGTCTACAAAAAGGTAGGGAAAATAGCTAAAACGTGTTAGGCATGTTTACTACAACATGCTTAATACATCAACCGTACAAAACATAGCCATTAATTGCAACTGGTATTGGTAAGATTGAAGTGGTGAGTTCATACTTGGTAAGTCCTGAGAGGTAGTTGCTGGGGCACTTCATCTTGGCTAGAGCCCGCCCAAAGTCAGCGGCGGTAGAGGTGAGCTCTTCCTCCAGGTCGAAGCGTGGATCAGTGCCGCCGACATATGTACCTACAAGACGCAAGTAAATGTTAGAAGCCAAACTGCAATTGCACAAATGATGTAAAATATTGTAAGACATGGGATTCAATTAACCTCGACGGCAAACAACAACATCGCCTGTTATGGCCCTGCGTAAGTACATGGAATGGCATGTTAAGTACAATGGGGTTAGCATCCACCAAAAATAGCAAATGGGCAACATCTCTAGTATATCTTCATTGAGGAGAGTAGCATGGTTGCAAAGGGACATATTAAAAACATGGATACAACTATTAATTGCAACAGGCTTAACAACATCCTAAGTCATGTTCTATAAGTTTGTAGCCATTGAAATACAACTGTTTAAAAATGGATTCAACTGTTTATTGCAACAGGCTTAATAGCCATTGAAACAGGTACTGATAAAAATGCAACTGGCAGAGTTAAACATCACAAGGCAGGTGCTGCCAGAGTAGAGAATGGCCCACTTGTCTATAAAAAGGTAGGGAAAGTAGCTAAAACGTGTTAGGCGTGTTTACTACAACATTCTTAATACATCGACCGTACAAAACATAGCCATTAATTGCAACTGGTATTGGAAAGATTAAACTGGTGAGTACATACTTGGTAAGTCCTAAGAGGTAGTTGCTAGGGCATTTCATCTTGGCCAGAGCCCGCCCAAAGTCAGTGGTGGCGGAGGCGAGCTGTTCCTCTGGGTCGAAGCATGGATCAGTTTCACTGACATGTGTACCTACAAGCAACTAGTAAATGGTAGAAGTTAAACTACAATTGCACAAATGATGTGAAATACTGTAAGATATGGGATGCAGCTAACCTCGACGGGAAACAACAACATCATCCGATATGACCCTGCGTAAGTACATGGACAGGCATGTTAAGTACAACAATGTTACCATCCACCAAAAATAGCAAATGGGCACCAAACATAGCAAATGGGCACTATCTCTAGTGATATCCCGAGTCATGTATTGTAAGTTTGTTGCTGGCATTGGTGAAATTAAGCTGGACAGTTAATACTTGAACATCACACAGTGTGCAATACTGAAATAAACAAGGCACGAACATGCTTAATACATCAACCATACAAAACTTAGCCATTGCAAGTGGTATTGGTAAGATTTAGCTGGTCAGATCATACATGTTAAGTCTTGGGAGTAGTCATTGGGGCACTTCATCTGGGCCAGAGCCTGCACTATGTTGGCGGCGGCGGAGGCGAGGTGTTCCTCCGGGTCAACATGCACAATGGCCATCGCGCCATGGACCACCATCAGCTCCTCAACCTCCATGTGATATGTGGTTGGGCTTGTGCGGTGATGCTTTGGAGGTAGGGCGGTGGGGATTTGGAGGCATGAGGATGTTTTGCAGGCGCCATTTAACCAATCAGGCCGGGTGATCAATTGAAAGTATAGCGGGGTTTTTACGCCCCAAACTACGGATGTCGTGTTCTCCACGGGGACTATGCGACGGCAACTATGCTCGGCTAAAGCTAGGTAACACAATTCAGATTATAAATGCAAGAAAATAAACCTAAACTAAACAAGGTAGTTCCCGAAGATCGTCGCCAAAGAAAATGTAAAATAAGCAAAGGGGAGGTTCAGATTGTCTATATTGTCTTTTTGGTGTTTTCCTATTACTTGAGAAACTAAAATGCTAACACCAAAGGAAACAACAGGACATGAACACATATATTTATCTAACAAGCGTATGACAGAGGGAAGAAACAAGATAATGGACAGGGATGAAAATGCTTCATGTCACAACATATATTACAGGTACAGAGCTAATACATAGACTGAAAATTGAATGATCACACAACTGGCTACCACAGAGAGTAATTTCAATACAAAAAAAAATCACGAATAGTAACATGAATTTGTTACAGTGAGCTAGCTGACATGGTTTACATCACAAAACACACATGTATTTATATAGCACATGTACTGGAGCTAACACATGGAAAACTGGATCAATTTCTGCAGTAAGGAACAAACACATAAGGGATCTCACACATACAGTAGCAGAATATTAATTAACAGATGACAAGTACGAACTGAACATATAGAAGGTTACAGGCACTTGTATAATCTGAATATTACAAAGCTTCTTACTACTCCTATTACAGAAAATTCAGAGAATATAGAGAGGGGGGAAGAGATATAGCAGCAGAGGAGGTAAGGAAGAAGAGTAGCAGTGAGGGGAAGGGAGTAGTAGTGGCAGTTGAAAGAAGAAGCAGTAGGGCACAGGAAGGAAGGAGCAGCAGCGAGATGGGGCTACAACAGCAGCAGGCAGAATTTCAGAGGATCAGCAGCATGAGCGCAAGAAAGGCAACAACATCAACGTGAAGGGAAGAAGCAGCAGGGGGGAAAGGAGAAGAAGATCAGCAGCACGGGGGCGCTCACGCAGAAGACCAGACGCCCATGACCCTCTTGTCTGGTCGGGCGCGCAAGTGATGGTGGTGAACGGGTGGCGCTAATGGATGGTGCAGCGGCGCGAGGTGGTGATGGAGTGGATGGATGGTGGTGTATGGAGGTGCTGGTGGATGGAGGGCGCGGTGAAGGTGGAGGCGCGGTGGAGCGGTGGCACGCCCCACGCCGGCCTGGCTGCGGCGGCGGCCGGTGGTGGAGAAGGTGGGGTGAGGGAGAGAGATGAGATGCCAGGCCCGATTTGGGAATCAGGGCGTCTAGGGATTTTGACCTCCTGTGATCTGCCATTTTTTCACTTTGGCCCTCCTGCTTCCTTTCTTCTCAAGATGATCCTCCAACATTAGCTTGCCCCTGGATACTTCTTTTCTTCTCGCTCGGGTCCCTCGTTCTCTCGTTCCAGCCCCAAGTCTCATCGCGTTTGGCAATCGACTGAATCTTGAAGTTTATAGTGCCTTCTCGCACTTTTCTGCAAAAGAAACAATTCACTAGTCAACATGCTCTTATATGATTATCATTCAAATATATCATAGTTCACAGCAAGAATGGATCGTCGGATCACAATAAATGGTGTGTTTATGTGCCAAAATTATATATATGAAATGTGCTTATCAAGTTCCCCCACACTTAAACTTTTGCTTGTCCTCAAGCAAAGGAATATGACAAGAGCTAGATAATGAACAGTGAGCTGACCGGAGAATGTCCCAGTGAAGTAGATCTCCAAACAAAGCATGCTTTGGACTTAGCTAATGAAAATTAATGGTTAAGAGTGCTACAAAGCAATAGGATACTAGTAGACTCAATCATTTTAAACTTTTACAATGATAAAAATGGATCAACAAATTCAAATGTTGATTGTGCCAAAAAGGTTCCTAAAGAGAGCATGATCCTGAGAACAAAAGGAGCTTGAATTAAAATCACTTATTTGCAGAAATATAACAATGTGGTTGAACCACTTATTAAATTTGAAGGAAGTAATGATAATATTTTATCAATCTCACCAAAGGAACATACCACCGATCCCGAGAACATGGTATACACCTGGCTCGACCAATTATTAGTTTTTTAGTTTGTCTCCCCAAAGGAACATACCACTGATCCCGAGAACATGGTATACACCTGGTTCGACAATTACATTTCTATTATTATTAATTACAGCCCAAGCTAACCCGATTTCACATGCCACCGATCCCGGGAACATGACATGCTACTGTAGGTAGCCAGACTAATTTATTCATTATTACTTATCTTAAATGAACAACTCTTAAGCACAAAAATAGGAATCATCACTTCTCCATGTCTGGTTCACATGCTACCGATCCAGGGAACATAGCATGCTAATCCATAGTGGTTAGGTGATTGCTCTCAATGGGAACACATTAGGCACAAACTCAGCATCTGACACTTAATGATCTAGGTGTATCGAGGTAAAAGCAGAGAATGATTAAGTTTTCTAGTGTACTAGGGATTTGAGCACTCAAAACTAATAGCTTTCAGTAATTTCAGCAAAGCAAGCATTGTATAGATCACTAGTTTACAAGGCATTCAACACTCAGTTCACATATTCACATCAATCGCCCTATGTCGAAGGTAAAATTTAGTGGGACGGTATTTAAGAAATGACTCAAGCAACCCAAATAACAGTTGATTATAGCATGTATAATGTATGATGGTAGTCAGATTGGGGTCATGAAACAGCTCACCGGGTTTATATGATGTAGGTCTCGCTCGATCACTCTCACGTCCTCATGCATTGCGACTCCTCTCCTTTTGCTACCCTATCCTCATGCCTGCTCTAGCTTCTCTCTTCATGTGTGCTCCTTGCTTCTCCTCATCCCCATGCCATGGGTCCACCAGGGTCCCAGGGAATGTCATCTCGAACTTGGTCAGCATGTAGTGGATCGTGCACAAGCAACAACCTGAAAGAGCACTCAACCAAAGAGATAATGCAAGTGGTAGGGATAATACCCTCCAAGTCATCAATCGAATATCCAATTACATAAGCATAGCTATAAAGCACATGTTTAGGATGGTAGAAATCAGCAAGGTCAACACTAACATGAGGATGATATTTATCATTAAGCTCAAGACTAGCATGGGAATGATATGTTTCATTAAGCATAGGACTAGCACGAGGAAAGTAACTACGATCATCACAAATGAGAGTAATGCCACTAACAGGGTATATATCATCATATCCAAGCAAATGAGTTTTCAAATCAATCTTAAGTGATGGTATCATGTAATGCAAGGTAGTAGCAAAGAAATCACAAGGCATCATGTCATCAAGAGGATTGGGTAAACCTGACACATCACGCTCTGGTATGACAATAGGCAAATGAATCTCATGTTCTTCATCTTCATCTACAGCAGCTTCTTGTACTTCTTCAGGAGTAGTAGATGATGAGTCTTCAACTTGATCACTTGGGAATTGCAGCTCTTGATCATCTTGTCCCTTGTCTTCTAGTTCATCTTATTCAATCTGAGGTATCTCATGCTCAAGGCACTTGCTATCTAGCTTAGCTGGATGTGACGGTATTGGAACCTCACATGTATCAAGGGGAATCCCAGAATTACTCAGCTCAAGCTGCGAAGAAATAGTACTGCCAGCGTTGATGTTCTTCTCAATCTTCTTTACTTCTTCCACTAGCTCATTCCCACTCTTGATCTTCTTCATTTCATCTAGTATAACCTTCCTAATAGGATCATCCTCGGCACTCCAAGTGAACTCGAGACTCAAAAGTGCAAGCTTGTCTATGTCATCGAACTCATCTTGAGTAGGCACTTTTGTTGAAGGTGTTGGTTGACCAAATGGAGGACCATTTAACTCCATTGGCAACATCTCCTGGTGCTGAGATATATGATAAGACTGTTGTGGAGCATAGTTGTGGCTCTCCTCTTCATACCTAAATCCCTGCATATGATTACTAGAAGCAAACGGTGAGATCTCAGGGTTGTTGCTCCTATATGACATATTTGGGTTTTCAGGCCACCCATGTGAGTAATTGTTTTGGTATGAGCTATGCTCTTGAGCGAAGCTCATGCCAAAACAATCTGGAGTGTGAGAGTAACCACGCTGACATTCAGCGGGCGAATGGCCCTGAAATCCACAAATATGGCATGTAGGAGCAACATAAGGATTGCCTCCGGAATAAGGATAATAAGAACTAGGCCTATCCTCAAAAACTACTCCTCGCTGCCGAGCTAAATCATCTAATTGATGGGAAATCTTACTTATCAGTTCTTGAATACTTTCTGTGCTGTTTGTAGTGTTGCTCGCATAAGCCTGATGATCTGAATAGTAAGCCATAACCGAGAAGATAGTTCTAACCTGCAAAAAGGAAAAGAAAACAAAAAAGATACTAACTAGAACAGGGGTCAGTGGTTAGAGATATATCAAAAATATATGGCACAAACTAGAAAAAGAAGAAAAACCTAGTCTATAGCCTAACACAGTCACAATACGCTAGTCCCCGGCAATGGCGCCAAAATGATCAATTGTAATTATAGCGGGGTTTTTACGCCCCAAACTACGGATGTCGTGTTCTCCACAGGGACTATGCGACGGCAACTATGCTCGGCTAAAGCTAGGTAACACAATTCAGATTATAAATGCAAGAAATTAAACCTAAACTAAACAAGGTAGTTCCCGAAGATCGTCGCCAAAGAAAATGTAAAATAAGCAAAGGGGAGGTTCAGATTGTCTATATTGTCTTTTTGGTGTTTTCCTATTACTTGAGAAACTAAAATGCTAACATCAAAGGAAACAACAGGACATGAACACATATATTTATCTAACAAGCGTATGACAGAGGGAAGAAACAAGATAATGGACAGGGATGAAAATGCTTCATGTCACAACATATATTACAGGTACAGAGCTAATACATAGACTGAAAATTGAATGATCACACAACTGGCTACCACAGAGAGTAATTTCAATACAAAATAAAATCACGAATAGTAACATGAATTTGTTACAGTGAGCTAGCTGACATGGTTTACATCCCAAAACACACATGTATTTATATAGCACATGTACTGGAGCTAACAAATGGAAAACTGGATCAATTTCTGCAGTAAGGAACAAACACATAAGGGATCTCACACATACAGTAGCAGAATATTAATTAACAGATGACAAGTACGAACTGAACATATAGCAGGTTACAGGCACTTGTATAATCTAAATATTACAAAGCTTCTTACTACTCCTATTACAGAAAATTCAGAGAATATAGAGAGGGGGGAAGAGATATAGCAGCAGAGGAGGTAAGGAAGAAGAGTAGCAGTTAGGGGAAGGGAGTACTAGTGGCAGTTGAAAGAAGAAGCAGTAGGGCGCAGGAAGGAAGGAGCAGCAGCGGGATGGGGCTACAAAAGAAGCAGGCAGAATTTCAGAGGAGCAGCAGCATGAGCGCAAGAAAGGCAACAACATCAACGTGAAGGGAAGAAGCAGCAGGGGGGAAAGGAGAAGAAGATCAGCAGCACGGGGGCGCTCACGCAGAAGACCAGACGCCCATGACCCTCTTGTCTGGTCGGGCGCGCAAGTGATGGTGGTGAACGGGTGGCGCTAATGGATGGTGCAGCCGCGCGAGGTGGTGATGGAGTGGATGGATGGTGGTGTATGGAGGTGCTGGTGGATGGAGGGCGCGGTGAAGGTGGAGGCGCGGTGGAGCGGTGGCACGCCCCACGCCGGCCTGGCTGCGGCGGCGGCCGGTGGTGGAGAAGGTGGGGTGAGGGAGAGAGATGAGATGCCAGGCCCGATTTGGGAATCAGGGCGTCTAGGGATTTTGACCTCCTGTGATCTGCCATTTTTTCACTTTGGCCCTCCTGATTCCTTTCTTCTCAAGATGATCCTCCAACATTAGCTTGCCCCTGGATACTTCTTTTCTTCTCGCTCGGGTCCCTCGTTCTCTCGTTCCAGCCCCAAGTCTCATCGCGTTTGGCAATCGACTGAATCTTGAAGTTTATAGTGCCTTCTCGCACTTTTCTGCAAAAGAAATAATTCACTAGTCAACATGCTCTTATATGATTATCATTCAAATATATCATAGTTCACAGCAAGAATGGATCGTCGGATCACAATAAATGGTGTGTTTATGTGCCAAAATTATATATATGAAATGTGCTTATCACCGGGCCGTGATAGAGATCAATGGGTTACCTGACTGGATCCGAGTAGAACGTAGATGTGGTTGAAGCTATGGTTACGGCGGCGGCAGTTTGAGCTGCTGGTAGGGGGAGGGGGAGGGGGAGATACTGAGGAAATTTGATCGGTGGAGATGTGGTTGGAGGAATAAATTCTGATATCACGCACCTAATGAAAATTTCTATGTGAAACTTGAAACTTGGGCGGGGGAAACACATAACACAGACGAAGCGCGTAAAATACTCGTGTGCGAGAAAAGAGAAAATTGGCAAATCCCGTCTCCAAAAAAATGTACACGTGTAGTTGATTTTTTTCGGTCAATGGTACGCCTGGTTTATTAGGAAACATCGCACAGGTAACTGACTTATGGATCATTAACGCAAAAAAACGCACATGGGTACGCCATAGAAACCGTGTGTTTTGTGGTCTTCTAATAATTCTTATATCTACCAGCATCTCCAACCGCACCTAATTTTAAAAATCTCTTTCATTGTATCAGGATTATTTGATGTACATGAACGAGGCAAGGTAACACCCGATGAGCAATCATCGGTTTATGAAATGCAATCAAGTGTCAACCTGCCTTGCTCGCGTAGCCAGATTTGATCCTATGCAACAAGAGAGAAGTTGCTGCCATCCGCCGGCGCGGCAATTTTAGCCGGTGTGCGGCCAACTCGCGCGGCGAGGTGGGACTAAAAACTAGCGGCGACCAGCTCTAGTCTCTTCCGGTGGCTGCGGGCAGACATTTCGGTAGTATTTGGGGCCGGGGAGCGGCTACAAAATTTTAGTGAACACATGCTAATCAATGCTCAAAGCCCTCAAAGGATGCACTTACTGACATTGTACGTTAATAATAGATAGTACAAACTTAAAGTACTACTGGTAATTTGCTCTAAGACTATGGGAGACACACGCACTAACAACTTCTCACATGCTGCCATGGGGGCATGCTGGCCAGACGCCGACGTTCTCCTTCCCGGCCTTGTAGGTGGCTGCCCACCGTGCTTCGATCTCCACCAAGCTCTCCTCAGCATGGCGTGCGGCCTCTTCTTTCTTGCAGTGGCGGGACTCTCTTTTCTTGACTACTTTCTGCCTTTTCCGCTCCTTCTGTGCGGCTTTGGCCACCTCTAGATCCACCGACCATTCGGCCATGGCAGCCTCAAAGTCCACAAACGTAACTGTGTGGCCGGTGGCGGCGATGAACTCGGCGCGGCCAGATGCCATCATTTCCTTACCATGTGTGCAGAGCCCGGGCGGCGAGGAACGCGGCGCGGGGGGATGCCATCGCTTCCTTACCAGTTACTATGCGCCGTCCACAAACGACGCTTGGAGAGAGCTCTGGGACAGAGGGGCCGGGAAGCCGTACAGTGCGGTGGTTTTTAAGAGCTCAATGACAAAGGACAATGGAAATTTGGCTTCCCTTACAATTTTGCTCGTTCATTATCGCAAACGGTTCATCTCCGTTGCTTCCGGAAGCAGTGTGCGTTGAGCCTATTGTGTGTTGCGTTATGATTGACCCGAACCCCAGCCGGATTGCACGTGTGCACCGTAGGATACACCGCGATCGAACGGCAATCCACGTCCCTCACATCACACCCGTGTAGCTGTAGCTAGATTGGATTTATATGCGCTAAATGCCTAGAAAATGCACATAATCCCCTAAATATTGTAAATGAGCCCGGAAAATGCCAAATTTGAACACGGTGATTTGTAGGGTGTATGTTCGTTGTAGAAAAAACTCCAGGCCAAAGAACGAAGAAAATTTGGATTCCTCTTCAATCTTGGTGATTTCCCTCTCGAAAGCATGTAACTTCCTCGGTGATGGTTCGATTTATGAAGGGCGTGAATGACGACATAAGCCAAACCTTCTCAAATTTTTACCAAGACATGGTGAGTTCATACCACGCACCATGCCAGGCTTCATGTTTTTCAAGCATTTATTTCATTTTTTCTATAGTTGAAAACTAATAAACAAACGTTTGTGGTTGACTATTGCCACACATTTCATCAAAATATCTGCCCATTCCTTGTAAAAGGCATGAGAATTTACTAGATGGCACGAGCATGGTTTTCCAGGCCGTTCTTGTGCACCCTTTCATGCACCGATTGTTTGAACTTGAATTATGTGCAATAATGCCTAGAAAATGCACATAATCCATTAAATATGGTAAATGAACCGGAAAAGTGCCAAATTTCAACACAGTGATTTGCAAGGTGTATGTTCATCGTAGAAAAAAACTCATGGACAAAGGACAAAGGAAATTTGGACCCCCCCCCCTTCAATCTTGGTGATTTCCCCCTCGAAACCATGAAACTTCCTCGGTGATGGTTCGGCGACATAAGGAAAGCATTCTCAAATTTTTACTGGGGCACGGTGAGGCCATACCATGGCACCACACCAGGCTTCATGTTTTCCAATCATGTATTTCATTTTTGTATAATTGTTAACCAAGTAAACGATGCGTTTATGGTTGACTATTGCCACACATTTCCTTGAAATATCTAACCATTCCTTGTAAAAGGCATGAGAATGTACTAAATAGCACGAGCATGGTTTTCCATACAGTTCTTGTGCACCTTGTTCTTCTCTGCAGCTGGAATACTCCTGGTGTTCCCCTTGGGTGCAGACTTCGGCTTTGGAGCAGCAGCCTTGGGAGCATCTTTGGGCTTAGATGGAGCAGCCCCTGATCATATAGCATCTCCCATCAGCTTTTGAGCTTTAGGTGCTGGTGCGCCAACCTCTTCCTCTTCTTCTTCAGAGTCTCTCCTCATAGAGGGCTTGCCAAGTACTTTGGCAGTAGTAGTTCTGACTCTCTTCTCCTTCTTCAGATCTTGGCCAGCAGCTTCATCTTCAGACTAAGTGGTGAACTTCATGGTTTCACCAGTGGCAACCTTCCTAGGTTTGGAAGTGGGAATTCTCCTGGCAGGTGCCTTCTTTTGCATTCCTGGCTTAGTGGTAGCAGATGTGCCATATTCCTTCTTCAGCACCTTCTTCTTGGAAGTGGCCTCATCCTCAATAGCCACATAGTCCTCATATTCAGAATCTGAGGTCTTCTTCTTTCTGATCCTGGTGGCTGCCTTTGGCAAATTGCTGGGTGTGCTCCTGCTACCCTCATCATAACTGCTAGAGGGACTAGTGCCCTCACTCATGTGAACTTGCTCCTCACACTTGTTCTGACTGTCACTCTGATCTGACATGATGCAAACTCTGACAGCAGACCCTGTGAATAGATATAGATGAGGTAGAGTAGATGAGCATCACAAAGCACATAGATTTTTGCAAAAGAATGAGTCAAAAACATAGTTTTAGTTTTCCACAGAAAGCATTTTGGAGCTACTGATTTGTAAACTCGGGGATACCGAAGCAGCTTTTGGAACCTAAACTAGTGAACTCGGTCAGACTGAGTCACGGTTTGGTGGCACCGAGACTGCTAGGGTTTCACAAAGAATCAAACTCGGTCACACCGATTTGCAATTCTTGGTCAGACCGAGAATCACATGTGCAATGGCCTGAACCAAATCGGTGAGACCGATTTCTACAACTCGGTCGGTCCGAGATGAATTCGGCGGAAACCTAACCCTAAATTTTCAATCCAAATCTAATCTACGGAGTGATTTCGCTGGATAGAGTGATTTCAAATGTGGCAAGATTCATGGCAATGCAATGTGCTAGGAATCAGAGTAAGGAATAGCACAAAGTTCAAATCCATACCCTAATGCGGTGATGGATTTGCTATGGCGACAACAGCGGAGCAGAATCCCGTTGACGGCGGCGGAGACCAGAGGCAGGAGGTCGCTCGCGACAAGGAGGACGATCCGGAGACCCGAAGAGGCAGAGCAGGCTGTGCGCGGGCGAGGAGTTACGGAAAAGTTTCCAAATTTTGGCCCGGGAGTATATATAGCCTGACCCTGTCGGTGTGACCGAGTGGAACAACTCGGTGGCACAGAGATGCATTACTGCAAGCAGTTACTACAACTCGGTGTGACCGAAGAGTTCAAATCGGTTGCACCGAGATTGAAAACCTAGATCAACTTAGTGATCTCGGTACGACCGAAAAGGTTGAATCGGTCAGATCGAAATGCACAAAGAGGTTTTGGAAGTTTAAGTCTATGAAGAATCTGGGACTCCGAGTGCTCCTCACACAGAGTGGTTCGAATCTGACTTGATCAAACTTTGTGATATAGCATGAATAGAGTTTGAGACAAGAAAAGCATAGATAGCTAGAGAAGGTTCTTAGGCATTCCTGTCCATCCACTTGGCAAAAGAAAAGAAACCAAATAATCAAAGCTACAAGTGGATGTCCTCGAATGAGTAAATTATGCAACCAACATGCTCACCAAATAAAATGGCAAATGAAATATGTGGAAAAGCATGCACAACCACTTCTAGCATCTATCAAGCAATTGGCGATGACTAGGTCATCTATATATGAGTATATTGACTTAGGAGTCAAATGAGAACATTTGATCATAGGTCATACTCATCGTTTAAGCACAAGTGGGGTTATCACTTTTACATAAAGCATTGTTGTGTTCACACCATTAGAGTTGCTTTAGGTCAATTCTTAGAGTAAATCTCCCCCTAGATGTGAGATCCCCCCTAAGAGGGATGAACTAACCTTGGGTTTTGTCGATGATGACTTCATGTAGGTGTTGAAGATGTGGATGCTCAATGTTGATGTAGATCATTTGGAGCAATCCTTTGGAGTGAGTTGCACTTTCAATACCTACACGGGTTAGTCCCACAAGGAACAAACAAGGATATCCATAGACATAGAGTGATGCGCACACACAAGATGATGTCTATGAAGGCATTAGGTTACCTTGTCCCTTGTCTTACCAACAAGAGGGTTTGTGACTCCTTGAACTAGTGCAAGATTTGGAAGTTGATTGCACTTGTCCTTGCCAAAATGATAAGAGTGAAGTATGTTGGCGGAGTCACCCTCAGGAACTCTCTAGTTCTTCTTCTTCGGGATCCACATCATCTTGATGGGAATCCTTGGAGTTGTAGTTGTACTCGATGAAGTAGAACTTGATGTAGTCTTGGGAACCCACTTGACCAAGGCCTTAGGAGCTTCTTCAAATGCATCAATCTCCTCTTGAAGCTTATCCTTGCCTTTTTGCTTGTGGTCTTGTGGTGGAAGATCATCTTGAGCTTGTGTCCCTTTGAAAGAAGTAGGATCATACTTCTCTTGTTGAGGAACAAACTTCGTCTTGGGGTATTGATCTTCTTCCCACTCAACTCCATTGGCATTGAACTTTCGTTCAAAACCAACACCTTGGTTCTTCCGGTGCCTTCCTTGCTTGCATACAATTTCCTCAAATTGCTTACTCCCGGCAAAGCTCTTGTAAACACCTTTCTCTATAATTCCCTTCAATAAGATATTTTCATGCTCAAGTGTAACTTGGCTAAGAGAATCATTAGTGGAATCAAGAGAACTACTAGAAGAAACAACATTGGATTAAGCATGATTATTGTTACTACTAGAGGAAGAATCTTTCTTGTTCTTGTTACTAGACTTGACTTGAGGCATGTAAGTAGATAAGAGTAAACCTTGGCAATGTAAGAACTTTTCTTGCGAAGATCATCATTGATTGCCTTTAAGAACTCATGCTCTTTCTCAAGGTTGAGCTTTTCAAAGCGTAACTTCTCATGAGTCCTTAAAAGTTCTCGATGATCTCCTAAGATAGTTTCATGAGCTAACTTAAGAGTGTTTAGTTTTTTAGTTAGGAGCTCAATCTTATCCTTATCATTGTCATTCGTTTTATCTTGATTAGCATGATTAATTGGCGTTTCATCATAGTATTCATCACTAGAGTTGTCAACAAGTAAATCATCATCACCTAACAAGTCATCTTCATCACTATTGAAATCAACATACTCGGGGTGAGATACCTTTGGGCCTTTAGCCATGAAGCATCTTCCAAGTCCTTCATTTGGTGAATCAAATATGTCGTAGGAGTTGGTTGGCACAAGTGCTAGACCGGCAATACCTTCATCTTGAGTATATTCGGAGTCGGAGTGATAGCTTCTCTCGGAGTGATTGTCGGAGTCGGAGCCGGATACCCATTCACCAACATGAGCTTGATGTCTTCATTTTGTGTAGCTCCTTGATGATTTGTCCTTCCTTTCTAAATCCTTGCTTCTCCGGGATGTTCTTCGTTCATAACGATCATCTCTACTCCTTCTTTCTCTTGATGGTGATTCTTCTCTTCTACTTTTTCTTTTTGGAGAATCTTCTCTTCTTTTGTAGGGTGCCGTACACTCATTGGAATAGTGTCCGGGTCTCCACAATTGTAGCAATTATGCTCACAACTAGAAGATCTTTTGTCATTGTAGGACCTTGACTTGGAACTTCTTTCCTTGCTTCTACTCTTGTAGAACTTATTGAAGTTCTTCACCATTAGGCTTAATTCTTCATTGAAGGTTTGTTTCTCACTTGATGATGTGGGAGCTTCACATGAGGCTTTGTAAGCACCACTTGACTTGTTGTGGAGCTCCTCCTTATCCTTGAGTAACATCTCATGAGCAACAATTCTTCCAATGACTTCCGTTGGCTTGAGATCTTTATAATTGGGCATCATTTGGATCAATGTGCACACGATATCATATTTTCCGTCCAAAGCTCTTAGGATCTTCTTGATGATGAATTTGTCGGTTATCTCTTCACTTCCTAAGCCGGCAATCTCATTTGTGATAAGTGCAAGCCTATAGTGCATTTCAGCGACACCTTCACCATCCTTCATTTTGAACTTGTCAAGCTGACTTTGAAGCACATCCAACTTGGATTCCTTGACGGAGTCGGTACCTTCATGCATATCAATCAAGGTATCCCAAATTTCATTTGCATTCTCAAGACGGCTGATTTTGTTGAATTCTTCGGGGCACAATCCGTTGAAGAGGATATCACAAGCTTGAGCATTGTATTGCAGCATCTTCAACTCTTCCGTGGTGGCTTCACGGTTTGATTCTCTCCCTTCAAAGAATTCACCTTGCAAGCCAATACACACAATATCCCAAACGGCGGGGTTATGTCCAAGAATATGCATTTTCATCTTATGCTTCCAACTAGCAAAATTAGTACCATCAAAGTAAGGACCTCTACGGTGGTAATTTTCCTTGCTAGACGCCATACTCTCCTAGGTTGTGAAACCAAGGCTATGACTACCAAAAGCTATGGAAATAAAAGCAAATTGAGACCAAGGCTCTAATACCACCTGTAGGATCGAAAGTATGTCTAGAGGGGGGTGATTAGACTACTTGACCAAATAAAAATCTAGTCTTTTCCCAATTTTAGTTCTTGGTAGATTTTAGCAACTTAGCACAATTCAAGCAATCTTAACACAATTCAAGCAAGCATGCAAAGGGTATATGAGCAGCGGAAAGTAAAGCATGCAACTTGCAAGAATGTAAAGGGAAGGGTTTGGAGAGTGCAAACGCAATAGGAGAAACGGATGTTTTTGTCATGGTTCCGATAGGTGGTGCTATCGTACATCCACGTTGATGGAGACTTCAACCCACGAAGGGTAACGGCTGCGCGAGTCCACGGAGGGCTCCACCCACGAAGGGTCCACGAAGAAGCAACCTTGTCTATCCCACCATGGTCGTCGCCCACGAAGGACTTGCCTCACTAGGGTAGATCTTCACGAAGTAGGCGATCTCCTTGCCCTTACAAACTCCTTGTTTTAACTCCACAATCTTGTCGGAGGCTCCCAAGTGACACCTAGCCAATCTAGGAGACACCACTCTCCAAGAAGTAACAAATGGTGTGTTGATGATGAACTCCTTGATCTTGTGCTTCAAATGATAGTCTCCCCAACACTCAACTCTCTCTCACAGGATTTGGATTTGGTGGAAAGAAGATTTGAGTGGAAAGCAACTTGGGGAAGGCTAGAGATCAAGATTCATATGGTAGGAATGGAATATCTTGGCCTCAACACAAGTGTAGGTGGTTCTCTCTCAGAAAATGTATGTTGGAAGTGTAGGCATGTTCTGATGGCTCTCTCCACGAAGGAAGAGTGGGTGGAGGGGTCTATATAGCCTCCACACAAAATCTAACCGTTACACACAACTTACCAATCTCGGTGGGACCGAATCGTGAAATTCGGTCGGACCGGTTTAGCAAATAATGTGACCGTTAGGATTTTTGGTGGGACCGACATGCAACTCGGTAGGACCGATATGGTTAGGGTTAGGGCATAATGTAATCTCAGTGAGACCGATTACACAAAGTCGGTGAGACCAATTTTGGTAATGGACACACAGAGGGTTGGTCAGGTAAACTCGGTGGGACCGATTCGCTCATCTCGGTTGGACCGAAACATTACGAAAGGGAAATAGAGAGTTTGCATTGCAATCTCGGTGGGACCGATCGCTCATCTCGGTTGGACCGAAACGTTACGAAGGGAAACAAAGAGATTACAATCCCATCTCGGTGAGACCGAGATCCCTATCAGTGAGACCGAATTGACTAGGGTTTGTGGCAGTGGCTATGACATCTGAACTTGGTGGCGCCAGATAGAAAGAATCGGTGGGGCCGAGTTTGACTTTTGGTTTGGGTCATATGTGGATGTGAGAAAGTAGTTGAGGGCTTTAGAGCATATCACTAAGCATTTGAGCAAGAAAGCCATTAAGCAACACCTCATCCCTCCTTGATAGTATTGGCTTTTCCTATAGACTCAATGTGATCTTGGATCACTAAAATAGAAAATGTAGAGTCTTGTGCTTTGAGCTTGAGCCAATCCTTTTGTCCTTTGCATTTTGAGGGATCCACTTTTCTCATCCATGCCATGGCAATCATTGAGCTTTCCTAAAATATTTATCTTGAAGTGGCATTAGCTCAATGAGATATATGTTGTTAGGAATTACCAAAACCACCCAGGGATAGTTGCACTTTCAGTCTCCCCCTTTTTGGTAATTGATGACAACATATAGATCAAAGCTTCGACAAATGATAATAAGATTGAAAAACATTGTCACTTTGAGAAATATGTGAAAAGTAAGAGCTCCCCCTAAATTTGTGCATTATTTAAAATTTGCTTTGGACTGCAAATGCACAATGAGTTAGGATCATGAGTCACTCTTCCATGTCACATACATCTAGGTGGAGCACTCAAAATGATAATAATTAAATACATGCACTCATCACCAAGCAAAGTGAATGATCATATGAGAATATAAGAGATAATATCATCCAACAAGCATTAATGTAGCATAGCATATGATCAAACACATGATCATCCAAGTATCTCACACAAGGCATAGAGTATCAAGCAAACAAGCAAACACATAAAACGAAGTTCAACCACCAAAAAGACAAGAGAGACCAAAAGCAACACTCTCTCTCGAAGCCTATGATCTATACATTTTTCTCCCCCTTTGGCAACAAGTTACCAAAAAGTTCATAAAAGAATGTATAGTGCTAAACGACTCTCAGGCTTGGTCTTCATGTGATGGTGTAGAGATGGCTCCTTGGACGAAGACTTCTGTTGATGTAGCTGGAGCTGGTGGAGTGGGTGCTGGAGCTGGAGGCACTGAAGCTGTAGCTGGTGCAGATGATGTAGCTCTGGTGTCTGGAACAGGCACTACAACAGATCTCTGTCCTCTGGGCACTCTAACAAAAGCATCAGTAGTTGACTTGCACTTCTTCTCCTCCACATCCTCCTGAAGTTGCTCAACTGCAGTTTAGATCTCAGTCACTTTGACATCAAGAGCATAAAACTTCTGCTCTATGATTCTCTCCAAGCTCTCTTGGTTTTGAGTCAGGGTGGCCAAGCCCTTCTCAATCCTCAAGGTGGAGGCAATCAAGTAGCCAAGCTGATCTAGCTTGCTCTTCAGGAAAATCTGAGATGCATCTTCAGCAGTTAGCATCTTAGCAGCTTTCTCGGCCCTTGCCTTCTCTTTCTTCTCTTGTGCTTGCACAGATGATGATTCATTTTCATCCATCACAATGGTGTTGTCCTTGAAGTCAGGGTAGATGGGCAGGTGTTCCTTGTCCAAGAGATATGTGCCAGTGCCCATCTTGGAGTTTATAAGCTCCTGAATCTGTGGGGCATACCCACAACTCCTCTTGTGATCAGCAGCAGTCCTTTTGATTGTCTCTACAATCAGGCTCATGACTTTGAATTTCTGAGGCACATCAAATATATGCAACAAGTTAATTGCATGGCCTCTGATCATCTTGTGGTCACCTCACTTGGGCAGCAAAGTGTGCCTTAAGATCCAGTTGATAGTAGGCAATCCTGACAATAGATAATGTACAGATCCAAACTTATGTGTCTCTAGTGCAGCATCTGGGATCTCTCTGTACATGTGTGCCATAGAGTTGTGGTCTTTCTTCTTCTTGGCATAGACATCCAAGTCATCCTCATTCTCTTTTGGAGCATTTATCAACTAAGACCATTCCTCAACTGTTGATTGGTACCTAGTACCCTCTGACATCCAAACTATCTTCCCATCTGGGTAGAAATGAGCTGTGGAGTAGAACTGCATAATAAGCTCATCATTCCACTTTGTGAGCTTCTGCCCAACAAAGTCATCTACTCCACAAGACTTGAAACTGTCATAAACTCCAGGATAGTGCTCTTCATTCTTCCTGATGTACTCCCAGTCAACCCATCTCATGTCACATACTATGGGATTCTTGTCAAGCAACACTGTCTCATAGAAATCTTGATGTTCCTTAGTGTGGAACCTGTAGTCCACAGCAGTTCTCCTCCTGACAGAATAGGGATCATTCTATCTCCACAATCTCAGACCTGCGTCCTTCCTGAGCTTCATATCCTCTGCAACTGGATGAGCATCATTATGATCAGGAATCTTGGGCTTCAACTTTCTCAAGACAAGTGAATCCTCATCTTCTTCATTGTCAGCTTCAGGCACTCGGGCCTTGTTCTTCTCTGTAGCTGGAATACTCCTGGTGTTCCTCTTGGGTGCAGACTTGGGCTTTGGAGCAGCAGCCTTGGGAGCATCTTTGGGCTTAGATGGAGCAGCCCCTGATGTTATAGCATCTCCCGTCAGCTTTTGAGCTTTAGGTGCTGGTGCAGCAACCTCTTCCTCTTCTTCTTCAGAGTCTCTCCTCATAGAGGGCTTGCCAAGTACTTTGGTAGTAGTAGTTCTGACTCTCTTCTTCTTCTTCAGATCTTGGCCAGCAGCTTCATCATCAGACTCAATGGTGAACTTCATGGTTTCACCAGTGGCAACCTTCCTAGGTTTGGAAGTGGGAATTCTCCTGGCAGGTGTCTTCTTTTGCATTCTTGGCTTAGTGGTAGCAGTTGTGCCATATTCCTTCTTCAACACCTTCTTCTTGGAAGTGGCCTCATCCTCAACAGCCACATAGTCCTCATCTTCAGAATCTGAGGTCTTCTTCTTTCTGATCCTGGTGGCTGCCTTTGGCAAATTGCTGGGTGTGCTCCTGCTACCCTCATCATAACTGCTAGAGGTACTAGTGCCCTAACTCATGTGAACTTGCTCCTCACACTTGTTCTGACTGTCACTCAGATCTGACATGATGCAAACTCTGACAGCAGACCCTATGAATAGATATAGATGAGGTAGAGTAGATGAGCATCACAAAGCACAGAGATTTTTGCAAAAGAATGAGTCAAAAACTTAGTTTTAGTTTTCAATAGAAAGCATTTCGGAGCTACCGATTTGTATACTCGGTGATACCGAAGTAGCTTTTGGAACCTAAACTAGTGAACTCGGTCAGACCGAGTCACAGTTCGGTGGCACCGAGACTGCTAGGGTTTCACAAAGAATCGAACTTGGTCACACCGATTTGCAATTCTCGGTCAAACCGAGAATCACATGTGCAATGGCCTGAGCCAAATCAGTGAGACCGATTTCTACAACTCGGTCGGTCCGAGATGAATTCGGCGGAAACCTAACCCTAAATTTTCAATCCAAATCTAATCTATGGAGTGATTTCGCTGGATAGAGTGATTTCAAATGTGGCAAGATTCTTGGAAATACAATGTGCTAGGAATCGAAGTAAGAAATAGCACAAAGTTCAAATCCATACCCTAATGCGGTGATGGATTTGCTACACCGACAACAGTGGAGCTCCCGTCGACGGTGGCGGAGACCAGCGGCAGGAGGTCGCTGGCGACGAGGAGAACGATCCGGAGACCCGAAGAGGCAGAGCAGGCTGTGCGCGGGTGAGGAGTTTCGGAAAAGTTTCCAAATTTTGGCCCGGGAGTATATATAGCCTGACCCTGTCGGTGTGACCGACTGGAACAACTCGATGGCACCGAGATGCATTACTGCAAGCAGTTACTGCAACTCGGTGTGACTGAAGAGTTCAAATCGGTTGCACCGAGATTGAAAACCTAGATCAACTTAGTGATCTCGGTATGACCGAAAAGGTTGAATCGGTCAGACCGAAATGCACACAGAGGTTTTGGAAGTTTAAGTCTATGACGAATCTGGGACTCTGAGTGCTCCTCACACAGAGTGGTTCGAATCTGACTTGATCAAACTTTGTGATATAGCATGAATAGAGCTTGAGACAAGAAAAGCATAGATAGCTAGAGAAGGTTCTTAGGCATTCCTGTCCATCCACTTGGCAAAACAAAAGAAACCAAACAATCAAAGCTACAAGTGGATGTCCTCGAATGAGTAGATTGTGCAACCAACATGCTCACTAAAATGGCAAATGAAATATGTGGCAAAGCATGCACAACCACTTCTAGCATCTATCAAGCAATTGGCAATGACTAGGTCATCTATATATGAGTATATTGACTTAGGAGTTAAATGAGAACATTTGATCATAGGTCATACTCATCGTTTAAGCACAAGTGGGGTTACCACTTTTACATAAAGCATTGTTGTGTTCACACCATTAGAGTTGCTTTAGCTCAATTCTTAGAGTAAAGCTCCCCCTAGATGTGAGATCCCCCCTAAGATGGATGAACTAACCTTGGGTTTTGTCGATGATGACTTCATGTAGGTGTTGAAGATGTGGATGCTCAATGTTGATGTAGATCATTTGGAGAAATCCTTTGGAGTGAGTTGCACTTTCAATACCTATACGGGTTAGTCCCACAAGGAACAAACAAGGATATCCATAGACATAGAGTGATGCACACACACAAGATGATGTCTATGAAAGCATTAGGTTACCTTGTCCCTTGTCTTACCAACAAGAGGGTTTGTGACTCCTTGAACTAGTGCAAGATGTGGAAGTTGATTGCACTTGTCCTTGCCAAAATGATAAGAGTGAAGTATGTTGGCGGAGTCACCCTCAGGAACTCTCTAGTTCTTCTTCTTCGGGATCCACATCATCTTGATGGGAATACTTGGAGTTGTAGTTGTACTCGATGAAGTAGAACTTGATGTAGTCTTGGGAACCCACTTGACCAAGGCCTTAGGAGCTTCTTCAAATGCATCAATCTCCTCTTGAAGCTTATCCTTGCCTTTTCGCTTGTGGTCTTGTGGTGGAAGATCATCTTGAGCTTGTGTCCCTTTGAAAGAAGTAGGATCATACATCTCTTGTTGAGGAACAAACTTCGTCTTGGGGTATTGATCTTCTTCCCACTCAACTCCATTGGCATTGAACTTTCATTCAAACCCAACACCTTGGTTCTTCCAGTGCCTTCCTTGCTTGCGTACAATTTCCTCGAATTGCTTACTCCCGGCAAGGCTCTTGTAAACACCTTTCTCTATAATTCCCTTCAATAAGCTATTTTCTTGCTCAAGTGTAACTTGTCTAAGAGAATCATTAGTGGAATCAAGAGAACTACTAGAAGCAACAACATTGGATTTAGCATGATTATTTTTACTACTAGAGGAAGAATCTTTCTTGTTCTTGTTACTAGACTTGACTTGAGGCATGTAAGTAGATAATAGTAAACGCTTGGCAATGTAAGAAGAACTTTTCTTGCGAAGATCATCATTGACTGCCTTTAAGAACTCATGCTCTTGCTCAAGGTTGACCTTTTCAAAGCGTAACTTCTCATGACTCCTTAAAAGTTCTCGATGATCTCCTAAGAATGTGTGCATATGCACCTAGGAGCCAAAGGCAATTACCGAGTTTCATGAGCTAACGTAAGAGTGTTTAGTTCTTTAGTTAGGAGCTCAATCTTCTCCTTATCATTGTCATTCGTTTTATCTTGATTAGCATGATTAATTGACGTTTCATCATAGTATTCATCACTAGAGTTGTCAACAAGTAAATCATCATCACCTAACAAGTCATCTTCATCACTATTGAAATCAACATACTCGGGATGTGATACCTTTGGGCCTTTAGCCATGAAGCATATTCCAAGTCCTTCATTTGGTGAATCAAATATGCCATAGGAGTTGGTTGACACAAGTGCTAGACCGGCAACACCTTCATCTTGAGTATATTCGGAGTCGGAGTGATAGCTTCTCTCGGAGTGATTGTCGGAGTCGGAGCCGGATACCCATTCACCAACATGAGCTTGATGTCTTCGAATTGTGTAGCTCCTTGATGATCTGTCCTTCCTTTCCGAATCCTTGCTTCTCTGGGATGTTCTTCGTTCATAACGATCATCTCTACTCCTTCTTTCTCTTGATGGTGATTCTTCTCTTCTACTTCTTCTTTTTGGAGAATCTTCTCTTCTTTTGTAGGGTGCCGTACACTCATTGGAATAGTGTCCGGGTCTTCCTTGATTGTAGCAATTACGCTCACGACTAGAAGATCTTTTGTCATTGTAGGACCTTGACTTGGAACTTCTTTCCTTGCTTCTACTCTTGTAGAACTTGTTGAAGTTCTTCACCATTAGGCTTAATTCTTCATTGAAGGTTTGTTTCTCACTTGATGATGTGGTAGCTTCACAGGAGGCTTTGTATGCACCACTTGACTTGTTGTGGAGCTCCTCCTTATCCTTGAGTGACATCTCATGAGGAACAATTCTTTCGATGACTTCCGTTGGCTTGAGATCTTTGTAATTGGGCATCATTTAGATCAATGTGCACATTGTATCATATTTTCCGTCCAAAGCTCTTAGGATCTTCTTGATGATGAATTTGTCGGTCATCTCTTCACTTCCTAAGCTGGCAATCTCATTTGTGATAAGTGCAAGCCTAGAGTACATTTCAGCGACACCTTCACCATCCTTCATTTTGAACTTGTCAAGCTGACTTTGAAGCACATCCAACTTGGATTCCTGGACGGAGTCGGTACCGTCATGCATATCAATCAAAGTATCCCAAATTTCCTTTGCATTCTCAAGACGGCTGATTTTGTTGAATTCTTCAGGGCACAATCCGTTGAAGAGGATATCACAAGCTTGAGCATTGTATTGCAGCATCTTCAACTCTTCTGTGGTGGCTTCACGGTTCGGTTCTCTCCCATCAAAGAATTCACCTTGCAAGCCAATACACACAATAGCCCAAACGGCGGGGTTATGTCCAAGAATATGCATTTTCATCTTATGCTTCCAACTAGCAAAATTAGTACCATCAAAGTAAGGACCTCTACGGTGGTAATTTCCCTCGCTAGACGCCATACTCTCTTAGGTTGTGAAACCAAGGCTATGACTACCAAAAGCTATGGAAATCAAATCAAATGGAGAGGAAGGCTCTGATACCACCTGTAGGATTGAAAGTGTGTCTAGAGGGGGGTGATTAGACTACTTGACCAAATAAAAATCTAGCCTTTTCCCAATTTTAGTTCTTGGCAGATTTTAGCAACTTAGCACAATTCAAGCAATCTTAACACAATTCAAGCAAGCATGCAAAGGGTATATGAGCAGCGGAAAGTAAAGCATGCAACTTGCAAGAATGTAAAGGGAAGGGTTTGGAGAGTGCAAATGCAATAGGAGACACGGATGTTTTTGTCGTGGTTCAGATAGGTGGTGCTATCGTACATCCACGTTGATGGAGACTTCAACCCATGAAGGGTAACGGCTGCGCGAGTCCACGGAGGGCTCCACCCACGAAGGATCCACGAAGAAGCAACCTTGTCTATCCCACCATGGCCGTCGCCCACGAAGGACTTGCCTCACTAGGGTAGATCTTCACGAAGTAGGCGATCTCCTTGCCCTTACAAACTCCTTGGTTTAACTCCACAATCTTGTCGGAGGCTCCCAAGTGACACCTAGCCAATCTAGGAGACACCACTCTCCAAGAAGTAACAAATGGTGTGTTGATGATGAACTCCTTGCTCTTGTGCTTCAAATGATAGTCTCCCCAACACTCAACTCTCTCACCGGATTTGGATTTGGTGGAAAGAATATTTGAGTGGAAAGTAACTTGGGGAAGGCTAGAGATCAAGATTCATATGGTAGGAATGGAGTATCTTGGCCTCAACACAAGTGTAGGTGGTTCTCTCTCAGAAAATGTATGTTGGAAGTGTAGGCATGTTCTGATGGCTCTCTCCACGAATGAAGAGTGGGTGGAGGGGTATATATAGCCTCCACACAAAATCTAACTGTTACACACAACTTACCAATCTCGGTGAGACCGAATCGTGAAACTCGGTCGGACCGGTTTAGCAAATAATGTGACCGTTAGGATTTTCGGTGGGACCGACATGCAACTCGGTAGGACCGATATGGTTAGGGTTAGGGCATAACGTAATCTCGGTGAGACCGATTACACAAACTCGGTGAGACCGATTTTGGTAATGGACACACAGAGGGTTGGTCAGGAAAACTCGGTGGGACCGATTCGCTCATCTTGCTTGGACCAAAACGTTACGAAAGGGAAACAGAGAGTTTGCATTGCAATCTTGGTGGGACCGACCGCTCATCTCGGTTGGACCGAAACGTTACGAAGGGAAACAGAGAGATTACAATCCCATCTCGGTGAGACCGAGATCCCTATTGGTGAGACCGAATTGACTAGGGTTTGTGGCAGTGGCAATGACATCTGAACTCGGTGGCGCCGAATAGAAAGAATTGGTGGGGCCGAGTTTGACTTTTGGTTTGGGTCATGTGTGGATGTGAGAATGTTGTTGAGGGCTTTGGAGCATATCACTAAGCACTTTGAGCAAGAAAGCCATTAAGCAACACCTCATCCCTCCTTGATAGTATTGGCTTTTCCTATAGACTCAATGTGATCTTGGATCACTAAAATAGAAAATGTAGAGTCTTGTGCTTTGAGCTTGAGCCAATCCTTTTGTCCTTAGCATTTTGAGGGACCCACTTTTCTCATCCATGCCATGACAATCACTGAGCTTTCCTGAAATATTTATCTTGAAGTGGCGTTAGCTCAATGAGATATATGTTGTTAGGAATTACCAAAACAACCCAAGGATAGTTGCACTTTCAATAACCCAATAAATGACGCGTTTGTGGTTGACTATTGCCACGCATTCCCTTGAAATCTCTGCCCATTCCTTGTAAAAGGCTTGAGAATTTACTAAATACCACGAGTATGGTTTTTAGAGACCGTTTTTGTGCACCTTTTCTTGCACCGATTGTTCGAATTTGAATTATGTGGATTAATGCCTAGAAAATGCACATAATCCCCTAATATGGTAAATGAGCCCGAAAAATGCCAAATTTGAACACGTTGCATTCGAGGGGGTATGTTGATTGTAGAAAAAACTGAATGACAAGCTAGGAAGAAAATTTGGATTCTCGGCCCCTTCATTCTTGTTGATTTCCCCCTTGAAACCATGAATTTTCCTCGGTGATGGTTTGATTTATGAATGGCGTGCATGATGACATAAGAAACATTCTCAAATTTTTACCAGGGCATGGTGAGGCCATAACATGGCACCACGCCGGGCGTCATGTGTTCCAAGCATGTATTTAATTTTTGTATAGTACCCAGTAAACACATTTCCTTGAAATATATGTCCATTCCTTTTAAAAGGCATGTCAATTTACTAAATAGCACAATCATGGTTTTCCAGACCGTTCTCGTGTACCTTTTCATGCACCGATTGTTTGAATTTGAATTATGCGCATTAATGCCTAGAAAATGCATATAATCCCCTAAATATTGGAAATGAACCCGGAAAAGTGTCAAATTTGAACACGGCGATTTGCAGGGTTTATGTTCATCGTAGGAAAAAAACTCATGGACAAAGGATAAAGGAAATTTGGATTCCCCTTCAATCTCGGTGATTTACTATCGCACACGATTCATCTCCGTCGCCTCTGCGAACTGTGTGTGTTCACCCACACATGCAAAAGGAAAAAAGAAAACCCTCACCCACTTCATCCCCACCCACTCGCCACGGACTCCTCCGCAACTCTGCACCTCATCAACTTCTATCACGGCGACCACCCTAAGCTTGACGGATGTTGTCAGCGAGCGGAGGTCGCGCTCCAAACGCCACGGGATTTCGCCCCTACCACTTTCCCCCGCCTATCTGCACCGACATTCTAGACTCTGGTCGATTGGGGTTTTCTACGGCATTGGGCCGGGGATTTTTCTCCTGGAGAAGGTAATCAACTTAGCAAAATATTCACTCATCTCTTATCGCAGTCCGTTCATCGTTGTTAATCAACCGGTAGAAATCGATGTGGATTCATTTTTGTTCTAGCTGATTCGTGGGTGTTCATTCATGTGTCCATAGTGCGAGCACAAATCGGGCAAGTGTGGTCACGGCCAGTCAGAAACGAAGTTCCATCTCACCATTTCAGATGACTTCAGGGAGCGCTTGATATGTTCAATCTCAACCTACCACGGTCGGCATGGCCTAAATTTGTGAACATATACCATCTGTTGCTACATTTGGATAAATGGTATGGTGGCATGTGCAGACTAGATGTGGAAGCCGACCCCCCCTATATTAGGCAAATATATTATGTATTGTTCATTCAGTTACTCTCATATTTGCATCAAATCTTTGTTACATTATCTATTTTTAATTATATATTTTTGTACTTTGCTTTCATCTATATATTTAACCGTTCTATCAGTTTCCCATATTTGCATCTTGCTATGTTGTTTCAATATATCTAATTTATGATCTTAATTTTCATTTCAAGCAGTACATCCCTTGCTTTGCAAGAACAGGAGTAGAAGGAAATCTTGGGCTTTACTTTGTTGATGACTCCATGGATGTCATAGTGACAATGCAGCATGAATTTACAATGCCGGTTAGTGTAAAACTTGATAAAGATGGTCACTCCTATATTGATGCGGGCCTTTGGAGAAAAATGTCTAAGTGTTATGAACTGAAAGCTGGCAATAAAATTCTAGTGCGTGCACCACAGCCTGGTCTAATTAACATGGAAGTTTGCTTCCCCAACATCATCAGTTGATCAAAGTCTGACCAAGGTTAGTGTTCTTTAAACTTTCTCCATGCTGGCATATTTCTTAGAAAAATCGAGGTATTTGTTCTGACTAATTGATCACTATTTAAGCAACCAATTGTGATTTCATTTTCTGACTCCATTCCTAGGCAGTAACAAATTCTATTTATCAATGTATGCGCACTATGTATTCTTCTGCCATGTTCTGAATAAATAATACCTTTCCACCTTTTAAGCAGGATATGTTGGATTCATAGTGAACGATCTGTATGTTACTAAGTGTACCAAATTTCACTGGAAGGACTTGAAGCATGTCATAAACTTTGTTGATAATCTAACAGAGATAGCACAGCGTATGAACGCTGGATTTTGGATGGGATTAATTATACCTATGGTGCACACATTGAACAAGACCAATTGTGGCATAAAACGCTGGTAAAAAGTCTTATTTTAATGTTGATGCTCATAAACTATATATATCTTCAATGATATGTTACAATTGGTTTTTATTCTACATGCAACTAAAATTGGAACCGTGTTTGATGGCTCCGCCATCGCAGATGTTTTGCATATTTTTTGATGGTTTTTTTACATCATCGTTTTTGATTAATGCATCGCACACAGTTTCGTCAAAGGGTCTCTGGTCGTAGTGTCACGTTAGTAGCATCCTGCAGTAGTGAACATAGCATACATGATAGAACCTACGGCTGAGGCATAGGCAATGACTTTCATTTTCTCTCTATCTTTCTACCGTGATCGGGCTTTGAGTCTGACTCAATTTCACACCTTGCAACATAGGAAAGAACCCATTCTTAAACTGGTCCATTGTGAACTTCTTCAGGACTTTGCCAAGGTATGTGCTTTGTGAAAGTCCTATTAAGCGTCTTGATCTATCCCTATAGATCTTGATGCCCAATATATAAGTAGTTTCACCAAGGTCTTTCATTGAAAATTTCTCATTCAAGTATCCTTTTATGCTATCCAGAAATTATATATCATTTCCAATCAGCAATATGTCATCCACATATAAAATCAGAAATGCTACAGAGCTCCCACTCACTTTCTTGTAAATAGAGGCTTCACCATAAATCTGTATAAAAGCATATGCTTTGATCACGTCATCAAAGCGTATATTCCAACTCCGAGATGCTTGCACCAGTCCATAGATGGATCGCTGGAGCTTGCACACTTTGTTAGCACCTTTAGGATGGAAAAAACCTTCTAGTTGCATCATATACAAGTATTCTCTAAGAAATCCATTAAGGAATGCAGTTTTGACGTCCATTTGCTAGATTTCATAATCATAAAAGTGGCAATTGCTAACATAATTTGGATAGACTTAAGCATCGCTACGGGTAAGAAAGTCTCATCGTAGTCAACCCCTTGAACTTGTCAAAAACCTTTTGCGACAAATCGAGCTTTCTAGACAGCGACATTACCATCAACGTATGTCTTCTTCTTGAAGCTCCATTTATTCTCAATGGCTTGCTGATCATCGGACAAGTCCACCAAAGTCCCCACTCTGTTCTCATACATGGATCCTATCTCAAATTTCATGGCCTCAAGCCATTTATCGGAATCTGGGCTCATCATAGCTTCTTCATAGTTCATAGGTTCGTCGTGGTCTAATAACATGACTTCCAGGAAAGGATTACCGTACCACTCTGGTGCGGAACGTGTTCTGGTGGACCTACGAGGTCCAGTAGTAACTTGATCCGAAGTTTCATGATCATCATCATTAGCTTCCTCTCTAGTTGGTGTAGGCATCATGGGAACGATTTTCTCTAATGTGCTACTTTCCAATTCGAGAGCAGGTACAATTACCTCATCAAGTTCTACTTTCCTCCCACTCACTTCTTTCGAGAGAAACTCCTTGTCTAGAAAGGATCCACTCTTGGCAACAAAGATCTTACCTTCGGATCTATGGTATAAGTTGTACCCAATAGTTTACTTAGGGTATCCTATGAAGACACACTTCTCTGATTTGGATTCGAGCTTCTCAGGCTGAAGGCTTTTGACATAAGTGTCGCATCCCCAAACTTGAAGAAACGACAACTTAGGTTTCTTGCCAAACCACAGTTCATACGGTGTCGTCTCAACAGATTTAGATGATGCCCTATTTAACGTGAATGCGGTTGTCTCTAATGCATAACCCCAAAATGATAAAGGAAAATCGGTAACAGACATCATAGATTGCACCATATCTAATAAAGTACGGTTACGATGTTCGGACACACCATTACACTGTGGTGTTCCAGGTGGTGTGAGTTGTGGAACAATTCCACATTGTTTCAAATGAGGGCCAAACTTGTAACTCAAATATTCACCTCCACGATCAGATCATAGAAATTTAGTTTCTTGTTACGATGATTCTCTACTTCACTTTGAAATTCTTTGAACTTTTCAAATGTTTCAAATTTGTGTTTCATTAAGTAGATATACCCATACCTACTCAAATCATCTGTAAAGGTTAGAGAATAACAATACCTGCCACGTGCGTCAATAATCATCGGACCGCATACATCGGTATGTATTATTTCCAATAAGTCATTAGCTTGCTCCATTGTTCCAGAGAACGGAGTTTTAGTCATCTTGCCCATGAAGCATGGTTCACAAGTATCAAATGATTCATAATCAAGTGATTAAAAAAGTCCATCCACATGGAGTTTCTTCATGCGCTTTACACCAATATGACCTAAACGGCATTGCCACAAGTATGTTGCACTATCATTATCAACTTTGCATCTTTTGGCATCAATATTATGAATATATGTATCACTACGATCGAGATTCAACAAGAATAGACCATTCATTAAAGGTGCATGACCATAAAAGATATTACTCATATAAATAGAACAACCATTATTCTCTGACTTAAATGAATAATCAGCTCGCATTAAAGAAGATCCTGATATAATGTTCATGCTCAACGCTGGCACCAAATAACAATTATTGAGGTCTAAAACTAATCCCGAAGGTAGATGTAGAGGTAGCGTGCCGACGGCGATCACATCGACCTTGGAACCATTCCCGACGAGCATCATCACCTCGTCCTTTGCCAATCTTCGTTTATTCCGCAGCTCATGTTTTGAGTTACAAATATGAGCAACCGAACCAGTATCAAATACCCAGGTGCTACTACGAGCATTAGTAAGGTACATATCAATAACATGTATATCAAATATACCTTTGTTCACTTTTCCATCCTTCTTATCCACCAAGTATTTGGGGCAGTTCCGCTTCCAGTGACCATTCCCTTTGTAGCAGGAGCACTCAGTTTCAGGCTTGCGTCCAGCTTTGGGCTTCTTCATGGGAGCGGCAACTTGATTGCCATTCTTCTTGAAGTTCCCTTTCTTTCCGTTGCCCTTTTCCTTGAAACTAGTGGTCTTGTTAACCATCAACACTTGTGCTCCTTCTTGATTTCTACCTCTGAGGCCTTAAGCATTGCGAAGAGCTTGGGAATCGTTTTCGTCATCCCTTGCATATTATAGTTCATCACGAAGCCTTTGTAGCTTGGTGGCAGTGACTGAAGAACTCTATCAATAACACTCTCAATTGGAAGATCAATTCCGGGCCGAGTCAAGTGGTTATGATACCTAGACATTTTGAATATGTGTTCACTGGCAGAACTGTTCTCCTCCATCTTGCAGCTATAGAACTTGTTGGAGACTTCATATCTCTCAACCCGGGCATTATCTTGAAATATCAACTTAGGCTCTTGGAACATCTCATATGCTCTGTAGCGTTCAAAACGTCTTTGAAGTCCCGGTTCTAAGCCGTAAAGCATGGCACACTGAACTATTGAGTAGTCATCAGATTGAGACTGCCAGACGTTCATAACATCTGCAGTAGCTCCTGCAGCAGGTCTGTCACCTAGCGGTGCATCAAGGACATAATTCTTCTTTGCGGCAATGATGATAGTCCTCACGTTACGGACCCAATCCGTGTAGTTGCTACCATCATCTTTCAACTTAGCGTTCTCTAGGAACGCACTAAAATTCAGGGGAACGGTAGCACGGGCCATTGATCTACAACATAGATATGCAAAACTATTAAGACTAAGTTCATGATAAATTAAGTTCAATTAATCAAATTACTAATGAACTCTCACTTAAAATAACATCCCTCAAGTTATCTAGGTGTCACATGATCCAAAATCAACTGACCCACGTCCGATCATCACGTGAGATGCGGTAGTCATCAATGGTGAACATCTCTATGTTGATCATATCTACTATATGACTCATGTTCGACCTTTCGGTCTCTAGTTCTCCGAGACCATGTCTGTACATGCTAGGCTCGTCAAGTTTAACCCAAGTATTCTGCATGTGCAAAACTGTCTTACACCCATTGTATGTGAACGTAGAGTCTATCACACTCGATCATCATGAGGTGCTTCGAAACGACAAACTTTGGCAACGGTACATACTTAGGGAGAGCACTTTTATCTTGAAATTAAGTGAAGGGATCATCTTATATTGCTATCGTCGTTCTAAGCAAAATAAGATGCATAAAGGATAAACATCACATGCAATCAAAATATGTGACATGATATGGCCATCATCATCTTGTGCTTTTTATCTCCATCTCCAAAGCATCGTCATGATCTCCATCGTTGCGTCGGGGTCATCTCGCCAATTATTGCTTCTACAACTATTGCTAACGCATAGCGATAAAGTAAAACAATTACATGGCGTTTGCATTTCATACAATAATTAAGAGACAACCGTAAGGCTCCTGCCGGTTGTCGATATTACAAAACATGATCATCTCATACAACAACGTATATCACATCACGTCTTGACCATATCACATCACAACATACCCTGCAAAAACAAGTTAGACGTCCTCTACTTTGTTGTTTGCAAGTTTTACGTGGCTGCTACGGGCAACTAGCAAGAACCATTCTTACGTACGCAAAACCACAACGGTGATTATCAAGTTTGTTGTTTTAACCTTCTTCAAGGACCGGCCGTAGTCAAATTCGATTCAACTAAAGTAGGAGAAACAGACACCCGCCAGCCACCTTTATGCAAAACAAGTTGCATGTCAGTCGATGGAACCGGTCTCATGTGCGTGGACATGTAAGGTTGGTCCAGGACGCTTCATCCCACAGTATTGTCGAATCAAAATAATACATTGGTGGTAAGCAGTATGACCATCACTGCCCACAACTTCTTTGTGTTCTACTCATGAATATCATCTACGCATATACCTGGCTCTGATGCCACTGTTGGGGAACGTTGCATGGAATACAAAAAAATATCTACGCACACACAAGATCTATCCATGGAGATGCACAGCAACGAGAGGGGAGAGTGTGTCTACGTACCCTCATAGACCATTAAGCGGAAACGTTTATCAACACGGTTGATGTAGTCGAACACCTTCACGATCCAACCGATCAAGTGCCGAACGTACGACACCTCCGCGTTCAGCACATGTTCAGCTCGATGACGTCCTCGCCTTCTTGATCCAGCAAGACGGACGAAGTAGTAGATGAGTTCTGACAGCACTACAGCGTGGTGACGGTGGTGGTGAACTTGTTCCCACGGGGCTTCACCGTGCACTGCGGAAAAACTAGACGGAGGATGAAACTATGGAGAGGGGTGCTGGACACGGCTTAGGTATTGTCGTGGGTTGTGTGGAGCCCCCTCCCTCTCACATATATATATATATGCATATATAGGTGGGGGAGGGAAGCAGCCAGGGAGCGCCCCAAGGTGGCCGGCTGGTCCAGTTGGGCGCCTTCCCCTTTCCTTCCTAGGGGTGTGGAGGAGAAGGCAGGAAGGGGGCTGCTCCTTGCCTTAGCCCCCCCTTTCCTTCCCTATAGGGCCAGCGGCTAGGGAGAGGGCACCTCGGCCCCTTGTGAGCTGGTGTGTTCCTCCCCTTTGCCCATTAGGCTGATATACTCCCAGCGGGTCTCCCGGAACCCCTTCCAGTGACACGATGAATACTCGGTGCATTCTGAAACCTTTCCGTAGACCAAATAATATCGTCCTATATATCGATCTTTACCTCCAGACCATTTCAGAGCTCCTCATTGTGTCTGTAATCTCATCGGGGACTCCAAACAACTCTGTCACCAATTCACAACTCATATAATACTATATCATCAACGAACGTTAAGCGTGCGGACCATACGGGTTCGAGAACGATGTAGGCATGACCGAGACACCTCTCTGGTCAATAACCGATAGTGGGACCTGGATGCCCATATTGGTTCCTACATATTCTACGAAGATCTTTATCGGACGAACCTTATGACAACATACGTGATTCCCTTTGTCTGTCGGTATGTTACTTGCTCGAGATTCGATCGTCGGTATCTTCATACCTAGTTCAATCTTGTTATTGGCAAGTCTCTTTACTCCTTCTGTAATACATCATCTCGTAACTAATTCCTTAGTCACTTTGCTTGCAAGCTTCTTGTGATGTTGTATTACCGAGAGGGCCCAGAGATACCTCTCCGATATACTGACAAATCCCAATCTTGACTCACGCCAAGTCAACAGACACCTTCGGAGATACCTGTAGAGCGTCTTTATGATCACCCAGTTATGTTGTGACAGTTGATATAGCACAGGGCATTCCTCCGGTATCCGGGAGTTGCATGATCTCATGGTTGAAGGAACATGTATTTGACATTAAGAAAGCAGTAGCAATAAATTGAACGATCATATGCTAAGCTAATGGATAGTTCTTGTCCATCACATCATTCTCCTAATGATGTGATCCCATTATCAAATGATAACTCATGTCTATGGTTAGGAAGCCTTAACCATCTTTTGATCAACGAGCTAGTCTAGTAGAGCCTCACTAGGGACACAATATTTGTTTATGTATCGATACATGTATTTAAGTTCACGGTCAATATAATTCTAGCATGAATAATAAACATTTATCATGAATAAGGAAATATAACAATAACAACTTTATTATTGCCTCTAGGGCATATTTCCATCAGATCGTGGGTAAGGTAAAGGTAGAGGCCAATCTTTGGGGTTTGGCTAGAGCTAAGCATTTGAGATATGTGATGCCGCGAGTATTCTTGTTGTCTCCGACTGTTACCAGTCGCCTTTGTAACTTGTAAACTCTTCTTAATTAATGAGATGAGGCAAAGCTTTTGCCTCCTTTTTAGAAAAAATGTATTCAAAAAAAGTTGTTCAAACACATCTGTCTGGTATCGACAATGTTCATGATTTTTGGATTCTATGAGTGATCCAAAAAGACTCTCCTGCATTTGGCACACATGACTTGTTGACATAATATCCGTAAAAGACTTGTTTTTCAAGGGACATGCCTTAAAAAGTTAGTATGAATATTATTACGGGAGAAAAAGATTCTAAGATTTGTGTGGGCTTTACATTTTCTTTGAAATAAGTAGGTGTTAAAGATTCCCACCAGATTCCTCCTTTTGCCTTATACCTGGTACTCCCTCTAGTTGGATTTATAAGTAGGGCACAGGTTTTTAGGTCTTTGATTGGACTAATAAAACATCTATAGCATACCAAAAATTATATGGTTAGAAACTTCATTTGGCAACTATATATATTTGAAAAATATAATACATGTTTTTCTAGTCAAATTCAAGACCCAAAACCCCGTACCTGACTTATAAACCCAATTGTTGGAGCATTAGGATACCATAAATTGTAAAATTCATAACATGAATATAATCTTCTAGCTACCATCAGCGCACTACAATTGATGGATTGATGTATCTTTGTATTAATGTAAAAAATGGAACAAAAGCTAGAATAGTATTTTAGACTTAGGACATAAACAAAAATGTTAATCAATAAGTCTAATCAAGGCTTCATAATCATGGTCGACCTAGCATAGCAATTTTGACATTATATCTTAATGTTTGTTTCTTTTCTTTCTTTCTTTTTTGCGGAGGGGAAAGGAATTCTCATTACTCAAGGAGGCTTCTCAGCGAGAGCCAGGTTTACAACAAAGTCCATCCTGGCAGTAAGCCAGACTGCCGTGCGCGGAGTGCTACGGCCATAGGCAGCCAACTCATGACTAACCATGTTCTGCAGACGGCTACGAAGAGTAAAAGAGATCTCCCTAGCATCGCTTCCAGCCAACCTATGAATCTCCTATATAAGTGCACGATGTGACGATCTATGCATCTCGCACGCTGTAATCATCGACACCGCCTCCGCGCTATCCAACTCAACCAGAATAGGTAGGTTGGATCGGTGCAAGGCCAGCTCCAAGTCTGCACTCTGCTAGCTCCGACTCCAAAGTGTTATCGCATGTGCGTAGCTCCGTACATGCATTGTAGATGATCTCGCCTCTGTCATCACGCATGATCATACCTCCTCCCGCCGCACCTGTGGCCGCTATGTAGGTCCCATCCGTGTTCAACTTAACCCAGCCTGGCTGGGGCGGTACCCAGCGTGCGTGAACCTTGAGCGCCGTACTTTCTGGAGCGCGTGGTGGTGAAGGTAGGACCACCATCTTCCCTTTCTCTAGGTTACCATCAGGATGTTGTTGTATGCACAGGGGTGAGTTGATGTACCCGTGCAAAAAGCGTCGAGAGGCTTCGGCAGTGGGCGGCGCCTTGTCGTGTGTGATCTCATTCCGGACATGCCATACTCTCCACATGGTCATAAGATTCATAATGTTTGTTTCAACTTTCAACATATTGTGTACTAATGCCATGAGATTCATAATTTATATATGGGATCACACTCACATGGAAAGAAAAGATGGGAGCACATATCATCATTCAGATGAAAAAACAGTAAGAGTGAAGCATGAGGACAAAAATGGTATATTCTGCTGAGCACCAAGTCTCACCAACCATGTGTGCACGCTATAACAAAGTTACAAGCTTGGACTCTTTTCCCATTTGACAAAGTCCAACATTGTAGACACTTAAAAAAGGTTTCAGTGGTTCTGTTATGCCCCGTTGGATAGAATTAGCAGTTGATCCAAAGGCTTGCTTCTCTCGCAATCATCCTAAGGGCCAGTTCTTTTGGGCAATTCTCTCAGAATTAACCCCCTCCCCAGCTTCTCCCGGAGTTGTTACTCCATCTTTTTTTACAATTCCTAACTAATTAGACCTTAACTTGTTAGGAATTGTAAAAAAAATATCAAGTGGCAATTCTGGAAGAAGCTGTGGGGAGGGGGTCAATTCCGGGAGAATTGCCCAAAAGAACTGGCCCGCTAGACAAATAGCTTGGTCTAACCCGCTTTTACCTATTTTAGTGTTTGCATATGACTTGCACTTGCATATTTTCGTGGCTAATTTTCTACAACATATTATGACACACACAAGCGCTGCGTAGCACAGCACATCAACCATAAACTGAGTCCTAGTAGTTTTGTCAGGTTTAACTGCTTTCATGGTAAATAATGAATAGAAGTTGCTAAACCGAGAGCTATGATCGCAAGCAATTTGGAATGCTACCTTGAGAGAAATAATCTGCAATTTGCCTATTTGCGTATTCACAAATGACCGATGTTCTGCAGTAACATCCCCGGCAGCAAAAAAGTATAAATGCGCTACATCTGTCAAAGAGAAAAGAGCTTAAAAGATAAAACCAACGAGATAAGAGAGAGAGCCACGCCTACATCTTCAGTCATGGATTGGAGATGGCCTGAGCGAGTGTGCATACAAAGAGGCATTGTGTCAGCCGTATAGGGCTGCTGAAATTTCACTTTGCTTGCCTTCTTTTCTCTAACCTGGCAGTTCAATCAAAGCTAGGGAATGTCATGACCTATAAGATACGAGTATATCGGATCTGCTGACATAGTAATCCTTTCGTCACATGCCGAAAAATCAGATCATCTCGCTTTGCAATCAAGCAAACAAACGATTTAATCATTGCACTCCCAAAACAATAATAAATCCAAGAGATGTCTACATCATGTAGCCTAAAACAATCAACTCATCAATTCGGTCATACGCTACCACTCACAGAAAACGGAAACTTTGTTCGCAACAAACACCAGTACACCGTACACGACGCACCATCCATCATTGAACCGAGATCGTCTTTTGTACTGTAATGCGTGGAGAAAAGTGCTGCCAATGCAAGGTTGGAAAGCTTCTACAGTGATGAATGGATATATTGGAGCAGACCAATGACCCCACTCGAGTAAGCATCATACCGTCCATTGTGCTGTGTCAGTAAAGGCACTCATGTCTGATTGATCAAGACATTAAAAAGTTGCTGACACTTTACATTTCTTACTCAAGTTACCCTACCAGGCAAGCAGATCCAGTCATTTGCATTCACAAACTTCAGACAACAAACAGATATCGCAATAAGTTACGTACTTAGGACCACATTTTACATTTCAACTGCGTTAAGACAGAAGAAAAGCGAGAAAACCTAGGACTCAGCACCATCATCAATAGTGGTATAGTTCAGGAATTATAGTTCAGTGACATCATAAGCACAAGAAATGATATAAGGCACCAGTTTATAAGTGTTAAAGGGATATATATGATCGAATGCATAGGAAACAATGTCGTTCAAATAACAGATGAGCAAGTGGAGTTAAGAAAACAGAGGACCTCAATTCGATGCCGCGTTTATTAATAAGGCAAGTGCCAAAGTTTTTTCTTTCTGAAGGGTGGTAAACATTTGTGGCTACACCATCCATTTTCACCCAGAGAGTTTGACCACAACGAGCAATACAGAATATGTTAAAACCTAGTAGTAGACAGCAGGTCAGCACATGGGCTAACCTCCCACTGCAACAAATAATTTCCGAGATGGGCGGCATTGATTCAATTTAAAGCACTGCAGCCTGGTAGGTCATGGCACCCAACTGGCACCTAAAATATTGGTACCAGACCAGATCATGGCACCTAAAACATGATGCTCAGTTGCTCATTAACATACGCAAAAGAAGACAAAGTATAAGACTGCAATACCTGCAACATGTTCGTTCTAAACTGGAATGATAACCAATGCAAGGAACTAAAACAGAAAGGGTTGAACAACCCACTTGAATAAACTGCAGCTCCCTTCTAAAAGCAGGAGGCACGCCTTTTCTCTGCTGAGTAGATGAATGACTGAAATACACAGATGCATAATGAACAAAATTGAGTTGATTTAGCCATGGTGTCTCTACAAGGAACAGCTCCAGCAAAAGGGAATGAACTCTAATAATGTAGAAGGTGTTGAGCTGAGAACAGTAAGACCAAAAAAAATATGGCAAGGCTACTGGCCATCATCAAGCAACAGGTTGCAATTCTTCAGTGAGATGACCCTGGAAAAGGGTGTCATATCTCAAGCTCCTTGTGACATCAAAGAAATGTGCTACAGCTTCTTCTGGTGTTTTTTGAAGAACACCATGGCCCAAGTTAAGTATATGACCTTTCGGACCAGCTGCTTTCACAACCCTGCATAGTATAACATGTGGGGAAACAATCATTAGCAATACCTACAAATGTATTTTGAAAATAGTGAGTGAATTGTGCAACCCAGTTAGATCATCAACTGATACAAAGTTCTATGACATATTACAAACCCTAAAGACCTAAAATTGCAGCACTTAGAAGTTAAAACTAATGTATCCCTGCCAAAAGAGAATGCAACACCCTGTGATCATGTGATGTGATCATCTATTTATTGTTTTACAACCAGAAGTTGGAAGACATTTAAAGATGAACACTGCAAAATACAAATAGCTTACTTGGTACGAAATTGAACGAATGCTTCAGAAATGAAATCAGTTGCACAAGTGGCACAGTTGCACTGAGATGAACTAAGAAGGCCTTAATAGGCCATACAACATAGGGTCAATGACAGTGACGAAGCCTAGTACAAGCTGTGTGGTGAATTGACCACACAGCATTTTTGCAAAACCCTTAAGCACTAGTAAAATTTATGCAAAAGATAGTATAAACTGTAGACACAAATTTAAATTGACATCACATGCTTGAATTCCTTGCACAGCCATTGGTTGATGAGTGAAGACTTAACATGAATAACTGATGACAAAACAGATAACACAAATAAAGAAGTTTGTAGGCCTCACTGATAAGCTGTTCGGTGTGTATTCATATAAAAACTAAAATAACATAAATAAATGCACGATGAAGTATTGACTAACCTATGAATTTCATCAGTCAATACTGGTAATGGGGAAAATAGATATGCTGGGTCCACATTCCCTTGTACACTAATTCCATCACCAACGCGCCTCCTTCCATCTGCCATATCCACTGTCCAGTCAAGTCCAATAACATCAACTCCTATGTCCTTCATGCGCTCGAGCAAGCCTCCATTTCCATTTATATACAGCACAAGTGGTATGTGAGGGCATTCTGTCTTAATCTTAGCCACAATCTGCCAATGAAATATTTTCATAAAGATCAAAATAACATAATCAACAGAACTCTTTAACTTTTGCTAACCATACAAACTATGTACTCAAAGGTTTAAATTGAACTCTTTAGGTTGCATTAGATATTCATTTTAAAGTGATAGGGCTCAAAAGAAATCACCATTTATGACCAAAATAAGTCATCAGTATGTGCCAATGGCGTTTTACCTCCTTGCAGATATATAAAGTCAAGTATAGCACAATACAGTATCCAAATGCATGTATATAAGAACATGTTGCTGACATGAACATGGTTCATGTTTCTGACTGTTTGTATTGATTCTTGCATGCTCGTTGTGTGTTCCTTATCGGATTATAGAAGAACTTGCAATCATAACCGTACAGTTTCGTAAAGTGGGTACAGTATACTAGCAGTTACTAAGAGTTTAAAGTAGCACGTCATATCAGAAGTATTTGAGTATAAACACAACGAAAGATATTTTACAATACACGTTGAACTTGGGAACATAACACTGACAATCACTAATGCTCTATTATATGGTGCAACTCCAACCTGGTTGACACTAGACACACCAGCCACAATGTCATAAGGAAATAGATAAGAGCGAGAGAAAGGAAGGAACAGGTACTTGTCTGATATATGGTTTTGACCATTGCTCCCACACATGAGGTGGAAGTTGCCCACCCCATGAATCAAATATCTGTATACACTGAGCACCAGAATTTACTTGGTAAATGATATAGTCAGATATAGCTTCTGCGAGGTGAGAGAGAAGGCCCCTCAAGACATTTGGTGCTGTGTGGCACATGCGCTTTATATTTGTGTAAGTGTTGGTCATCCCTCCTTCAACAACGTAAGTTGCAATTGTCCATGGGGCCCCCACGAATCCTAGCAAAGCAGCTTTTCCATCAATCTAGCAGGTTGTGGAAAGTGGAAACAGAGGAGTGTCAGAAGAAAATCCAGTGCAACTGCATAGATAAAGCAGATTTAGTCCAATTCTTTATACAAAGGGCTACTTATAAAGCTTATTAATGCTGATGAGAATATTATGCGATGAGTGTATAACATTAAACATTAGAACACTGAACACACAAATCAAGTAAGAAATGATGATCTTAGGTTGTAATATACAAATATCATCATACTCATGTTTGACTACAAGCTACTGGAAGAATTAAATTTTGAATTGAACCAGAGAACTGAAACAAGTATTAGCATCACCATTTATTTCAAAGCATGTAAAAGAGGAGAGCATGTGGTAATAACTACTCCCTCCGTTCCTAAATATTTGTCTTTCTAGAGATTTCAACAACTGACTACATACGGAGCAAAATGGGTGAATCTACACTCTAAAATATGTCTATATACATCTGTATGTGGTAGTCCATTTGAAATCTCAAAAAGACAAATATTTAGGAACGGAGGGAGAATAATATACATAATCAATGTTTAGAATGCAAAAAAGGCATTGGCATAAGCCTGCCCACTAAAATCCAAATGCTTGGAAACCCAACAAGTTCCACAGTCTCCTTTCTTTTGCAGCCTCCAGTTTACATTCCCAACGTTGTGAATTGTGGAGTATACGCTGACTAACCAGAATGTATCAGTTTTTTGTCATTCACAGTCCACACATTACATATCACTATTTCTTTCTGAGATTTATATCAGCTAGCAGTCAGGCACAGAGGCAGAAATAGTCCTGAAGCTACTAAATTACACCATCAGTTTTGGTTTTACCGACTCTACAACTGTGAGCTTGATGTCAACTATGCAGCCATTGTTCCAAATCACTTTGTCAATGATAAAAGCAAGCTGCTAGCAAATACACGTACTGTTCATCACCTATTGGACCTGACAGAATCCCGACAAGTTCCGTGAGTTCACTGGCAATTCTCCTATGAGAACCTCTTCTATGAGTCATGATAACTGCACCACAATAGCTCTATTCAGCAATCGATTTCTAGGTTTCGCCGCTCACCTAATTGGTAACCAGCAATTTCATCCCATAGTACCATTTTCATAACGCAAAACCACGCCACTACTTGATTCCTATGATGCCTATACAAGGTCTCTAAACACCAATTCACCACAGACCACCAATGCTAATTTATTACAAAAAAAAAAACCCGGCAATTTTAACCTTTCATAGCTAAGCACACAAATGTATCGGCGTTACCTCGTTGCGCAGAATCTTGAGCGACTCCCCAACGAACTGGAGCTTATCGAGATCTATGGGAACGAGCTCCCTGACCTGTTCCTCAGTCCGCACGGGCGACTGGATCACCGGCCCCTTGGATTCCGAGATATCGAATGGCACCCCGATGGCCGGCAGCGGCGTGAGTATGTCCGAGAATAGGATGACGCCGTCGGGTGCGAAGGCGTGCCACGGCTGTAGCGTGATTTCGACGATGAGGTCGGTGGTCTCCGACCGCTCCCGGAACGAAGGGTGGCGCTTGGACAGCGCCTGGTACGACGCCATGTACCGCCCAGCCTGCCGCATCATCCACGCCGGCGGCCTAGGCAGCCCATCCTCGCCCCTCGCCGCACGTATGAGCAGCGGTTCTTCTGGCGATGCGATGCGTACTGGTCAGATTGGGGCGGAAATGTCGGAGAGGGAGAGTAAGGAATACTAGAGCGGTTGGTTTTACCGGACGAGAGGGAGGCGGAGATAGCAGCGCGACGGCTACGCCTGCGGTGGGTAGAGGATGAGGAGGCAGGCGCCGCGGAGAGGAAGGCGGCGGCCGTGGCGGTGGTCGCCGGGGACAGCATGGCGCTCGCGAGGTGGCGCTGCTTTGCTTATCTGATTTTGGGTTGGGGGTGGGAGTTTGGGTTCGGGTGCGATGGAGGGCAGAACAAGGGGCCCAACAACTGACGAACGTTCAAGCCAGTTCTTTGTGGTTTATCCGAGGCTTTGGAAATAAGCTGCGCTCTAGAAGCTGAATTTATAAACTTCTAAAATAAAATTTTGTATTGGGCTAGAAAGAACTGGCCTTTGAGTATATCACAAAAACTATAACAACAGTCTATCAAAACCAGAACAATCCATAGTTATGTACTCCCCCGTTCTTAAATATAAGTCTTTTTAGAGATTCCACTACAAATTACTCCCTCCGTTCCAAAATAGATGACCCAACTTTGTACTAAAGTACATACGGATGTATATAGACATATTTTAGAGTGTAGATTCATTTATTTTGCTCCGTATGTAGTCCATAGTGAAATCTCTTAAAAGACTTATATTTAGGAACGGAGGGAGTAATTGCTATGCGTACTTCTGTAACTTTAAAATTTATGAAAAATTAAGACGAAATAAATAACTCATATAACTGTACTTTGTGAAAATTTCAGAAATTGGTCACATTCCAGTACAAATAATTAATTCAAATACCTGAGGCAAAAAATTGTTTCAGTATAAAACTTAACAAACTTGAAATTGCAACATCCCAAAGGATATTCTTGACACATTATTAAAAACAAAGATACAAATATGACCACATCAGTAGCAACAACCATATTGACACACAAAAAACAAGAAAGGAAATATTGAGTTGCCTCACAACAAGCACTTTACTTAATGCCTTTTAGCTAGGCATGATACTATGCACATTTTTTTCATTATTCAAAGATAGAACATTAATAATACTCCCGTTCTTAATTGGTTCTCTCATCATTTCAAATTTATGTTTACCAGGTTTAACCTCATCGTTACGTACTTCTATATCCTCACCAACAATTTTTACCACATTATCAAGTTTTTCAACTAAGATTCTGTTACCGCCTTTTGAGTCTAGTAACTTGCTAACTTCCGTTCTATACCCTCAATTTTCCTAGACTAAAGGACCACATTAGAATTTAACTTATTTGCAATATTGTATAGTCCTTTGAAATTAATGTAAATCCTAACTTTGATCTCATTCAACTGATGGGATTCGTTGCATGAAAAAAAATCGTTTTCCTTCGAGAGAACGAATTGACCCAAGATCTAATCTGCTAGATGCAAGCAACGAGCGGGAGAAATTCTACATACCCTTGTTGACCGAGAGCGGAAACGTCCTAACAAACATGGTTGGTGTAATCGTACTTTCTTCGCGATCCAATCTGATAAAGCACCGCACGAACAGCACCTTTGAGATATGCATATGTAAACCTCGCTGACGTCCCGTTCTTCTTGATCCAGCAAGCAAGAGGGAGAGGTAGATGGGATCTAGGCCAGTAGCACGACGGCGTGGTAGTGGAAGTATGGTGAAAATCAGGCACAACTTCGCTAAGAACTGTGTGGACGAGGGATGTATGAAACGAGAGGGAGGCGACCAGCAACCGGGGTGTGAGGTGCTGCAGCCAGCTCCTCCCTCTTGTATTTGTAGGCATGGGGTAGGCTAGGCCCCTCCTCCGGGCCTCTAAGGGCTGCACACCAAAGGGGGGAGGAAATCCCCTCCTTCCTTCCCCACCAATCGTGGTCCCTCCTTTCTAAGGATCTTGATCTTATCTCTTCATAATTTGATCATATTCCTTTTAGGGGGGGTGTTGGGAAACGTAGCATGCAATTTCAAAAAAATAATCCTATGCCCACGCAAGATCTATCTAGGAGATGCATAACAACGAGAGGGGGAGAGCATCCTCATACCCTTGAAGATCGCAAAGCAGAAGCGTTTATCAAAGTGGTTGATGTAGTCATACACCTTCACGATCCGTCCCGATCAAGTACCAAACGTACGGCACCTCTGCGTTCAGCACACGTTCAGCTCGATGACATCCTCGCCTTCTTGATCCAGCAAGACAGGCGCAATAGTAGATGAGTCCAGCAACATGACGGAGTGGTGACGGTGTTGGTGAAGAACAATCTCCGTAGGGCTTCACCAAGCACAACAGAAACTATGACAGAGGATAAACTAGAGGGGACGGGGTTGCCGGCACACGGCTTGGTGTTTCTTGATGTTGTCCAGGTGCTAGCCATGCCCCTTTATTTATATGTTGAGCCCTGGGGTCGAAACTTGGAGTAAAAGCCTCCTCAAAGTCGGTTTTGCCCGCAAGGAAGAGTCCTTCTTGGACTTCCAGGACCAGACGCCACGGTCCTTGGCGTCTGGCCCAGACGCCAGCCTCGACGTCTGGCCCAGGTCCAGACGCCAGGGTCTCCGGCGTTTGGCCCCCTGGCCTCCACAAAACTCCTTTTGCACCGACCTAAAGTCCCGTGGGCTTCACCCCTTGGCCAAACCATATCATCATGTATATCAATCTTTACCTCAGGACCATTCCGGAGATCCTCTTCATGTCTGTGATCTCATCCGTGACTCCGAACAACATTCGGTCACCAACATACATAACTCATATAGTACTATATCGTCAACGAACGTTAAGCGTGCGGACCCTACGGGTTCGAAAACTATGTAGACATGACTGAGACACCTCTCTGGTCAATAACCAATAGCAGAACCTGGATGCCCATATTGGCTCCTACATATTCTACGAAGATCTTTATCGGTCGAACCTTATGACAACATACGTAATTCCCTTTGTCTATCGGTATGTTACTTGCCCAAGATTCGATCGTCGGTATCTCTATACCTAGTTCAATCTCGTTACCGGCAACTCTCTTTACTCGTTCTGTAATACATCATCCCGTGACTAACTCATTAGTCATTTGTTTGCAAGGCTTATTATGATGTGTATTACCGAGAGGGCCCAGAGATACCTCTCCGATACTCGGAGTGACAAACCCTAATCTCGATTCACGCCAAACCAACAAAACACCTTCGAAGATACCTGTAGAGCATCTTTATAATCACCCAGTTATGTTCTGATGATTGATATCACATAAGGCATTCCTCTGGTATCCGGGAGTTTCATGATCTCATAGTCAAAGGAATATGTATTTGACATACATGAAAGCAGTAGCAATAAACTATACGATCAGATGCTAAGCTAACAGATGGGTCTCGTCCATCACATCATTCTCCTAATGATGTGATCCGGTTTATCAAATGACAACTCATGTCCATGGATAGGAAACCTTAACCATCTTTGATCAATAAGCTAGTCAAGTAGATGCTCACCAGGGACATGGTGTTTGTTTATGTATTCACACATGTATTTAGGTTTCCGATCAATACAATTCTAGCATGAATAATAAACCTTTATCATGAATAAGGAAATATAAAATAACAACTTTATTATTGCCTCTAGGGCATATTTCCTTCAGTCTCCCACTTGCACTAGAGTCAGTAATCTAGTTCACATCGCCATGTGAATAACACCTACAGTTCACATTGCCATGTGAATAGTACCTATAGTTCACATCGCCATGCGACCAACACCCAAAGGGTTTACTAGAGTCAATAATCTAGTTCACATCGTCATGTGATTAAGACCCAAAGAGTAATAAGGTGTGATCATGTTTTGCTTGTGAGAGAGGTTTAGTCAACGGGTCTGTCATATTCAGATCCGTATGTATTTTGCAAATTTCTATGTCTACAATGCTCAGCATGGAGCTACTCTAGCTAATTGCTCCCACGTTCAATATATATCCAGATTGAGACTTAGAGTCATCTAGATTATTGTCAAAGCTTGCATCGACGTAACTCTTTACGACGAATCTTTATCACCTCCATAACTGAGAAACATTTCCTTAGTCCTCTTTAAGGCACCTAAGGATAATTTTGATCGTTGTCCAGTGGTCTACTGCTGGATCACTCTTGTACCCTCTTGCCAAAATTATTGGTAAGGCACACAACAGGTCTGGTACACAGCATGACATACTTTATGGAACCTATGGCTGAGGCATAGGGAATGACTTTCATTCTCTCCCTATATTCTGCCGTGGTCGGGCTTTGAGTCTTACTCAACTTCACACCTTGTAACACAGGCGTCTTGATCTATTTTGAACTTCTTCAAAACTTGTCAAGGTATGTACTCATTGAAAGTCATATCAAGCGTCTTGATCTATCTCTATAGATCTTGATTCCCAATATGTAAGTAGCTTCACCGAGGTCTTTCATTGAAAAAATTCTTATTCAAGTATCCTTTTTATGCTATCCAGAAATTATATATCATTTCCAATCAACAATATGTCATTCACATATACTATCAGAAATGCTACAGAGCTCCCACTCACTTTCTTGTAAATACAGGCTTCACCGTAAGTCCGCATAAAACCATATGCTTTGTTCACCTCATCAAAGCATATATTCCAACTCCGAGATGCTTGCACCAGTCCATAGATGGATCGCTGGAGCTTGCACACTTTGTTAGTGAAGGAAATATGCCCTAGAGGCAATAATAAAGTTATTATTTATTTTCTAATTTCATGATAAATGTTTATTATTCATGCTAGAATTGTATTAACCGGAAACATAATACATGTGTGAATACATAGACAAACATAGTGTCACTAGTATGCCTCTACTTGACTAGCTTGTTGATCAAAGATGGTTATGTTTCCTAACCATAGACATGTGTTGTCATTTGATTAATGGGATCACATCATTAGGAGAATGATGTGATTGACATGACCCATTCCGTTAGCCTAGCACTTGATCGTTTAGTATGTTGCTATTGCTTTCTTCATGACTTATACATGTTCCTGTAACTATGAGATTATGCAACTCCCGTTTACCGGAGGAACACTTTGGGTGCTACCAAACGTCACAACGTAACTGGGTGATTATAAAGGAGTACTACAGGTGTCTCCAAAGGTACATGTTGGGTTGGCGTATTTCGAGATTAGGTTTTGTCACTCCGATTGTCGGAGAGGTATCTCCGGGCCCTCTCGGTAATGCACATCACTTAAGCCTTGCAAGCATTGTAACTAATGAGTTAGTTGCGGGATGATGTATTACGGAACGAGTAAAGAGACTTGCCGGTAACGAGATTGAACTAGGTATTGAGATACCGATGATCGAATCTCGGGCAAGTAACATACCGATGACAAAGGGAACAACGTATGTTGTTATGCGGTTTGACCGATAAAGATCTTCGTAGAATATGTGGGAGCCAATATGGGCATCCAGGTCCCGCTATTGGTTATTGACCGGAAACGTGTTTCGGTCATGTCTACATAGTTCTCGAACCCGTAGGGTCCGCACGCTTAAGGTTTCGATGACAGTTTTATTATGAGTTTTGATGTACCGAAGGAGTTCGGAGTCCCGGATGAGATCGGGGACATGACGAGGAGTCTCAAAATGGTCGAGATGTAAAGATCGATATATTGGACGACTATATTCGGAGTTCGGAAAGGTTCCGAGTGATTCGGGTATTTTTCGGAGTACGGGAGAGTTACGGGAATTCGTATTGCGCCTCAATGGGCCATACTGGAAAGGAGAGAAAGGGCCAAAAGGATGGCTGCACCCCTCCCCTTGGACTAGTCCGAATTGGACTAGGGATAGGGGGCGCCCCCTTCCTTCCTTCTCCTTCTCTCTTTCCTTTTCTTCTCTCCTACTCCTACTACATGGAAGGGTTCCTAGTTCTACTAGGAAAGGGGGAATCCTACTCCCGGTGGGAGTAGGACTCCCCTAGGGCGCTCCATAGAGAGGGCCGGCCCTCCCCCTCCTCCACTCCTTTATATACGGGGGCAGGGGGCACCCCATAGACACACAAGTTGATCTACGGATCGTTCCTTAGCCGTGTGCGGTGCCCCCATCCATCATATTCCACCTCGGTCATATTGTCGCGGAGTTTAGGCGAAGCCCTGCGCCGGTAGAGCATCATCATCGTCACCACGCCATCATGCTGACGGAACTCATCCCCGAAGCTTTGCTGGATCGGAGCCCGGGGATCGTCATCGAGCTGAACGTGTGCTGAACTCGGAGGTGCCGTACGTTCGGTTCTTGGATCGGTCGGATCGTGAAGACGTACGACTACATCAACCGCGTTGTCATAACACTTCCGCTTATGGTCTACGAGGGTACATGGACAACACTCTCCCCTCTCGTTGCTATGCCATCACCATGATCTTGCGTGTACGTAGGAAATTTTTGAAATTACTACGTTCCCCAACAGTGGCATCTGAGCCTGGTTTTATGCGTAGATGTCATATGCACGAGTAGAACACAAGTGAGTTGTGGGCGATACAAGTCATACTGCTTACCAGCATGTCATACTTTGGTTCGGCGGTATTGTGAGATGAAGCGGCCCGGACCGACATTACGCGTACGCTTACGCGAGACAAGTTTCATTGTTACGAGCACTCGTGCTTAAAGGTGGCTGGCGGGTGTCTGTCTCTCTCACTTTAGCTGAATCGAGTGTGGCTATGCCCGGTCCTTGCGAAGGTTAAAACAGCACTAACTTGACGAACTATCGTTGTGGTTTTGATGCATAGGTAAGAACGGTTCTTGCTAAGCCCGTAGCAGCCACGTAAAATTTGCAACAACAAAGTAGAGGACGTCTAACTTGTTTTTGCAGGGCATGTTGTGATGTGATATGGTCAAGACGTGATGCTATATTTTATTGTATGAGATGATCATGTTTTGTAACCGAAGTTATCGGCAACTGGCAGGAGCCATATGGTTGTCGCTTTATTGTATGAAATGCAAACGCCCTGTAATTGCTTTACATTATCACTAAGCGGTAGCGATAGTCGTAGAAGCAATAGATGGCGTAAACGACAATGATGCTACGATGGAGATCAAGGTGTCGCGCCGGTGACGATGGTGATCACGATGGTGCTTTGAAGATGGAGATCACAAGCACAAGATGATGATGGCCATATCATATCACTTATATTGATTGCGTGTGATGTTTATCCTTTATGCATCTTATCTTGCTTTGATTCACGGTAGCATTTTAAGATGATATCTCACTAATTATCAAGAAGTGTTCTCCCTGAATATGCACCATTGCGAAAGTTCTTCGTGCTCAGACACCACGTGATGATCGGGTGTGATAGGCTCTACGTTCAAATACAACGGGTGCAAAACAGTTGCACACGCGGAATACTCAGGTTAAACTTGACGAGCCTAGCATATACAGATATGGCCTCGGAACACGGAGACCGAAAGGTCGAACGTGAATCATATAGTAGATATGATCAACATAGTGATGTTCACCATTGAAACTACTCCATCTCACGTGATGATCGGACATGGTTTAGTTGATTTGGATCACGTAATCACTTAGATGACTAGAGAGATGTCTGTCTAAGTGGGAGTTCTTAAGTAATATTATTAATTGAACTTAAATTTATCATGAACTTAGTCCTGGTAGTATTTTGCAAATTATGTTGTAGATCAATAGCTTGCGTTGTTGCTTTCATATGTTTATTTTGATATGTTCCTAGAGAAAATTGTGTTGAAAAATGTTAGTAGCAATGACGCGATTGGATCCGTGATCGGAGGTTTATCCTCATTGCTGCACAGAAGAATTATGTCCTTGATGCACCGCTAGGTGACGGACCTATTGCAGGAGTAGATGCAGACGTTATGAACGTTTGGCTAGCTCAATATGATGACTACTTGATAGTTTTGTGCACCATGCTTTATGGCTTAGAATCGGGACTTCAAAGACGTTTTGAATGTCATGGACCATATGAGATGTTCCAGGAGTTGAAGTTAATATTTCAAGCAAATACCCGAGTTGAGAGATATGAAGTCTCCAACAAGTTCTATGGCTAAAAGATGGAGGAGAATCGCTCAACTAGTGAGCAGGTGCTCAGATTGTCTGGGTACTTCAATCGCTTGAATCAAGTGGGAGTTAATCTTCTAGATAAGATAGTGATTGACAGAATTCTCTAGTCACCATCACTAAGTTACTAGAACTTCGTGATGAACTATATATGCAAGGGATGACGAAAACGATTCCCGAGCTCTTCGTGATGTTGAAATCAACGAAGGTAGAAATCAAGAAAGAGCATCAAGTGTTGATGATTGACAAGACCACTAGTTTCAAGAAAAGGGCAAAGGGAAAGAAAGGGAAACTTCAAGTAGAATGGCAAACAAGTTGTCACTCCCATGAAGAAGACCAAAGCTGGACCAAAGCCTAAAACTGAGTGTTTACACTGCAAAGGAAATGGTCACTGGAAGCGGAAATGCCCTGAATATTTGGTGGATAAGAAGGATGGCAAAGTGAACAAGGGTATATTTGATATATAGATTATTGATGTGTTCCTTACTAGTGTTTATAGTAGCCCCTGAGTATTTGATACTTGTTCGTTTGCTAAGATTAGTAACTCGAAACATGAGTTACAGAATAAACAGAGACTAGTTGAAGGGGAAGTGATGATGGGTGTTGGAAGTAGTTCCAAGATTGATATGATCATCATCGCACACTCCCTATACTTTCGGGATTAGTGTTAAACCTAAATAAATGTTATTTGGCGTTTACATTGAGCATGAACATGATTTGATCGTGTTTATTGCGATACGGTTATTCATTTAAAGTTAGAGAATAATTGTTATTCTGTTTACATGAGTAAGACCTTCGATGGTCATACACCCAATGAACATAGTGTGTTGGATCTCGATCGTAGTGATACACATATTCATAAGATTGATGCCAAAAGATGCAAAGTTAATAATGATAGTGCAACTTATTTGTGGCACTGCCGTTTGGGTCATATCGGTGTAAAGCGCATGAAGAAACTCCAAAAAGATGGATTTTCGGAATCACTTGGTTATGAATCATTTGATGCTTGCGAACCGTGCCTTTTGGGCAAAATGACTAAAACTCCGTTCTCCGGAACAATGGAACAAGCTACTGACTTATTGGAAATAATACATACCGATGTATGCGATCCAATGAGTGTTGATGCTCGTGGCAAGTATCGTTATTTTCTGACCTTCACAAGATGATTTGAGCAGATATGGGTATATCTACTTGATGAAACATAAGTCTGAAATAGTTGAAAGGTTCAAAGAATTTCAGAGTGAAGTGGAAAAATCATCGTAACAAGAAAATAAAGTTTCTGTGATCTGATCGCGGAGACAAATATTTGAGTTACGAGTTTGGCCTTCATATAAAACAATGTGGAATAGTTTCACAGCTCACGCCACCTGGAACACCACAACGTTATGGTGTGTCCGAACGTCGTAACCGCACTTTATTGGATACGGTGCGATCTATGATGTCTCTTATTGATTTACCATTGTCGTTTTGGGGTTATGCATTAGAGGCAGCTGCATTCACGTTAAAAGGGCACCATCTAAATCTGTTGAGACGACACCATATGAACTGTGGTTTAGCAAGAAACCCAAGTTGTCGTTTCTTAAAGTTTGGGGCTACGATGCTTATGTGAAAAAGTTTCATCCTGATAATCTCAAACCCAAATCGGAGAAGTGCGTCTTCATAGAATACCCAAAGGAAACTGTTGGGTACACCTTCTATCACAGATCCGAAGGCAAGATATTCGTTGCTAAAAATGGATCCTTTCTAGAGAAGGAGTTTCTCTCGAAAGAAGTGAGTGGGAGGAAAGTAGAGCTTGATAAGGTAATTTGTACCTTCTCCCAAATTGGAAAGTAGTTCATCACAGAAATCAGTTCCAGTGATTCCTACACCAATTAGTGAGGAAGCTAATGATGATGATCATGAAACTTCAGATCAAGTTACTACAGAACCTCGTAGGTCTTCCAGAGTACGGTCCGCACCAGAGTGGTACGGTAATCCTGTTCTGAAAGTCATGTTACTAGACCATGATAAACCTACGAACTATGAGGAAGCGATGATGAGCCCAGATTCCGCAAAATGGCTGGAGGCCATGAAATCTGAGATAGGATCCATGTATGAGAACAAAGTGTGGACTTTGGTGGACTTTCCCGATGATCGGCAAGCCATAGAAAATAAATGGATCTTCAAGAGGAAGACGAACATTGATAGTAGTGTTACTATCTACAAAGCTCGACTTGTCGCAAAAAGGTTTTTCGACAAGTTCAAGATGTTGAATACAATGAGATTTTCTCACTCGTATCGATGCTTAAGTCTGTCCGAATCATGTTAGCAATTGCCACATTTTATGAAATCTGGCAAATGGATGTCAAAACTGCATTCCTTAATGGATTTATTAAAGAAAAGTTGTATATGATGCAACCAGAAGGTTTGGTCAATCCTAAAGATTCTAACAAAGTGTGCAAGCTCCAGCAATCCATCAATGGACTGGTGCAAGCATCTCGGAGTTGGAATATACGATTTGATGAGTTGATCAAAGCATATGGTTTTATACAGACTTTTGGAAAGGCCTGCACTTACAAGAAAGTGAGTGGGAGCACTACAACATTTCTGATAAGTATATGTGAATGACATATTGTTGATCGGAAATAATGTAGAATTATTCTGCAAAGCATAAAGGAGTGTTTGACAGGAGTTTTTCAAAGAAAGACCTCGGTGAAGCTGCTTACATATTGAGCATCAAGATCTATAGAGATAGATTGAGACACTTGATAAGTTTTTCCAATAAGTACATACCTTGACAAAGATTTTGAAGTAGTTCAAAATGGAATAGTCAAAGAAAGAGTTCTTGCCTATGTAACAAGGTGTGAAATTGAGTAAGACTCAAATCCCGACCACGGCAGAAAATAGAAAAGAGAATGAAAGTCATTCCCTATGCCTCAGTCATAGGTTCTATAAAGTATGCTATGTTATGTACCAGACCTATTGTATACCTTGCTCTGAATTTGGTAAGGGAGTACAATAGTGATCTAGGAGTAGATCACTGGACATTGGTCAAGAATATCCTTAGTGAGGACTAAGGAAATATTTCTCGATTATGGAGGTGACAAAAGAGCCCATCGTAAAGAGTTACATCGGTGCAAGCTTTCACACCGATCCAGATGACTCTAAGTCTCAATCTGGATACATATTGAAAGTGGGAGCAATTAGCTAGAGTAGCTCCGCGCAGAGCATTGTAGACATAGAATATTTGCAAAGTACATACGGCTCTGAATGTGACAGACCCGTTGACTAAGCTTCTCTCACGAGCAAAACATGATCATACCTTAGTACTCTTTGGGTGTTAATCACATAGCAATGTGAACTAGATTATTGACTCTAGTAAACCCTTTGGGTGTTGGTCACATAACGATGTGAACAATGGGTGTTAATCATATACAGATATGAATATTGATGTTAAATCACATGGCGATGTGAACTAGATTATTGACTCTAGTGCAAGTGGGAGACTGAAGGAAATATGCCCTAGAGGCAATAATAAAGTTATTACTTATTTCCTTATTTCATGATAAATGTTTATTATTCATGCTAGAATTGTATTAACCGGAAACATAATACATGTGTGAATACATAGACAAACATAGTGTCACTAGTATGCCTCTACTTGACTAGCTTATTGATCAAAGATGGTTATGTTTCCTAACCATAGACATGTGTTGTCATTTGATTAATGTGATCACATCATTAGGAGAATGATGTGATTGACATGACCCATTCCGTTAGCCTAGCACTTGATCGTTTAGTATGTTGCTATTGCTTTCTTCATGACTTATACATGTTCTTGTAACTATGAGATTATGCAACTCCCGTTTACCGGAGGAACACTTTGGGTGCTACCAAACGTCACAACGTAACTGGGTGATTATAAAGGAGTACTACAGGTGTCTCCAAAGGTACATGTTGGGTTGGCGTATTTCAAGATTAAGTTTTGTCACTCCGATTGTCGGAGAGGTATCTCCGGGCCCTCTCGGTAATGCACATCACTTAAGCCTTGCAAGCATTGTAACTAATGAGTTAGTTGCGGGATGATGTATTACGGAACAAGTAAAGAGACTTGCCGGTAACGAGATTGAACTAGGTATTGAGATACCGACGATCGAATCTCTGGCAAGTAACATACCGATGACAAAGGGAACAACGTATGTTGTTATGCGGTTTGACCGATAAAGATCTTCGTAGAATATGTGGGAGCCAATATGGGCATCCAGGTCCCGCTATTGGTTATTGACCGGAAACTGTTTCGGTCATGTCTACATAGTTCTCGAACCCGTAGGGTCCGCACGCTTAAGGTTTCGATGACAATTTTATTATGAGTTTATGAGTTTTGATGTACCGAAGGAGTTCGGAGTCTTGGATGAGATTGGGGACATGACGAGGAGTCTCGAAATGGTCGAGACGTGAAGATCGATATATTGGACGACTATATTCGGAGTTCGGAAAGGTTCCGAGTGATTCAGGTATTTTTCGGAGTACCGGAGAGTTACAGGAATTCGTATTGGGCCTCAATGGGCCATACGGGAAAGGAGAGAAAGGGCCAAAAGGGTGGCCGCACCCCTCCCCTTGGACTAGTCTGAATTGGACTAGGGAGAGGGGGCGCGCCCTTCCTTCCTTCTCCTTCTCCTTCTCTCTTCCCTTTCCTTCTCTCCTACTCCTACTACATGGAAGGGTTCCTAGTTCTACTAGGAAAGGGGGAATCCTACTCCCGGTGGGAGTAGGACTCCCCTAGGGCACGCCATAGAGAGGGCCGGCCCTCCCCCTCCTCCACTCCTTTATATACGGGGGCAGGGGGCGCCCCATAGACACACAAGTTGATCTACGGATCATTCCTTAGCCGTGTGCGGTGCCCCCCTCCACCATATTCCACCTCGGTCATATTGTCGCGGAGTTTAGGCGAAGCCCTGCGCCGGTAGAGCATCATCATCGTCACCACGCCGTCGTGCTGACGGAACTCATCCCCGAAGCTTTGCTGGATCGGAGCCCGGGGATCGCCATCGAGCTGAAAGTGTGCTGAACTCGGAGGTGCCGTACGTTCGGTGCTTGGATCGGTCGGATCGTGAAGACGTACGACTACATCAACCGCGTTTTCATAACGCTTCCGCTTATGGTCTACGAGGGTACGTGGACAACACTCTCCCCTCTCGTTGCTATGCCATCACCATGATCTTGCGTGTGCGTAGGAAAATTTTGAAATTACTACGTTCCCCAACAGTTAGCACCTTTAGGATCGACAAAACCTTCTGGTTGCATCATATACGACTCTTCTTTAAGATATCCATTAAGGAATGCAGTTTTGACGTCCATTTGCCAAATTTCATAATCATAAAATGTGGCAATTGCTAACATGATTTGGACATATTTAAGCATCGCTACGGGTGAGAAAGTCTCATCGTAGTCAACCCCCTGAACTTGTCGAAAACCTTCCGCGACAAGTCGAGCTTTGTAGATAGTAACACTACCATCAGCGTCCGTATTCCTCTTGAAGATCCATTTATTCTCAATGGCTTGCCGTTCATTTGGGAAGTCCACCAAAGTCCACACTTTGTTCTCATACATGGATCCTATCTCAGATTTCATGGCCTCAAGCCATCTGTTGGAACATGGGCTCATCATAGCTTCTTCATAGTTCGTAGGTTCGCGATGGCCTAATAACATGACTTCCAGAACAGGATTACCATACCACTCTGGTGCGGAACATGCTCTGTTCGACCTACGAGGTCCAATAGTAACTTGATGCAAAGTTTCATTATCATCATCATTAGCTTCCTCGTTAGTTGGTGTAGGCATCACGGGAACGGATTTCACTGATGTGCTACTTTCCAATTCGAGAGAAGGTACAATTACCTCATCAAGTTCTACTTTCCTCCCAGTCACTTCTTTCAAGAGAAACTCCTTCTCTAGAAAGGTTCAATTCTCGACAACAAAGATCTTTCCTTCGGATCTGTGGTAGAAGGTGTACCCAATTGTTTCCTTAGGGTATCCTATGAAGATGCACTTCTCCGATTTGGGTTCGAGCTTATCAGGCTGAAGCCTTTTGACATAAGTGTCGCAACCCCAAACTTTAAGAAATGACAACTTAGGTTTCTTGCCAAACCACAGTTCATACTGTGTCATCTCAACGGATTTAGACGGTGCCCTATTTAACATGAATGCAACTGTCTCTAATGCATAACCCCAAAATGATAGTGGTAAATCGGTAAGAGACATCATACATCGCACCATATCTAATAAAGTATGGTTTTACGACATTCGGACACACCATTACGCCGTGGAGTTCCAGGTGGCGTGAGTTGTGAAACTATTCCACGATTTTTTAAATGAAGGTCAAACTCGTAACTCAAATATTCACCTTTGCGATTAGATCATAGAAACTTTATTTTCTTGTTACGATGATTCTCCACTTCACTCTGAAATTCCTTGAACTTTTCAAATGTTTCAGACTTCTATTTCATTAAGTAGATATACCCATATCTTGCTCAGATCATCTGTGAAGGTCAGAAAATAACGATACCCACCATGAGCCTCAACACTCATCGGACCGCATACATCGATATGTATTATTTCCAATAAGTCATTAGCTCGCTCCATTCTTCCGGAGAATGGAGTTTTAGTCATCTTGTCGATGAGGCATGGTTCACAAGTATCAAATGATTCATAATCAGGTGATTCCAAAAGCCCATTTGTATGGAGTTTCTTCATGCGCTTTACACCAATATGACCTAAACGACCGTGCCACAAGTATGTTGCACTATCATTATCAACTTTGCATCTTTTGGCATCAATATTATGAATATGTGTATCACTACGATCGAGATTCAATAAACCATTTACATTGAGTGTACCATAGAAGATTTTATTCATGTAAACAGAACAACAATTATTCTCTGATTTAAATGAATAACCGAATTGCAATAGACATGATCAAATCATATTCATGGTCAACGCAAACACCAAATAACATTTATTTAGATTAAACACTAAGCCCGAAGGTAGAGGGAGTGTGCGATGGTGATCTTATCAACCTTAGAATCACTTCCAACACACATCGTCGCCTCGCCCTTGACTAGTCTCTGTTCATTCTGCAACTCCTATTTCGAGTTACTAATCTTAGCAACTTAACTAGTATCAAATACCCAAGGGCTACTACGAACACTAGTAAGGTACACACCAATAATCTGTATATCAAATATACCTTTGTTCACTTTGCCATCCTTCTTATCCGCCAAATGTTTGGGGCAGTTCAACTTACAGTGACCATTTCCTTTGCAGTATAGGCACTCAGTTTCAGGCTTGGGTCCAGCTTTGGGCTTCTTCATGGGAGCGGCAACTTGCTTGCCATTCTTCTTGAAGGTCCCTCTCTTTCCCTTGCCCTTTTTTCTTGAAACTAGTGGTCTTGTTAACCATCAACACTTGATGCTCTTTCTTGATTTATACCATCACCGATTTCATCATCGCAAAGAGCTCGAGAATCATTTTCGTCATCCCTTCCATATTATAGATCACGAAGTTCTAGTAGCTTAGTGATAGTGACTAGAGAAATTTGTCAATCATTATCTTATCTGGAAGATTAACTCCCACTTGATTCAAGCGATTGTAGTATCCAGACATTCTGAGCACATGCTCACTGGCTGAGCTATGCTCCTCCATCTTGTAGGAAAAGTACTTGACAGAGGTCTCATACCTCCCGACATGGGCATGGGTCTAAAATACCAATATTCAGATCTTGGAACATCTCATATGCTCCGTGGCGTTCAAAATATTTTTGAAGTCCCGATTCTAAGCTGTAAAGCATGGCACACTAAACTATTAAGCATTCATCATATCGAGCTAGCCAAACGTTCATAACTTCTTCATCTGCTTCTACAATAGGTCTGTCACCTAGCGGTGCATCAAGGACATAATTCTTCTATGCAGCAATGAGGATAATCCTCAGATCACAGACCTAGTCTGCATCATTGTTACTATCATCTTTCAACTTAGTTTTCTCTAGGAACATATCAAAATAGGGGAGCTACAACGCGAGCTATTGATCTACAACATAATTTGCAAATACTATCAGGACTAAGTTCATGATAAATTAAAGTTCAATTAATCAAATTACTTAAGAACTCCCACTTAAATAAACACCCCTCAAGTCATCTAAGTGATACGTGATCCAAATCAACTAACCCATGTCCGATCATCATGTGAGATGGGGTAGTCATCAATGGTGAACATCTCTATGTTGATCATATCTACTATATGATTCTCGTTCGACCTTTGGGTCTCCAGTGTTCCGAGGCCATGTCTGTACATGCCAGGCTCGTCAAGTTTAACCCAAGTATTCTGCATGTGCAAAACTGTCTTGCACCCATTGAATGTGAATGTAGAGCCTATCACACCCGATCATCACGTGGTGTCTCAGCACGAAGAACTTTCGCAACGGTGCATACTCAGGGAGAACACTTGTACCTTGAAATTTTAGTTAAGGGATCATCTTATAATGATACCGTCGAACTAAGCAAAATAAGATGCATAAAAGATAAACATCACATGCAATCAAAATATGTGACATGATATGGCCATCACCATCTTGTGCTTTTGATCTCCATCTCCAAAGCATCATCATGCTCCATCGTCACCGGCTCGACACCTTGATCTCCATCATTGCGTCGTGGTCATCTCACCAACTATTGCTTCTACAACTATCACTAACGCATAGTGATAAAGTAAAGCAATTACATGTCGTTTGCATTTCATACAATAAAGAGACAACCATAAGGCTCCTACCGGTTGCCGATAACTTTTACAAAACATAATCATCTCATACAATAATGTATATCCACTACAAAAAAAGACACATCCGTGACATTTTGGGCCGAACGATTTTTTTTGTCATACATATGACATTTCTATGACGATAATTGTGACAAAACCCGGTATCATCATAGATGTGGTGGGCTCCTACTTCTATGACAAAAAATCATGACAGAAAATGGGCTTTTCATCCTGGGCGGGCCGGAGACGCAGCTGCATGACATTCTTTGGGCCGTCCATGACGGAAAAAACCGTGGTAGAAGCGAGGGGGAGGAAAATTTCGGGGAGCTGCCGGTTACGGTGGGAGGTTGGGGGCGGAGCGATGCGCGTTTCTCCCGTACTCGTGCGAGGCGTTGGCTCTAACTGAGCCCGAGCGAGGCGTTGGGCTCTAACTGAACCCAAGCGATTGCACTGCAGGCTACGCGTTATTGAACCTGAGCGATTGATCGATGGCTGTTAACTGAACCCGATGGAGCGATTCCTTTGTTACTGCTACTAACTGAAGCCGATCGATTGGATGAGCAGTGAGCGTTGCGGGGGGGTTTGGATGAACAGTGAGCGGTGGCGTTGCCTCTGGATGAATAGGACACCGTGGTGTGGAGGGCTGGATGAACAGTAGACGGTGGAGGGCTGGATGAACAGTAGATGGTGGAGGGGTGGTTGAACAGTAGCCGGTGGAGTAGCGCACGGTGGAGGCTGGATGAACATGAGCCCGTGGAGGCTGGAGGAGGTTGACGGTAGCCCGTGGAGGCTGGAGGAGGTCGACGGTGGAGATGAACAGTATCCCGTGGAGTCCCGTTTTGCGGTACGCCACACCCCTCCCGATGAACAGGACCCCCGTTTCGACCGTAGCGCTCCAACACAAGTCCGGTTCATCCATTTTGCGGTACGCCACACCCCTCCCAATCAACAGGACCCCCGTTTCGACCCTAGGAGGTCTGTTTCCTCCGTTTTGCGGTACGCCACACCCCTCCCGATCAACAGGACCCCCGTTTCGACCGTAGGAGGTTCGTTTCCTCCGTTTTGCGGTACGCCACACCCCTCCCGATTAACAGGACCCCGTTTTGAACGTAGGAGGTCCGTTTCCTCCGTTCTGCAGTACGCCAGGCCTCGTTTCCATCGCCTGTTCCGTCCAAGCCCTCCCGATGAACACGACCACGCATTCCGTTCTGACCCATCCGGTTGGCTCCCACGCGTTCCGTTGCCTCCTGATGAACACGAGCATTCCGTTGCCTCCCCATGAACACGACGCATTCCGTTGCCTCCCCATGAACACGGCGACGATGCTGTTTTTCCGTTCCGACCCAGCCATGTACGTATGCGCCAGTAGGCATTCGAGACCCTGCCCGTATGTACGTATGTGGCCGTATTTTCTTTCTTCCACCCTCGCCGCTGTACGTACGTGTACATGCTACGTGCGCGCCTCTACTACGACACGTGCGCGCCTCTACTACGACACGTGCGCGCCTCTACATCGACCAGTATGTACGTACACATTCGCGACCAGAATGACAACGCTACGTACGCTTCGACCAGGTGGGTCCCGACTGTCAGGCACTTCCTTGCCTGCGAAGATGTAGCTGGTGGGTCCCAGCAGTCAGGGGGGTGAATCGTTTTTTTTTCCCGGACACACTTCCTTGCGTGCGAAGATGTAGCTAGTGGGTCCCAGCAGTCAGGGGGGGCGAATCGTTTTTTTTCGGACGCACTTCCTTGCGTGCGAAGATGTAATTGGTGGGTCCCAGCAGACAGGGGGAAATGTTTTTTTGCTAAATATGGTGGCCCATCCGGTGGGTCCCCGCTGTCAGGTGGAGGAATAATTATTTTGCGTGTAATAAGGAGGCACTTCCTTGCTGCCGCCATGGACCCAGCTGTTAGCCTCTCCACGTACAGTCCACGTCCGATGGAAGCCATTCCTTGACCACGTTGACCACGCCGCGCCGAGAGCACCAGGGCTATGGACGACGGCGAGGCCTAGGAAGGGGACGACGCGGAGCCGGGGAAGACGCGGCAGTGGATGCCCACGCGTAGAGGAGTATGAGGGTTCACTCGTTCGGGTGCGGTGTGAGGCTGCCGTCGCCGCAGAATAACAGGGGGTGTGGGTGCGTAGAGGGATGGCCTGGCCAGCGGTGGGAGTAGTAGGGGGCGGTGAGGCCTCCGCGGCATCACAGCCGGCCACGGGCGGCAGGAGCAGGCGGCACGACCCGCGCTGCTTTGGGCGGCTGGAGCAAGAAGACCAGAGGTTGAAGAAGCACTACGGCCGTTGGATGGACATCGTACGGTCACTGGAGCTAGAATCGTTCATATATTGACTAAAGTTGACAAAGGCCTCCGTCCCAGTCAACTTAGTAGGCCCACAAGTCAGCCTCCCACCAAGGTTGGTCCCAGCTAGCTGGGGGGTATTCATTTTTTTGTGCGTAATAAGGAGGCACTTCCGGTGGGTCCGAGCTGACAGCGGGGGGAACGTTTTTTCGCGAAATACGGTGGCCTGTCCTGTGGGTCTCAACAGTTAGGGGGAAACGTTTTTTTCGTGAAATATTGGTGGCCCGTCCGGTGGGTCCCTACTGTCAGGTGGAGGAATAATTACTTTCCGCGTAATAAGGAGGCACTTCCTTGCGACTGTCGTGGACCCAGCTGTCAGCCTCTCCACGTACAGTACTCTTCCAATGGAAGTCGGTCGTTGACCACATTGACCACGCCACGCCGAGAGCACCACGGCGGTGGACGACGGCGAGGCCTAGGAAGGGGACGACGGGGAGCCGGGGAAGACGCGGCAGTGGAAGCCCGCGCGGAGAGGAGTACGAGGGTTCACTGATTCGGCTGCGGTGTGAGGCTGCCGTCGCCGTAGGGCCTGGCCAGCGGTGGGAATAGTAGGAGGGGTGAGGCCTCCGCGGCAGCACAGCCGGCCACGAGAGGCAGGAGCATGCGGCACGCCCGGTGCTGCTTTGGGCGGCTGGAGCAAGAACACCAGAGGTTGAAGAAGCACTACTGCCGTTGGATGGCCATCGTACGGTCACTGGAGCTAGAATCGTTCATATTGACTAAAGTTGACAAAGGCCCTCGTCCCAGTCAACTTAGTAGGCCCACAAGTCAGCCTCCCACCATGGTGGGTCCCAGGTAGTAGGGGGAGTATTCATGTTTTTTGTGCGTAATAAGGAGGCACTTCCAGTGGGTCCGAGCTGACAGCGCGGGGAATGTTTTTTTGCGAAATACGCTGGCCCGTCCGGTGGGTCCCAGCAGTCAGGGGGAAACATTTTTTTTTGCGAAATAAGGTGGCCCGTCCGGTGGGTCCCTGCTGTCAGGTGGAGGAATAATTATTTTGCGCGTAATAAGGAGGCACTTCCTTGCGTCCGCCTGGACCCAACTGTCAGCCTCTCCACGTACAGTACTCTTCCGATGGAAGTCGTTCGTTGACCACGTTGACCACGCCGCGCCGAGAGCACCAGGGCGGTGGTCTGGACGATGGCGAGGCCTAGGAAGGGGACGACGCGGAGCCGGGGAAGACGCAGCAGTGGTAGCCCGCACTGAGAGGCGTACGAGGGTTCACTGGTTCGGCTGCGGTGTGAGGCTGCCGTCGCCGCAGAATAACAGGTGGTGTGGGTGAGTAGAGGGATGGCCTGGCCAACGGTGGGAGTAGTACGGGGCGGTGAGGCCTCCGCGGCATCACAGCCGGCCACGGGAGGCAGGAGCACGCGACAGGACCGGCGCTGCTTTGGGCGGCTGGAGCAAGAAGACCAGAGGTTAAAGAAGCACTATGGCCGTTGGATGGACATCGTACGATCACTGCAGCTAGAATCGTTTATATTGACTAAGTTGACAAAGCCCTTGGTACGCGTCAACTTAGTAGGCCCACAACTCGGATTTGGCAGAGAACATATAGCCCATTTGCGATTTGTAAGAATGTACAACCCATTTTTCAGTTCTAATGGAATTTACTACACCCCATTTACGGGTTTGTTAAAAGTACAATCCAACTTCTAGCTAGGACAACGATTAATAATTTCGAACAATCGCTCAAAACAGAATTCAAAAAAAAAATCCCACATTTTGATGGGATCCGAAATATTTTAATCCGAAATTTCTAGTCAGGTTAAATATAATTTCAAAATAAAGTTGTATCACGTTAAAATCCAACGAAATATTGCGCGCGCAACAAGTAATAAAATTAAAATTTCCAAATTCCAAAAATAATATATTTTTCAAACTAATTACATGTTTGGTGCATAGTAATTGCCCAGTTATTATAATTACATTCCATTTATTATTTCTTAAAGTCCATTTTCTTGTTAAGCCTAATGCATACCTCCTAGGAAACTTTGCAGCCCAGCGGGGCGGATAACAAGTTGACCCGGATATTGTGTACAACTGTCGGCCCAGTTGCATTGCTGATGTTGAAAAAAAGGTCTGCGTAGTACAGTACAACCTAACATGGTTACTCAGCCCACATTCAGGGACGCCGGAAAGGCCCAAGGCTTTTGTAAAACTTTTTGAAGTCACTGCGCTCAATTAATAACTTAAGAAAAAACTTAGATTACAGTGGAACCTAATTAAAAGCTGTCACGAGCAAATAAATAATTCAACGGGTCCCACTTGTGCGTGTGCACGTGTGTGTGTGTGTGTGTGTGTGTGTGTGTGAGAGAGAGAGAGAGAGAGAGAGAGAGAGACCCATCGGCCGATGCTCGTAAATACATCTTTCAGCCATATGCATTGCTGATGCTCAGTAAAAACTTATATAGTTAACACAATCATATAGAACATCATAGCACACTGAACTTGCATACAAAAATTTCACGCAGGCGGCAAATCAGGATGGAAGCAGTGGATCGCTACGGGAAGGGCTATATTGAAACCAACAAAGTTGTACACAACGGTTCATCGTCTTTATAAATGACAGGGAAATATCTTGAATGTTGTGCAAAGAAAACAGACAGACAACACAATAAGTTCTGCTAGCACATTAAGTTGACGTACAACCCTTTCTAAAAAAAGTTCAGGTACAAAATTAGAACAAGTCACAATCAAATGTACTGGCATATCAGTGCTTCAGACCCATAGCTCGGATTTAACTAGTACTATCTGACAAGATTCAGTTGTTACCTCAAATTAGAGCACATCCAGGCAGCCAGCCCTGCCTCTTCTCCCAAAGAAGCAGTGGCCTCCGCCACGTGATGGAGTAGGCCCTGTGCCATCCATCGTTCCGAGCAACACGGGGAAAGTCTAATGTTGACTCCTGTAATGGACATCGTCGACGGACCCTGGCACCAGCGGCAGCGGCAGGACTTTGATTGATGGATTGACCACTTCTTCGACATGCACGAACACTCGATACAGGTACATCCCTAACGTGGTCCGCGGCGGCCTTGGGCGACGAATAGTACAACCCCGGTTCCTGCACCGGTATCTCAACACCAATCACCTTCGGTATGGTGGATGGCTTCTTCATCCATGCCATAACCGTCAGAGCCCAGTTGTCTGGAGGAACAAACATACTTACGAGCTCACCTCCAAGGTCATTGATAAGCTCGTTCATGGACTCGTCGTTCCAAGCACGTCGAGGCATGCCGTGGAAGGTAAGCTTTGTTAAAAACTTAAGCTCAGAGGGCACCGAGCCCCATCCTGGGTGCCACCGATCAAAGCTCACCAGCGCGCCATCACAGAACAAACGCCGGGAAGATTCGAACACACGACTGCAATCGAAAGTTGTTCGGAACCTGACGAAGAAATCATCCGGTGGCGGACAGACTTCGACGAGCAAGTCACTTATTTGGATGCCGTGCGCAATGCCAAGAGCTTTGACAAGGTCGTTCGGCGAGACGGGAGGCCGGTCGCCGTTGATGGTTACCATCAGCACTTTGCCGGCAAACTGGTCGTCAAGCGCCGCATGCCACTGTTGAGCAACAGCACGCAGAGACCGAAGACAGGACGGACCTCAGGATCTTCGGCTCGGAGATCCGCGTTAACCGGTGACATGATAGTGCGCTTGATTACAGGGAGTACAGGAGGGGGATTTGGGGGAACTGGAGTAGGAATCAAGATTCCAGAGGTGGGGGAGGGGCGGGAGACTGGGGATGAAAAGGTAGCATGAATTTCGAGCACGCGCCAATATGCTCTCGGCGCGCAAGCGCACGAAAACACCGGTGGCGCCCACATGTCGGCCTAAGAGTCCTTATTCTTTATTTTTTGGAGAGCACGACATTTTTTTCAGGATCTTTTGAGAGCCCAGCCCGAGAGTCATAATTGACCTGTTTGGCATTGCGTTACTACTCGGCCCATATTCAACGACACCTCACTGGCCCAAACAAGTGTACATCCTCGAAAAGATAGTGAGCTCAAATTATATAACTTGAAAAAAGGAGATATACTCTGAACACTGGAGAATGGTGATGCCCTCATTTTGCCCACCAGTAGTTCGAGACAATAAACAGTTCGAAACAACGATATATACAACATTCAAACACTGACTAGTGACTACTACTGACATAAACAACAAGACATGATAGTTCATAAGAAGTCTTGCTACACTACCAAAATGTACCCATCTGCAGCGCTCAGACTCTCGTGATCCAGACAAGAATGACATTCTAAATAGAAGCAACTATTACATAGAAAGAGTGACATAGACAAGGATGACCAAATGACAAGGAATATGCATAACAAAAGAAAGAACTACCCGTCCAGAACTAGCAGCAAAGACAATAAAGTCATTCGAAGATATGATCCAACACCATCATAATTTGCAGCCCCGCTTCAGCGACCAGTGATCCGGAGACACCAGTACTCCACCCTTTTGATGCAACAGCCCAATTACCTATCAACCTGAAGGCTTGAACCACATCACTGCCTGTCGTAATTGAGACATCCAAGGATCAAAGTTCATCTGGATGCCTTTGTCATTCTCACCTTCTTTTGTCTGCAGGCTGTATCGTTGACAATCAGGGGAGTATGCTCCCGAACTCCTAGGGCTCGCCGTGTAGACACAGTTTTCCATAGCAAACAGAGCCTCTCTGCCATCAAGGTCCTTGCCAACGGTGATCTCCTGGTTAATCATATAACTGAGTCCGAGAAACAGAGAGTGTGAACCAAGGTTGTTTACCCGCCTCCAACTAAAAAATCCTAAAGGCCCCAACAAGTTGGTATCCTGCTCATAGACGTAACAACCACTGTCCGGATACTCACGTATTACACAGTGCTTGTATATAGTGGGGTTTTTGCAATATAACTTTTCCGGCTCATGTGTCCGAATGATCATCAGTCTTTTGCCGTCGTCTGATTGAGCGAGGAACCAGTTGTGCTTCCCTGTTTTTGGCAAAGGTGGTGTAATTACAAAGGGCAGTAACTGTAGGACACTGCATCATATCAAAAAGGACAGGCATTGTTAATGTAAGATCAGCATTGTTTAGAGTATGAGTAGGATAATGCAAGAAACAGCATTGATATGTCCCCGTTGGAACTGGGAGGAAAATACAGGGAAATGTATACTGGGTTCGAAAATATAGAAGTGCCATGCATGGTTATACTCATGTTATCTCGCAATTGATTCTTCACAGGAAACTACCATGTCATGCATGTTATGTAATCATGTTCTGTCCTCACAAACAAATTCTTCAAGGTAACTAACAGACCATGCATTGTTATATACTCGTGTTCTGTGGGCAAAATTTTTGTGAGGATATTATTCTAGCCATTGATTGCTGAAGGGCGAATATAGGTATGTACACATGGTAAGCATTGCAGGATTTCACTACTTCCAAATATAGAGTTCTCCATATGCACATTTACTTCCCTAATGTATGGTTAGATGAAACCAACAGTGTGGTGCATGTTTCTACATCATGAAAATGAGGAAACTAACATGGCCATTGATACACACTCATATTTAGTAGTAGTATATAGATTACTGTAAAATAAGGATAATATCCATATATTCCTAACCGTTTGATTATTCAGGGTACAAATTGGCTGTAATGACATGGTCACAAACGCATGAATTAACTCATTCCAAATATAGCTGATTTACGGTGTCTCTAATATATTGCCATAGTTCTACTCAAATTCTGCTCAAACAGGGATATGCCAATCATCACAAAAAGTTCAAACAGTGTCATAGCGTCACCATTAACATGAGACGGAAACAACTTACACGCGCCGTCCCAGCAATACGTGGTGCCATCTGCTTTGTCGATCGCGTGGATGATGCCATTGTGTTCAATAGCATCACAGAAGTGTGTATCAGCTTTGATGATGATCCACTGCGAGCCGAGTTGTCTCCAGCTAAAAAAGGCACCGGCGTAAAGATAGGCGAGTCCGCGGTCAAACAAGGCAATTAGCTTGAAGTCTGCGTAATTCGCATGTCGTGTGGGTACTTGGCAGATTACAATCTTCTGCAAAACAAGGTCCATCCAACTGACGTAGTACTCTAGATGACTTGGACCGCGATGGTAATACTCTATATAATCCAATGGAGGAAGGATAATCTCATGGGAGGTCTGGAAGTTCATGAGCACCAACTTTTTACCGTCTTCTCTGAAGGCAGCCATCCAGTGGGAGTTCATGCCGACCCAGTACATACCTGCCAAGAAGTTTCAGGCGATGGTGATCGGATCGATGTCGAGGAAAATAATGTACGGCGACACACTACATACCTGCAAAGAAGTTTTAGCTAATGGAGATCGGATTGAAGTCGAGGGGCATCATGCACGCCTCAGTATCATGGTGAGCCAATCTCGCAAGACCAGATAGCAGCAAGCAGGGTGTCTTGAAAAGCTTAGGCCTCGCTTCGACGACGGCCGTGTGCATGTCCCTCAAGCATTCAGCCAGCCGCAGGGCAGTCAACATATCCATACACGAACAATAGAGGTCGAGGATGTCACCGGGGAGATTGCTCCAATCGCGGCTCATATGGATGCTGCGCGATTCATGTTCGGCCATGGTGGAGTTTGGAAGGGGATGGAGATGTAGGGAATTCCGAGATGGAGTGGTGCTATGGGAGCGGAGAGGGAGACGAGGCGAGGCGCCAATGTGCTGTACAGCGGTGGTGACAGACTGCACAGTGCACAGGGTGAGGCTGACTTTGGTAACCCGAACACGCCGCCTCGCCTGGACTAGTGTCAGGCGCAGGGTGTAGTCACTTCACTGTGAGGACCGGATGAATAGTATTTTGACCATCAAGTGTACCACAGTTGTACTACTACTACTAGTAGGAACATGAGTACTCGAGTATTGTATAGCGGAAATATGTCTCCCGTGCTAGCATGCTTGTTCACTTCATCGTTCAGGTATCATCCATATTGCGAGCAGAACCAAATTCTCGTGCATGCCCAATCAACGCCCTACCATGATGCATGCAGTGGTCGTTCTGGTGCATCAAGGACGGCATGCAGATCGTTCCAGACTTGAGAAGAGGAAAAATGGAAAGGTAGAACGCGGCAGCAGAGGAAGAGAACGCTGGCTAACGAGGCTGGGAGGGGATCGACCAGGAAGTTAATGCTCCACGCCTAAAGTTTTTGGGAAAACCTGATTTTCATAAGGTGACTTATACTCACCTAAACGGAGGGAGTATTCCTTAACTAGAGAATGTTGTGTCTCCCACTCATGCGCTCAAAAAAAGCTACAACACATTTTTTTATCTGTTTGCATAGGTCCCACCTATCAGGAAGGATGGGCACGTCCACGAACAGGTACGACTCCTCAGTCTACCTGCATAGCCTTTTCGTTTAGTCTACCTAACCGTCTAATCAACTGCCTGCATGCCACTTCTCCCATTTACTTCTCCATCGGGAACCGATTCGCCTCGGCTTCTTCACCTCCCCTTCATCTTCATTTGCATCCAAACCCCACTGCGTTCACATTGTTTTAACATCTTTAAATAATCATCTACTACTTCAGTTAGACTAGCCATCTAATCCTAATTCTCCAAACCATAGCCCTCCGTTCCAGCGGTTCCAAATGGCGAAAGAGATCGAGATGCAGGTTTTTAGCGTCCAACATGTCCTCGTCGAAGGCTCGATGCGCACAGTTGCCACCGTCACCGTCCACCCAACGGTTGTTCGGCAGTGGATCAACAATGTATCTAACTCCCTCAAAAAGGTAGAGACGAGGGTCATCGGTCTCGACGCAGAGTACACGGAGCGTGCCCCTGGGAAGATCCAACGCGCCGCTGTCCTTTAGCTGTGCCTCGAAGATGATGTTTTGGTGTACCACATCATACACTCGCCCTCCATACCAGGTGAGCTTCACGATTTCTTGTCTCGGGAGGACGTATACTTCTGTGGGGCAGCCATCGAAGGGGACAAACAGAAGCTGGAGCCGTACAACCTTGATTTGAAAAGCATTCTGACTGACAAACCAGAATCAAAATTCCTATAGAAGATTGTGCTAAACAGACACCATCCCTATTCGACATAGCAAATTTTGTGCTCGGTACAAATCTTCAGAAGGGTGATGAGACGGTGGCATTAAGGTCGTCTGGATGGGAGAATTATCCCTTGACGTACGAGCGGATAAAATATGTTGCCCTCGATGCCCGTGTGAGTTTCGAGATAGCTGCAAGGTCCAAAGAGCTTGTTGCGAAGCCGTCTCCCACAGAGAATGAGAACAAGAAGAAGAAGAAAAAGAAGAATAAGAAAACGCTGCACCAACAGGAGGGCATTATGGATGCATGAACTATTTCCTCTCTTGTAAAAAAAAAATATTCCCTCTCGGTGTATATTGATATAGATGGACTATTTCGATGGTGTGCATGTCTTTGGAACAGAGTAGTAGCATGGGTCCGCTTGACTATAAGGAACTATTTATCTGCATATATAGCTTTCTCTGCTACTCCTTCCAGTGATCGGTATGCAGTGCATGTGTCCGTAGACATGACAGCTTGTCCATGGAAGTTCAACTACGGCGACCATCAGGTTTCATCTCGCGATTCCCACGACGCCTCTCCAACCCACGGCACCACGCCCCCCGACGTGCGCCTCACCCCTCTCGGCCGCACCGCCCCTCTGCCTTTGTGTGCATGACATGTGGGCCACCTAAAATGCGGCAAGCATCAAGTTTCTACCACAGCCACCCGCGATTCCCACAACGCCGCTCGAATCCATGAAACCACATGTCCCCCGACCTACAGCTCACCCCTCTTGGCCCCACTGCCCCTCTGCCTTCGGGAGAATTACATGTGGACCAGTCACCTATCGAGTCCACATGTTATTGACTCAAAGGTAGGTGTAGTAAGGTGCTGAAGCTTAGTCCCAACGGCCCTGAGAGGGAAATGTAACTCCTGGGCCAGGGCTTGTGGTGCTCCCGCAGCACGAACTCGTGCCAAACTCGAGATTTATTTCTTTACTATACATGCACGCAACGATTTAATGGACATTGTAATCTCAACATGTGATGGGGAGCTCTAAATTTGAATTTGAAACTTATAAAACGAAAAGATTCAAAACAAATAAACTGGGAGAGAGGGAGTATATCGTAGGATGTGTCCCATACAAAATAAGTCCCCTGGTTTGTCACCGCGAAGATGCGGTTAGAAAGGAGCACAACGTGTTCCTAATCGTACGTCAACAAATCGGCCGCAGACAGCATGGTCCGCCTTTGACCGCCATGTGCAAGGTTTGTGCTACCTTTTATTCAATCTCACTGTGGTTCCATCGTACCAATTCATGCGGTGGCCCGTTGCATGGCTGATCCCAATGTTGGACAAAGGTTCTACGGGAACAGTGTCACCGTTGTAAATGTTGTGCAAATTGGTGTTGGTACCCTACCGTACATATGCAAGCCAATCTCCACTTGCACCGAGCCTAGCCTGTGAAACAGTGGGCAGGGGGAGAATTAGGAAATGGACACAGAAGTAGTCTTTAGAATGCATTTAGTACATGATCAAACTCATCTTACCTGCTCATCGGAGGAAATCCGAGTGCCCCTCAACGTCGGCATCTCAAGGGGCATCAACTTGCAACTACGGCCACGCCGCACTGGAGAGACCCCTAAGGAAACATCCTCGTGCGTTCCATGGAACATCAAGATGCATTTGTATGAGTAGTTTATCTTGTGAGAGAAAATGATGAACGAGGGAAGGCCTCTAGAGATAGAGATGGACACTACTACTACCAATGTGCTGGCCCGTGCGTTGCAATGGATCCAAACTAGTAGAATAATACTTGTTCACGTGCTTGAAATATAAACACTCTAGTTTTGATATACATGTGTCAGCAGACACAACAGCTTGTCCATGGAAGATGAACCACGACGACCATCATGTTTCTTGTTTCTACCACTGCCACACCCACACGCGATTCCCACGACGTCGCTCCAACCCACGACACGACGTCCCCCGACGTGGACATGGATCCTCTGACGTGGCTATCACTGCCTTGCCCTGCCTTTCCTTCGCTGACAGGTGGGACCCACGCTTATGGGTCCCACATGTCAGTGACAGAATGGTAGGATTGTTCGTGCCCCTCATCCCTCTCGGCCCCACCGCTCCTTTGCCTTTGTGTGCATGACATGCGGGCCAGCTGAACTGCGGCGACCATCAACTTTCTACCACAAACACACCCGATTGGACGCGGTTTGCCTGCTCCGCTGCTGTGCTCCGATCCGTACTCCCGCACCATCGAATTTTCATCCAGCGGCTGTGACACATTTCGTCCCGGGCATCAATCCTCAGCTGGAGTACTTATGTACTACAGGTAGTACCCGCCGGTGTGGCCATCTACGCCTCGTAACGCCCCGACGCCCAACTGTGGTACCCTCGCCACGGCCACGCCACCACCGGCCGGTTCATCTCGAACGAGTGAGTCACGAACCACGCCACCACCATGAGAATGACATGTGGGCCAGCCGCATTTAAGGCCCGCATGCCATTGACTCATAGGCCGGGCACTAAGCCACTGAAGTTCGGTCCCGTGGGCCCCGAGAGGGAAATGTAACTCCTGCGGCAGGCCTTGTGGTGCTCCGGCAGTACGAGCTCGTGCCAAAACTGGAATTTGTTTCTTACTAGTACTACCTGTGGGTTGAGTACAGGATACTCTCTAAGAATTTGCCGTGGTGGGTGTGCTTCTTGCAATGGTGGGGAACAATCAAAAGGTTGAAGAGACACAAGGGTTAAATAGCCGCTGTAACAAATGGGGGCCAGCCGGCCTGTAATCGTCACGTCTTGTCACAACGTTCATAGCGGAGGATTCTAGTGCACGCTTGACAACACCGCACCGCAGTGAGGATTCTAGTGCACGCTTGACAACACCTCACCGCAGTTTGACCACGCGTGGGCTCGAAGAGGCGCCAAATGTATCATCGCTGAGCCTGTTCCCGCGCTACCGCGCTGTTTACTGTGCAAGCTTCCCGCCCGTCTTGGTTTACCACGCGTCGGCTAGAAGAGGGACAAATCATGGGCGTTTATTGGCAAAAAGCTTTGTAAAAACAAAGTGTGTGGAATGACTTCGGTCGTAAGTTTACCAGTGGGTGATGAGGTCAAAGTTACACAGAAGGGTGATGATGGACACTCGAGTGCGATAATTAATTCTACGCTCTATAGGGCACACGGTGGAAGAAACTAACTGTGTGCAATAATGTCCAAGATCGCAGTCGAGTTAGCTATACAGATCGAGTGCTGTGAGATCGACAAGGTAAACAGATTCGAGAATGGTTAAATAAATCAAATCTAAGACCATTGCATATTAAGATCAAAATAGTGCTACCAATATATGAGTCTCATACGATGCCATTTCAACGATTATACCACAAAGGCTTGAAATATTACAAGGTTCAAATTCCAGAGTTATATGGCTCAAATTCGAAGATTACAAGGTTCAAACTGATATTAGAAATGAAATTCAGCTCATCAGCTGCAAACGCCCATGCTGATCCGCTGAACATGGATATCATAGAGGTTCAAACTAATATTACCACTTCTAAGTCTGGTTTCGAAACCTCACAACTTCTGCAAAGGGGTCAGCCACTGAGAAGTCATGTATGGGGTTGACACGATGAGTTCCGATTACTCTGTCATCTGAAGGTCCAAAATGAAATTCAGCATTTTTGGAGCCAATTCCATTCTGCCATAGGCGCCAGCGTTGATCAACAAACCATTCATTTTTCTGAAATAAATGTAGGGCAAACCTCATTACCTTCAACACCCTTGCTCTGACAACAAAGAACCTGGCAAATATAATCTCCGGTAAGATTCTTCTTGCTACCTCTTGAGCTTGCGTTGGTTTTTCCCTTGAAGAGGAAAGGGTGATGCCGCAGAGTAGCGTAAGTATTTCCCTCAGTTTTGAGAACCAAGGTATCAATCCAGTAGGAGACGATGCACAAGTCACCTAGTACCTGCACAAACAATCAAGAACATTGCAACCAATGCGATAAAGGGGTTGTCGACCCCTTCACGGTCAATCGCAAAAGTGAGATCTAATAAAGATAGTAAAGTAAATATTTTTGGTATTTTTGTTGTATAGATTGGAAAGTAAAGATTGCAAAATAGTAAACGAGATGCGATATAATGGAAAAGAGATGTAATATAGTAGAAAAGAGATCCAGGGGCCATAGGTTTCACTAGTGACTTCCCTCAAGATAGCATGTATTACGGTGGGTGAACAAATTACTGCCGAGCAATTGATAGAAAAGCGCATAATTATTAAGGCAATGATCATGAATATAGGCATCACGTCTGTGTTAAGTAGACCGAAATGATTCTGCATCTACTACTATTACTCCACACATTGACCGCTATCCAGCATGCATTTAGAGTATTAATTTCATAAGAACGGAGTACATTAAGAAAGATGACATGATGTAGAGGGATAAACTCAAGCAATATGATATAAACCCCATCTTTTTATACTCAATGGCAACAATACAATACGTGCCTTGATGCCTCTACTGTCACTGGGAAAGGACACCGCAAGATTGAACCCAAAGCTAAGCACTTCTCCCATTGCAAGAAAGATCAATCTACTAGGCCAAACTAAACCGATAATTCGAATAGACTTGCAAAGATATCAAATCATGCATATAAGAATCCAGAGAAGAACCAAATAATATTCATAGATAATCTTGTTCATAAATCCATAATTCATCGGATCTTGGCAAACACACCGCAAAAGAGTATTACATTGAATAGATCTCCAAGAACATCGAGGAGAACCTTGTATTGAGAATCAAAGGGAGAGAATAAGCCATCTAGATAATAACTATGGACCCGAAGGTCTATGGTAAACTACTCATGCTTCGTCGGAGAGGCAATGGTGTTGATGTAGAAGCCCTCCGTGATCGATTCCCCCTCCGGCAGATTGCCGAAAAAGGCCCCAAGATGGGATCTCACGGGTACAGAAGGTTGTGGCGGTGGAAAAGTGGTTTCGTGGCTCCCCCTAATGTTTCTAGGGTATAATAGTATATATAGGCGAAAGAAGTACGTCGGTGGAGCTACAAGGGGTCCATGAGGGTGAGAGGGCACTCCTACCCCCCTGGGCACGCCCTCCTGCCTCGTGGATGCCTCGTGGTGTTTCTAATCTCAACTCCAAGTCTTCTGGTTTGCTTTAGGTCCAAGAAAGATCATCGCGGTATTCCTTTTCTGCAAAACTCTAAAGTAGGCACACAAAAAAAGAAACTGGCACTGTGCCTCCGGTTAATAGGTTAGTCCCAAAAATAATATTAAAGAGCATATTAAAGCCCATTAAACATCCAAGACAGATAATATAATAGCATGGAACAATAAAAAATTATAGATACGTTGGAGACGTATCAAGCATCCCCAAGCTTAATTCCTGCTCATCCTCGAGTAGGTAAATGATAAAAATAGAATTTTTGATGTGGAATGCTACCTAACATAATTATCAATGTAATTTTCTTTATTGTGGCATGAATGTTTAGATCCGAAAGATTCAAGACAAAAGTTTAATATTGACATAAAAATAATAATACTTCAAGCATACTAACAAAGCAATCACGTCTTCTCAAAATAACATGGCCAAAGAAAGTTCATCCCTACAAAATCATATATTTTGGCTATGCTCCATCTTCGTCACACAAAATGTTCAAATCATGCACAACCCCAGTTTTAGCCAAGCAATTGTTTCATACTTTAGTATTCTCAAACTTTTTCAACTTTCACACAATACATGAGCGTGAGCCATGGACATAGAACTATAGGTGGAATAGAGTGGTGGTTGTGGAGAAGACAAAATAGAGGAAGATGGTCTCACATCAACTAGGCATATTAATGGGCTATGGAGATGCCCATCAATAGATATTAATGTGGGTGAGTAAGGATTGCCATGCAATGGATGCACTAGAGCTATAAATGTATGAAAGCTTAACAAAAAAAAACTAAGTGGGTGTGCATCCAACTTGCTTGATCACGAAGACCTAGGGCATTTTGAGGAAGACCATCATTGGAATATACAAGCCAAGTTCTGTAATGAAAATTCCCACTAGTATATGAAAGTGACAGAATAAGAGACTCTCTATCATGAAGATAATGGTGCTACTTTGAAGCACAAGTGTGGAAAAGGATAGTGGCATTGTCCCTTCTATCTTTTTCTCTCATTTTTTTGATTGGCTTCTTTGGCCTCTTTTGTCCTCACATAGGACAATGCTCTAATAATGATGATCATCACACTTCTATTTATTTACAACTCAATGATTACAACTCGATACTTAGAACAAAATATGACTCTATATGAATGCCTCTGACGGTGTACCGGGATGTGCAATGAATCAAGAGTGACATGTATGAAAAAATTATGAATGGTGGCTTTGCCACAAATATGATGTCAACTACATGATCATGCAAGGCAATATGACAATGATGGAGCGTGTCATAATAAACGGAACGGTGGAAAGTTGCATGGCAATATATCTCGGAATGACTATGGAAATGCCATAATAGGTAAGTATGGTGGCTGTTTTGAGGAAAGTAAATTGTGGGTTTATGGTACCGGCGAAAGTTGCACAGTACAAGAGAGGCTAGCAATGGTGGAAGGGTGAGAGTGCGTATAATACATGGACTCAACATTAGTCATAAAGAACTCACATACTTATTGCAAAAATCTACAAGTCATCAAAACCAAGCACTACGCGCATGCTCCTAGGGGAAGGGTTGGTCGGAGTTAACCATCGCGTGATCCTGACCTCCACACATAAGGAAGACAATCAAAGAAACACCTCATGCTTCAAATTTGTTACACAACGGTTACCATACATGAATGCTACGGGACTTGCAAACCTCAACACAAGTATTTCTCAATCAAAATTACTCTACTAGCATGACTCTAATATCACAATCCTCATATCTCAAAACAATCATCAAGAATCAAACTTCTCATAGTATTCAACGCACTTTATATGAAAGTTTTTATTATACACATCTTGGATGCCCATCATATTAGGACTAGTTTTGTAGCCAAAGAAAATTGCCATGCTGTTCTAAAAGACTCTAAAAATAATATAAGTGAAGCATGAGAGATAAATAATTTCTATAAGATAAAACCACCACCCTGCTCTAAAAAGATATAAGTGAAGCACTAGAGCAAAAATTGTCTAGCTCAAAAGATATAAGTGAAGCACATAGAGTATTCTAATAAATTCCTATTCATGCATGTCTCTCCCAAAATGTGTGTAAGGCAAGGATGATTGTGGTATACTAAAAAGCAAATACTCAAATCATACAAGACGCTCAAAGCAAAACACATATCATGTGGTGAATAAAATATAGCCTCAAGTAAAGTTACCGATAGATGAAGGCGAAAGAGGAGATGCCTTCCGGGGCATCCCCAAGCTTAGGCTTTTGGTTGTCCTGGAATTTTACCTTGGGGTGCCTTGGGCATCCCCAAGCTTATGCTCTTGCCACTCCTTATTCCAAAATCCATCAAATCTTTACCCAAAAACTTGAAAACTTCACAACACAAAACTTCAACAGAAAATCTCATGAGCTCCGTTAGTATAAGAAAATAAACCACCACTTTAAGGTACTATAATGAACTCATTCTTTATTTATATTGGTGTTAAACCTACTGTATTCTAACTTCTCTATGGTTCATGCCCCCCGATACTACTCATAGATTCATCAAAATAAGCAAACAACACACGAAAAACAGAATCTGTCAAAAACAGAACAGTCTGTAGTAATCTGTAACTTTCGAATACTTGTGTAACTCTAAAAATTCAGAAATAAATTGGTGGACGTGAGTAATTTGTCTATTAATCATCTACGAAAAGAATCAACCTAAAATCACTCTTCTGTACAAAATGACAGCTTTTCTCGTGGTGCAAAAGTTTCTCTTTTTACAGCAAGATCGCAGAGACTTCACCCAAGTCTTCCCAAAGGTTCTACTTGGCACAAACACTAACTAAAACAAAAACCACATATAAACAGAAGATAGATGAATTATTTATTACTAAACAGGAGCAAAATGCAAAGAACAAAAATAAAATTGGGTTGCCTCCCAACAAGCGCTATCATTTAACGCCCCTAGCTAGGCATAAAAACACGAATAGATCTAGGTATTGCTATAATAATGATAGGGCAAATCGCGAAAAATCATCTCATACTCCCTACGTTCAGCAGAAAGTTCTCTTTGTGGCAAGCAAAAATAATCAAAAGGGCTAAATTTAATGGGACAAAAGTCCCCAAGGTCAAGCTCGGGAGGAATTGGTTCCTCCTTTGGCCCCTCATATTGCACAACCGATTCATCATTATAAGCATTCTTTTGGTAAAAATTCATGAGCCTTTGTTCAAGAGGAAAACCTAACCCATTGTTCTGAATAGCAAAATTATCATTAAGTTTAGAAATCCTATCAACTAGAACATCGGTAGGAACCCTTTTTCTATGGTTTTCATTATAAGCAACATGATCTAAAGATCCTAAATGATTATGTCTTCTTGATTAAAAAGAATCGCTTATATAGGAGGACGACCAGCATCCACCCTATAATGCACAAAAATTTCATTGGCCTCTTTCATTATAAATCTGAACTCATGTGCTAGAAAGATGGTATCCGCTCGCTTAACAGAAGAATGCTCAATATTAGAAAACTCTAGAAAAATCCTTCGTATGCAAGGATGCATGTGGATAAATTGTCTTTCAAGTTCTACTACGAGCAAAGATATAGCATCCGCAAGACTACTAGTTCTATGAAGAATAGGCCCACCCATAGTGGGCAAAGCACCGGCACAAGTAAAAAAATCCTGAATAACTCCTTTTCCAATAATATTACCACTACCAATCCAGAACTTTTTAGTGTGTAAAATAGTAGATTCTTCATGAGGATTATCAAAAACATCAAAGTTTCCCCCATCGTTACTACTATCTTTTTCAATGATAACCTCCCCAGTTTCAGACATGATGGCAACAAACCGTACTAATGAATGAACACAAAAAAGCAAGTGAAAAGAGACGAACGGAAGAGGGGCGAAGAAAAAGCAAAGGTTTTCGAAAATCATTTTAGAAGTGGGGGAGAGGAAAACGAGAGGCGAATGGCAAATAATGTAATGCGGGGGAGAAGAGTTTATGATGGGTACTTGGTATGGCTTGACTTGACGTAGATCTCCCCGGCAACGGCGCCAGAAATCCTTCGTGCTACCTCTTGAGCTTGCGTTGGTTTTTCCCTTGAAGAGGAAAGGGTGATGCAGCAAAGTATCATAAGTATTTTCCTCAATTTTGAGAACCAAGGTATCAATCCAGTAGGAGACGACACACAAGTCACCTAGTACCTGCACAAACAATCAAGAACCTTGCAACCAATGCGATAAAGGGGTTTTCAATCCCTTCACGGCCACTCACAAAGGTAAGATCTAATAAAGATAGTAAAGTAAATATTTTTGGTATTTTTGTTGTATAGATTGGAAAGTAAAGATTGCAAAATAGTAAACAAGATGCGATATAATGGAAAAGAGATGTAATATAATAGAAAAGAGACCCGGGGGCCATAGGTTTCACTACTGGCTTCCCTCAGGATAGCATGTATTACGGTGGGTGAACAAATTACTGCCTAGCAATTGATAGAAAAGCGCATAATTATGAAGATATCTAAGGCAATGATCATGAATATAGGCATCACGTCCGTGTCAAGTAGACCGAAACGATTCTGCATCTACTACTATTACTCCACACATCGACCGCTATCCAGCATGCATCTAGAGTATTAAGTTCATACGAATGGAGTAACACATTAAGCAAGATGACATGATGTAGAGGGATAAACTCAAGCAATATGATATAAACCCCATCTTTTTATCCTCGATGGCAACAATACAATACGTGCCTTGGTGCCCCTACTGTCACTAGGACAGGACACCGCAAGATTGAACCCAAGCTAAGCACTTATCCCGGTGCAAGAAAGATCAATCTACTAGGCCAAGCTAAACCGATAATTTGAAGAGACTTGCAGAGATATCAAATCATGCATATAAGAATTCAGAGAAGAACCAAATAATATTCATAGATAATCTTGTTCATAAATCCACAATTCATCGGATCTCGGCAAACACAACGCAAAAGAGTATTACATCGAATAGATCTCCAAGAACATCAAGGAGAACTTTGTATTGAGAATCAAAGAGAGAGAAGAAGCCATCTAGCTAATAACTATGGGCCCGAAGGTCTATGGTAAACTACTCACGCTTCATCGGAGAGGCAATGGTGTTGATGTAGAAGCCCTCCGTGATCGATTCGCCCTCCAACAGATCACCGAAAAAGGACCCAAGATGGGATCTCACGGGTACAGAAGGTTGCGGCGGTGGAAAAGTGGTTTCGTGGCTCCGCCTGATGTTTCTAGGGTATAAGAGTATATATAGGCAAAAGAAGTATGTCAATGGAGCCTACGAGGGGCCCACGAGGGTGGGGGGCACGCCTACCCCCTTGGGTGCACCCTCCTGCCTCGTAGACGCCTTGTGGCATTTCTGACTTCAACTCCAAGTCTTCTGGTTTGCTTTCGGTCAAGAAAGATCATCGCGAAGGTTTCATTCCGTTTGGACTCTGTTTGGTATTCCTTTTCCGCAAAACTCTAAAATAGGCAAACAAAAAACAGAAAATGGCACTGGGCCTCCAATTAATAGGTTAGTCCCAAAAGTAATACAAAAGAGCATATTAAAGCCCAATAAACATTCAAAACAGATAATATGATAGCATGGAACAATCAAAAATTATAGATACGTTGGAGCCGTATCAGTCCCTCGGTAGGAGTTCAAAGTAATTTCTGAGAGATGCATATCTAGGCATTCGACGTGATTGTAATATTGTATCACATTATCCACCACTGGGCCTAATCTTATCTGCAAAAGAAGAAAAGGTGTTAGTGCCTAGATGCAGTTTTGAACACTACTACAGGCCTATTTGGCTTGCAGGATTTGTAAAAGGCACTAACATGCCATCTTTGATCTAACATGATTAACATGGGCATTAACATGCCTGCTACCTCTTGACCACTGCGTTGGTTTTCCCTTGAAGAGGAAAGGGTGATGCAGCAAAGTAGCGTAAGTATTTCCCTCAGTTTTTGAGAACCAAGGTATCAATCCAGTAGGAGGCTCCACTTAAGTCCCTCGTACCTACACAAACAAACAAGAAACCTCGCAACCAATGCAATAAAGGGGTTGTCAATCCCTTCACGGCCACTTGCGAAAGTGAGATCTGATAGAGATAATAATATAAGATAAATATTTTTGGTATTTTTATGATATAGATTGGAAAGTAAAGATTGCAAAATAAGATAGATCCGAAACTTATATGATGGAAGATAGACTCGGGGGCCATAGGTTTCACTAGTGGCTTCTCTCAAGATAGCATAAGTATTACGGTGGGTGAACAAATTACTGTCAAGCAATTGATAGAAAAGTGCATAGTTATGAGAATATCTAGGCATGATCATGTATATAGGCATCACGTCCACGACAAGTAGACCGACTCCTACCTGCATCTACTACTATTACTCCACACAACGACTGCTATCCAGCATGCATCTAGAGTATTAAGTTCATAAGAACAAAGTAATGCATTAGGCAAGATGACATGATGTAGAGGGATAAACTCAAGCAATGTGATATAAACCCCATCTTTTTATCCTCGATGGCAATAATACAATACGTGCCTTGCTGCCCCTGCTGTCAGTGGGAAAGGACACCGCAAGATTGAACCCAAAGCTAAGCACTTATCCATTGCAATAAAGATCAATCTAGTAGGCCAAACCAAACTGATAATTCGAAGATACTTGCAAAGATAACCAATCATACATAAAAGAATTCAGAGGAGATTCAAATATTTCTCATAGATAAACTTGATGATAAACCCACAATTCATCGGATCTCGACAAACACACCGCAAAAAGAGTTACATCGAATAGATTTCCAAGAAGATCGGGGAGAACTTTGTATTGAGATTCAAAGAGAGTGAAGAAGCCGTCTAGCTAATAACTATGGACCCGAAGGTCTGTGGTAAACTACTCACAACTCATCGGAGAGGCTATGGTGTTGATGTAGAAGCCCTCCGTGATCGATTCCCCCTTCGATGGAGCACGGATGAAGGCTCCAAGATGGGATCTCGCGGATACAGAAGGTTGCGGTGGTGGAAATAGAGTTTCGTGGTGCTCCTGGATGTTTTCGGGGTATGTAGATATATATAGGCGAAGGAAGTCAGTCAGGGGAGCCACAAGGGGCCCACGAGGGTGGGGGGCATGCCTGGCACCCTCGTGGACACCTCGACTGCTTCTTGACGTCCACTCCAAGTCTCCTGGATTGTGTTTGTTCCAAAAAGATCGATCCCAAAGGTTTCATTCCGTTTGGACTCCGTTTGATATTCCTTTTCTTCGAAACACTGAAATAGGCAAAAAAACAATTCAGACTGGGCCTCCAGTTAGTAGGTTAGTCCCAAAAATGATATAAAAGTGTAAAGTAAAGCCCATAAACATCCAAAACATGTAATATAATGGCATGGAACAATCAAAAATTATAGATACGTTGGAGACGTATCAATGCCATCTTCGATCTTCACAAGATGTTGGAGTGGATGAAAAGTTCCCTAAGAAAACTAGTATAGATGAATCCAAAGGAGAAATGCATATGGATTGTAACCATATGGATCAAGCATTGTCATTGTAAACTTGGAACAGGAGACATGTATGTACTGAAATCCTCCAAAAGTATCCTTCAGAAATCGTAGTACATTGTCATTGTAAACTTGGAAAAGGGTGTCACAAATTGAACTCCCTTATGGTTAACATTTAACAAGAAAGGAACATCACCTTGATATATAGCTTCTCCTGGCACGGAAAGCATCTCAGAAAAGTGACAACTTGCTCCAGGTTAGGGCCGATAGATTCTAGTGTCAAGACCTTCACTATGCGCAGTTTCGCGGTCAGGCTTGTCGGATTCATTTTCTGAATGACAGACGAACAAACATCTTCAAAATTAGAAATAATGTTAATTTTTAGAAGGAGAGGTAGAAGGCGGCTGTTATACCTGAACGGGTGTGGATCCAATAACAAGTTCGGAGTATTTGTCAGACGAGTAGCCCATCACTGTCAATTTTGGTGCAGAAATGACATTGATTCTTGTTGGACCTACTTGATCAAGTACAAGTAATCTCTCAAGTGTAGGTGTGTCATCAATGACCATACCATGCTACACATCTTGTGATGTCTTCCTGGCGAACCAACAACACACATAAATAGTCCGAAGAGTCATGGAGGTGATGTGGAATGTACTCAACCCATTGATCATCTAAAGACGAAGGTACTCGAGTGCAGTACAGCCATGGAGCAGACGCTCCATGTCACCGTTTGAGAGGCAGACAGTGACGAGCTCGAGGTGCTTCAGTCGTGGTAGAATAAGAGCGGGTGCGTATATCAAGGGGGGAGGGAATGGCAGTTCCTGAACTTGGTGACACGCAGCGTGGGTGCGAGGCGGAGCACGGACGTTGGAAGCGAGCGCATATGCCCATCATCAAAAGTGAGCTCCTCGAGCTGATCTAGGGTGGGGGATCCGAACCAGTCGTCAAGCTTGGCTCGGTCCTGCCGTTGGAACTGAACTTGCTCATTCTAAGGCCTGTGGTTGGGCCAGGGTGACTGCCGAGGATCTTGGAGAATGCATCCAATCTTTTGCGATAGCCATGGCAGAGATCGTGGGTGTCGATGAGGTCGAGAGGGGTGAAGTTCCATAGGGGGCGCCACCGCCAGGAAAGGACAGTTGTCCGCGCCTCACATTTGATTGGGAGGAGGGAGATGATGACTGTCAACATATCATCAGGGAGGCTGCTGATGAAGTCTATGCCTACCGGAGTCACTTGCGGTTCTAGCTCGTCCCGCCTCCGCTTTTTGCAGCCCCGTTCTCCACCTCCGGAGTCTCCTTGTCAGCGGCGCTTTCTGATAGAAATGAGAGTACAGGGAATATTTAGTTAAAACAAGGCAATAGAAAAGTGTATTAGTAACTAAAAGTTATTAGGTGGGAATATAGTAAGAAAAGGGAATAACAATTGTTTGCTTAAATACTACACAATTCATTTCACATTGCTGGGTAAGTCAACATACAGATAGTTGAAAAGAAAACTTACTTCGAACAAAATCAAGACGGATGATTTTGTCGGGGAAGTTAGCATATATCTCATGACCAGGCCCTTTTATGTGCAGTCCAATTTTAGTGCCAGCTTTCAGTACATAAAACTTAGAAATTTCTTTCCAAAAGCCAGCGCCAAAATAGGAGTCGCCACGTTCATCAAGTCTTACAGTAGCAACGATTGTAAATCCATGGTTTGTGTGCAGTATGACATCCGTGCAGCCTTGATCTATGTAAAGGGAAAAATTGTGCACTACATAATCTGTTGCATAGCAAGGGATGCGCTGCAGAAAATGGTAGGATTGTTAAAGAAAATATGGTAACATGCAAATATGGGCCCAAATTGAAAGAACTGTATAGCAGTTGAAATCGAAGGACAAAAATCTATAATTAAACAGATAGGATAAACATGATGTCATGGAAATATGAGAGTAATCAAAAGAACAATACATCATTAATTTGCCTAATATAGAAAGAAGAGGGGGAAAAAAATCCCCTTTGACGTATATGGTGCATGTGGCACCTTTTATCCAAATGTAGCAATATTTAGAATGTCTTAAGGAAAATAGGCCATGCCAACCGATTTAGGGTGAGATTGAACATACTGCGCACATCCTCAAGTCATCTGGTACGGTGAGATGGAATCTTCTGAGGAGGTCGCATGGTCCTGATGTGTCGGCACACTTTACACTCTATGAATGAAAGAAAACCCTCAAATCAGCTCGAACAAAAATGAATTCACAGCGATTTTCGCCGGGTGATTAAAGGAGGCAGATGAACTGGGACGAGAGATGAGACAATATCTCATTAAATTAGTTACCTTGTCGTCCATGAGAAAAAACCCTCAGTACGTCAGATTCCCAAACCGAGCGGAGCTGGGTCAACCGCGAGCAGCGTCGAGAAAGTTGATGGCGATAGGCAGCGACAAGCGAAAGTGGTGAAATGCGGTGGGGTTTGCCGGCAGCCTGTCGGCAGTGGTAGGCATCGAGCTAAGTGGTACTGCCGCGATAGGCGGTGCCATGCACAAATGCGGAGGAGCTTGTGCGGGTGTGAATGGGGACCAGAGGCATTAGGTGGCGGGTGGGGTGGGGGGTTTTGTCACGTGGGGATGGCGAGGGTTTTCTTTTTTCTTTTTTTGAATTGGGTGGTGAGAGTTTTCTGCCCCACAAAGAATTTCGAAGGCAACGATTTGCTAGAGCCAACCATGTGTGATTGACACAACAAGCAAGACGAAAGTCATCGCACACGGTTCCAATTTTGGGAACCATGTGTGATTGAAGCAACATGTAAAATGAAAGTCATTGCACACGGTTCCAATTTTGGGAACCGTGTGTGATTGACGTACTACCTCTGTCCTGGTTTATTGGTCCCCTCTGTAATTTGTACCAAATTTTGACCAAATATTTGACTAAGAAATGTTTATACATGTCACCAAAAATTATATCATTGAACACTATGTTCAAATACGCATCCAATGATATAATTTTTGCTGACCTGCACTAACATTTTGTCAGTTAAATCTTTGGTCAACATTTAACACGAATTACAAAGGGGACCAATAAACGAGGACGGAGGTAGATTCCATCAACCAAACTGATTGCATCCATATCCCATAGTTAGACATAAGTAAACATAGATTAAACATACTCAGACATAGATAATAAGCATACACGTACACAAACATAGTTCAACCGTCATTAAGCATGCTCAAGCATACATGGTTCGATTCCACATCTCATCTCACATGCCGGCATGATCCTGAAGCTTCTCCAGGTACTCGGCGTACGCGTGTGCGCCATCTGCGAGAAAACTTCTGCTTGAAGGAGCCAACGGGCCATCCTCTTGCATGCGCCAGAACACTTTGATACACGTCATGAAGCTTGTGGTTGCAAAATGGGCATCGATAGCCGCCGTCCCAGGTCCTAATACGCCTGTTATGCATTCTCGCATAAAGCTCCCTCAGGATTTGCTTCTTGTACCTCATCTGGACATCTTCATCCTCGCTGTCCACATCGTCAGACAACACTTATAGAAATAATAAAAAAATGTGGCGTAAAATTAATGGTTACAAACTAATCTCTAGCGAACATTTGGCAGTTGCCAAAAATTGGCATCAAATCAACGATTACATGCCGTGAAGTAGGATTAGGAATTTATGGCTATTTATTTAGACATATTCAGATATTGTGGTTCGATTTTTAAGCACATTCGTTTATGTACAGACCAATCTTGAAGAAAATAATGGCAGAAACATATGTAGGTCATTCAAAATCAATTGTCAAGTCCTGGCTAGGAATTATTAGCACGAACACTAACCCTAGTCAGATTACTAGCAGAAATCATTTCCACAAATGAAACAACTAATCACTGATCACTTGTACCATTCAAAAAATCAATACACTACACGGATCTAACAAAACTTACTCAGATTTCATGGATTGGGAGAACATAACCATATGATTTCTATTCCAAAAAGGGGGAGGCAGGAGTACCCAGAGAAACCTTGGGATCTATTTGACACATAGATGGTTATAGATGACTAACTAGTTGTCCGTCGTCGTCGGAGTCATCGCCGGAGTGGTCGTCGGAGTCGTCGCCTGAGTCGCCACCAGAGTTGGTGTGGAACTCCGCTTCGACTATGGAAGCTCAACGTTGTCGACGACGTCAGGTTGCAGCGATAACTCGCCGGCGGTGATGACAACCTCTGTCTCCATCTCCACACCGTGCTCTGGTGCTTTAGCAGCCCCGACGTCATCACTCCCTCCGATGGGGCGCTCCGGCGGCATCCTCATACACTGATGGCTTTGATGACTTAGAGCGGTGTCGAGGATGCAAGCGGAGAGAGGGGATTGTGTGTGTGGCGAGGATGGGGGTTGTAACGCCCCGGATTCGATGCGCCAGGTGTCCGCCATTTATTCGCCGTCGTTGCCATGTCATTTGCTTGCGTGTTGCATTTTGCTATGTCCTCATCTGCATTTTATCATGCCGTCATGTGCATTTCATTTTGCATACATGTTCGTCTCATGCATCCGAGCCTTTTCCCCGTTGTTCGTTTTTCAATCCGGTGCTCCTGTGTCCCTCCGGCCTTCCCCTTTTTGTCTCTTCTCTTGTGCGGGTATTAAACCTTCTCGGAATGGCCCGAGCCTTGCCAAGCGGCCTTGGTATAGCACCAGTAGACCTCCTGTCAAGTTTCGTGTCATTCGGAGGTCGTTTGATACTTCAACGGTTAACCGGGTAACCGCAAAGGCCTCTTTTGTTGCAGCCCAACACCCCTTCCAAAGTGGCCCAAAACCCATCTAACTCCCCTCCATGCTCTCGGTCGTTCGATCACGATCGCGTGGCCGAAAACCGCTCCTCATTTGGACTCTCCTAGCTCCCTCTACCTATAAATATGTGGCCTCCCCCGAATTTCCGCAGTCCAAACCCTAGCCCCGCTCCTCCCCGCGCCGCCGGACACGTCCGGGCGCAACCGGACATGTCTGCCCCACCGCCGCGTCCAATCCGAGCCCGCCACCTGTCCCCGAGCCCCATCTCTGCCGCCTCCGCGCCCGCCGGCCCCGCGCCTCCGCCCGGCCGCCCTCGGACCTCGTCGGCCGTGAGCTCCGGCGCCCCGCGCCGCGTCTTCCGCGCCGCCCCTGCCGGGATCCGGCCGGATCCGGCCCGATCCGGCCGGGAGAACCTCGTCCCCGACCTCCCCGCGCATCCTCCGGCCCCGACTCCGGCGAACTCTCCGGTTAACCTCAAAATCCGTGCAACCTGAAGGTTGACCCGTTTTGCCTAAGTCCCCGTTTCATTTACATAATCATGCCATGTTCATGCCATCGCATCTCTGCATCCGTAGCTCCGTTTCATGCGTATGATATGTCAAATTGTTCGCCTCGACGAGTACTTCATTTCATTCCATTGCATCATTTTCATTTGAGCTCATCTTGACGCCCGAAATGCTGTTGGAAGAGTGCATGTTGATGTTAATCTGCTGAAACTGTTATAACGAGCTCTTTTGTCATTTTTGCCATGATTGATGTGTGCATCCTATGAGGTTGATGTCTACATGTGTTTTGATCTATGCCATGCCATCTTTCCAGAGGTGCCAACCATGTATTTTTGTGAGTTGTGTGCTGAGTGTATCAAGCTTGTTAAGTAGGGTACTTGCTGTTGCTGTTTTCCTGACAGATTCTGTTATATTTTGTTGCTATGTTAACATGCTTATACTAATCATTCTATGCATAATCTGGAGATGTCCTATAAACATGTTTTGATCTACATGTCATGCTATATCCATTCATGCCCTTGGTTGCAATTATATCCTACTGGAACATGTTGTTATCTTGCTCCAAAGTTGCTTGAAAATGTTGCTGTCAACCTGTTAACATTAAGTTCACTAGTTCCCATGTGTTTTCCTAGTTATCCATGCACCCTATGATCTTGCTCTTGCCATTCTTAGCTTCATAAACATGCCTTCTTACTGTTGGTTGCCTTGCCATGCCATGTATTGCTCTATGGTGAGTGGTTCAAGCTCACGAACATGCCTACTTATTGTTGTTCCTGCCATGTATGAATCTGTAATATAACTTGCCATGTTTACATGGGTGCCATCATATTTTCTGATCCTTTCTGGCTCATGGTCACTAAGGGACTTTTGATCTATGGGATTAGTAGATTCATTCCATGCCTTTGTTTGCCATGATATGTTCCTGTAACATGTTGTTTGATAGCTCTAAACATTGCAACCTGATGTTATTTCTGCTAAAGCCTGAAACTGTTATTATTTGCAATCTTTCCATGTCTTTTTGAGCATGTTCTAGTTGTTTCTGGAGATAGCTCAGTGTTCATGTTTTGTTATGATTTACGTGTACTTCATGCCCATGCCTTTTGTTCTTGTGTTGGGTTGCTCTAGCTTATTGTTTTGATGCTTGCAATATGCCTAGTTGCTGTTATGGGCAGATTGTTGTTATGACTTGTATAGAGTGTATGTGTTGCACCGTTGCTCCGTTTTGAGTGTGCTCTATGTGAAACTTGCTTGATTTTGCATGTAGTTTCATATTATAATGTTGCATCCTTGTTTTGAGGTGTTTGCTTGATGTTTGTATGCATTTTGCACCAATGCCATGTTTAACTTGTTTTGCTCATATCTTCTAGGCCGTAGCTCCGAATCTAATGAACTTTATATGTAACTTGACTAGAATCTTGTGTAGATCATCTTGATGCATCTTAACTTGCTGTTTAACAACTTGAACATAAGGTTTATTCAGATCTGGACCAATTTCGAAATTTGCATATGAGGACTTACCGGAATTGTTATATGTTGTTCCCGGCCTCATTTAAACTTGCCTTGATGTGTTGTTCTTGTTTGCATCATCCCTTGCCATGAGTAGCTTCATGTTGCTTGGTCATGCATCATGCTTGTTGGGCATCATGCCTTGTTCATGTGTGGTGTGTTTACCCATGTTGTTTGCTTCTTCTCGATAGTTCCCGTTTCGTTGCGATCGTGAGGATTCGTTCGTCTACGTGTGGTTCGTCTTCGTGGCTTCATCTTCTTCATGGACTCGTTCTTCTTCCTAGCGGGATTTCAGGCAAGATGACCGCTACCCTGGATCTCACTACTATCATTGCTATGCTAGTTGCTTCGTTCTATCGCTATGCTGCGCTACCTATTACCTGTTTATCAAGCCATCCCATATTGCCATGAACCTCTAACCTTTGACACCTTTCCTATGCAAACCGTTGTTTGGCTATGTTACCGCTTTTGCTCAGCCCCTCTTATAGCGTTGCTAGTTGCAGGTGAAGTTGAAGATTTCTCCATGGTGGACAGGGTTTATGTTGGGATATCACAATATATCTTATATTATTAATGCATCTATATACTTGGTAAAGGGTGGAAGGCTCGGCCTTATGCCTGGTGTTTTGTTCCACTCTTGCCGCCCTAGTTTCCGTCATACCGGTGTTATGTTCCCGGATTTTGCGTTCCTAACGCGGTCGGGTGATTTATGGGACCCCCCTGACAGTTCGCTTTGGAATACAACTTGTCCAGCAAGGACCAACCTTGGTTTTACCATTTGCCTCACCACCACCTACTTTTCCCTTGGGAGTCGCTCTCTCGAGGGTCATCTTTATTATAGCCCCCCCGTGCCAATGCTTGTCTAAGTGTTGGTCCAAACTAGAGCACCGTGCGGGACCATCCCTTGGCAACTTGGGTTACGTCGATACCTTTACGCTTAGCTTATCCGGTGTTGCCCTGAGAACGAGATATGTGCAGCTCCTATCGGGATTGTCGGCGCATCGGGCGGCTTTGCTGGTCTTGTTTTACCATTGTCGAAATGTCTTGTAAACCGGGATTCCGAGACTGATCGGGTCTTCCTGGGAGAAGGTCTATTCCTCCGTTGATCGCGAGAGCTTGTCATGGGCTAAGTTAGGACACCCCTGCAGGGTTTAAACTTTCGAGAGCCGTGCCCGCGGTTATGTGGCAGATGGGAATTTGTTAATGTCCGGTTGTAGATAACTTGACACCAGATCCGAATTAAAACGCATCAACCGCGTGTGTAGCTGTGATGGTCTCTTCTCGGCGGAGTCCGGGAAGTGAACACGGTTTCTGGGTTATGTTTGCCGTAAGTAGGTGTTCAGGATCACCTCTGGATCATTGCTAGCTTCACGATCGTTCCTTTGTTTCTCTTCTCGCTCTCATTTGCGTATGTTAGCCACCATATCGTGCTTAGTCGCTGCTGCAACCTCACCACTTTACCCCTTCCTTTCCCATTAAGCTTTGCTAGTCTTGATACCCATGGTTATGGGATTGCTGAGTCCTCGTGGCTCACAGATTACTACAACAACAGTTGCAGGTACAGGTTTATCCGATGATCATGACGCGAGAGCGATGCTTGCTTGCTTTGAGTTCTTCCTCTGCTTCTTCGATCAGGGGATAGGTTCCAGGTCGGCAGCCTGGGCTAGCAGGGTGGATATTGTTTGAGTTTCTATTTATGATTCATCCGTAGTCGGATGTTGTTCTTGTATGTTGTATTGTTGTATTCGTGTGGCATTGTATGCCTCTTGTATGTATCCCTATCTATTATGTAATGTTGATGTAATGATATCCACCTTGCAAAAGCGTTTCAATATGCGGGTCTATCCTTAGTGGGACCTTCGAGTTCCTTTTGGATAGGGTCGCATATTGGGCGTGACAAGTTGGTATCAGAGCCTCGACCGACCCTAGGAGCCCCCCTTGATTGATCGTGTAGTTTGGCCGTTGTTGAGTCTAGAAGAAAACTTTTTCTGAGTCTAGTTATATCGGAGAGTAGGAATTCTTTTTACTCCTCTGCCCATTCGTCGCTCTGGTGAGAAATCTTGACGTAGGTGTTTTGAACTATTCCTCTTCCCCTTCAAATTTTTCTTTAGGTTCACGCAGTTGGTTTTCCGATCATTGTTCCTCAGCTCTTTGCATCCGGTGCATTTCTCGTCAAGATGACTCAAACCTCTTTGTCTTTGCGGGTTCAATCCTTAGCTCTTTTCGATCGATGTTGTTTCCCTGTCCGAAGTTGTCCTTGTTTTTCCCACCCGCCCTCCCTTTTTCATCTCGGAACTGGAGTCCGTAATTGAGTATCCATCCTACTCGTGTGAAGTCTTTGCTTTCTTTCTTCAATGATTGCAACCGGTGTTTTCCTCTTCAAGATATTCGTCGGTTCCCCCTTCCAAGTTGCCTTTGTTTTTCCCGCCCTCCCACCCTTTTCTTCCGGAGCA
>NC_041385.1:426001940-426010201 GCF_002162155.2 Triticum dicoccoides
CTTCCGGAGCATGAGTCTCTTTCGACCGTCAATTCCATTCGTGCGGAGCCTCTTCAGTCTTAACTCAATTATTTCAACCGGTGATTTCTCGTCTCGTTTGTCATTCTTCATCTCTTTATCTCTCCGGTGGATTCAATTCAAGTATTCAGTGTTGATCATATTCTTTCCCTCAGCTCAAGTGTTTTCCCTGCTCGTTCGCCTCTCGCCAGTTTATCCTTCCGGAGTGTTCAAGATATCTCAGGAGATTCGTCCGTGTTCCAATTAATTCGAGGTGGTCACCTCATTCCGATATTTCAATTGTTTCGGTGCATCATCTATCTGTTCAATGTCCCTTTCCAACGGTGTTATCTCTTCAGTGGGCCCTAACCCACAGGTCTTTTCCAGGATCTTACCTGACTCTTCTAATTTCCCCGGAGTTATTCTCAATTCTTTTCAAGTGTGATGTAAGAATGGATTCCATCAGTCACATGCCTTCTCCAAGATCTCTTTCAAATCCTTTCATTGTCGACTCAACCTCTTCGCTTTTCGTTCTCCCGGAGTATCTCAGTAATTTTCATGGTTTTTTTTCTTGTCATTCCTCTCTTCTTCTCGAGTGCTCTCGATTCTTTGCTTCTTCTCTTGAGTTCTTTTTTCACCTCATCCTTTTTCTCTTCCGTCTCGGTCCTGAGATCTCGGGACGAGATCTCTTGTTAGTGGAGGAGTGTTGTAACGCCCCGGATTCGATGCGCCAGGTGTCCGCCAGTTATTCGCCGTCGTTGCCATGTCATTTGCTTGCGTGTTGCACTTTTCCATGTCATCATCTGCATTTTATCATGCCGTCATGTGCATTTCATTTTGCATACATGTTCGTCTCATGCATCCAAGCCTTTTCCCCGTTGTTCGTTTTTCAATCCGGTGCTCCTGTGTCCCTCCGGCCTTCCCCTTTTTGCCTCTTCTCTTGTGCGGGTATTAAACCTTCTCGGAATGGCCTGAGCCTTGCCAAGCGGCCTTGGTATAGCACCGGTAGACCGCCTGTCAAGTTTCATGTCATTCGAAGGTCGTTTGATACTCCAACGGTTAACCGGGTAACCGCAAAGGCCTCTTTTGTTGCAGCCCAACACCCCTTCCAAAGTGACCCAAAACCCATCTAACTCTCCTCCATGCTCTCGGTCGTTCGATCACGATCGCGTGGCCGAAAACCGCTCCTCATTTGGACTCTCCTAGCTCCCTCTACCTATAAATATGTGGCCTCCCCCGAATTTCCGCAGTCCAAACCCTAGCCCCGCTCCTCCCCGCGCCGCCGGACATGTCCGGGCGCAACCGGACATGTCCGCCCCACCGCCGCGTCCAATCCGAGCCCGCCACCTGGCCCCGAGCCCCATCTCCGCCGCCTCCGCGCCCGCCGGCCTCGCGCCTCCACCCGGCCGCCCTCGGACCTCGCCGGCCGCGAGCTCCGGCGCCCCGCCCCGCGTCTTCCGCGCCGCCCCTGCCGGGATCCGGCCGGATCCGGCCCGATCCGGCCGGGAGCACCTCGTCCCCGACCTCCCCGCGCATCCTCCGGCCCCGACTCCGGCGAACTCTCCGGTTAACCTCGAAATCCGTGCAACCCGAAGGTTGACCCGTTTTGCCTAAGTCCCCGTTTCATTTACATAATCATGCCATGTTCATGCCGTCGCATCTCTGCATCCGTAGCTCCGTTTCGTGCGTGTAATATGTCAAATTGTTTGTCTCGACGAGTACTTCATTTCATTCCATTGCATCATTTTCATTTGAGCTCATCTTGATGCTCGAAATGCTGTTGGAAGAGTGCATGTTGATGTTAATCTGCTGAAACTGTTATAACGAGCTCTTTTGTCATTTTTGCCATGATTGATGTGTGCATCCTATGAGGTTGATGTCTACATGTGTTTTGATCTATGCCATGCCATCTTTCAAGAGGTGCCAACCATGTATTTTTGTGAGTTGTGTGCTGAGTGTATCAAGCTTGTTAAGTAGGGTACTTGCTGTTGCTGTTTTCCTGACAGATTCTGTTATATTTTGTTGCTATGTTAACATGCTTCTACTAATCATTTTATGCATAATCTGGAGATGTCCTATAAACATGTTTTGATCTACATGTCATGCTTTATCCATTCATGCCCTTGGTTGCAATTATAGCCTACTGGAACATGTTGTTATCTTGCTCCAAAGTTGCTTGAAAATGTTGCTGTCAACCTGTTAACATTAAGTTCACTAGTTCCCATGTGTTTTCCTAGTTATCCATGCACCCTATGATCTTGCTCTTGCCATGATTAGCTTCATAAACATGCCTTCTTACTGTTGGTTGCCTTGCCATGCCATGTATTGCTCTGTGGTGAGTGGTTCAAGCTCACGAACATGCCTACTTATTGTTGTTCCTGCCATGTATGAATCTGTAATATAACTTGCCATGTTTACATGGGTGCCATCATATTTTCTGATCCTTTTTGGCTCATGGTCACTAAGGGACTTTTGATCTATGGGATTAGTAGATTCATTCCATGCCTTTGTTTGCCATGATATGTTCCTGTAACATATTGTTTGATAGCTCTAAACATTGCAACCTGATGTTATTTCTGCTAAAGCCTGAAACTGTTATTATTTGCAATCTTTCCATGTCTTTTTGAGCATGTTCTAGTTGTTTCTGGAGATAGCTCAGTGTTCATGTTTTGTTATGATTTACGTGTACTTCATGCCCATGCCTTTTGTTCTTATGTTGGGTTGCTCTAGCTTATTGTTTTGATGCTTGCAATATGCCTAGTTGCTGTTATGGACAGATTGTTGTTATGACTTGTATAGAGTGTATGTGTTGCACCATTGCTCCGTTTTGAGTGTGCTCTATATGAAACTTGCTTGATTTTGCATGTAGTTTCATATTATCATGTTGCATCCTTGTTTTGAGGTGTTTGCTTGATGTTTGTATGCATTTTGCACCAACGCCATGTTTAACTTGTTTTGCTCATATCTTCTAGGCCGTAGCTCCGAATCTAATGAACTTTATATGTAACTTGACTAGAATCTCGTGTAGATCATCTTGGTGCATCTTAACTTGAACATAAGGTTTATTCAGATCTGGACCAATTTCGAAATTTGCATATGAGGACTTACCGGAATTGTTATATGTTGTTCCCGGCCTCATTTAAACTTGCCTTGATGTGTTGTTCTTGTTTGCATCATCTCTTGCCATGAGTAGCTTCATGTTGCTTGGTCATGCATCATGCTTGTTGGGCATCATGCCTTGTTCATGTGTGGTGTGTTTACCCATGTTGTGTGCTTCTTCTCGATAGTTCCCGTTTCGTTGCGATCGTGAGGATTCGTTCATCTACGTGGGTTCGTCTTCGTGGCTTCATCTTCTTCATGGACTCGTTCTTCTTCCTAACGGGATTTCAGGCAAGATGACCGCTACCCTGGATCTCACTACTATCATTGCTATGCTAGTTGCTTCGTTCTATCGCTATGCTGCGCTACCTATTACCTGTTTATCAAGCCATCCCATATTGCCATGAACCTCTAACCTTTGACACCTTTCCTATGCAAACCGTTGTTTGGCTATGTTACCGCTTTTGCTCAGCCCCTCTTATAGCGTTGCTAGTTGTAGGTGAAGTTGAAGATTTCTCCATGGTGGACAGGGTTTATGTTGGGATATCACAATATCTCTTATATTATTAATGCATCTATATACTTGGTAAAGGGTGGAAGGCTCGGCCTTATGCCTGGTGTTTTGTTCCACTCTTGCCGCCCTAGTTTCTGTCATACCGGTGTTATGTTCCCGGATTTTGCATTCCTAACGCCGTCGGGTGATTTATGGGACCCCCCTGACAGTTCTCTTTGAATAAAACTTGTCCAGCAAGGCCCAGCCTTGGTTTTACCATTTACCTCACCACCACCTACTTTTCCCTTGGGAGTCGCTCTCTCGAGGGTTATCTTTATTATAGCCCCCCCGGGCCAATGCTTGTCTAAGTGTTGGTCCAAACTAGAGCACCGTGCGGGACCATCCCTTGGCAACTTGGGTTACATTGGTACATGTACGCTTAGCTTATCCGGTGTTGCCCTGAGAACGAGATATGTGCAGCTCCTATCGGGATTGTCGGCGCATCGGGCGGCTTTGCTGGTCTTGTTTTACCATTGTCAAAATGTCTTGTAAACCGGGATTCCGAGACTGATCGGGTCTTCCTAGGAGAAGGTCTATTCCTTCGTTGATCGCGAGAGCTTGTCATGGGCTAAGTTGGGACACCCCTGCAGGGTTTAAACTTTCGAGAGCCGTGCCCGCGGTTATGTGGCAGATGGGAATTTGTTAATGTCCGGTTGTAGATAACTTGACACCAGATCCAAATTAAAACGCATCAACCGCGTGTGTAGCCGTGATGGTCTCTTCTCGGCGGAGTCCGGGAAGTGAACACGGTTTCTGGGTTATGTTTGCCGTAAGTAGGTGTTCAGGATCACCTCTTGATCATTGCTAGCTTCACGACCGTTCCTTTGTTTCTCTTCTCGCTCTCATTTGCGTATGTTAGCCACCATATCATGCTTAGTCGCTGCTGCAACCTCACCACTTTACCCCTTCCTTTCCCATTAAGCTTTGCTAGTCTTGATACCCATGGTTATGGGATTGCTGAGTCCTCGTGGCTCACAGATTACTACAACAATAGTTGCAGGTACAGGTTTATCCGATGATCATGACGCGAGAGCGATGCTTGCTTGCTTTGAGTTCTTCTTCTGCTTCTTCGAACAGGGGATAGGTTCCAGGTCGGCAGCCTGGGCTAGCAGGGTGGATATTGTTTGAGTTTCTGTTTATGATTCATCCGTAGTCGGATGTTGTTCTTGTATGTTGTATTGATGTATTCGTGTGGCATTGTATGCCTCTTGTATGTATCCCTATCTATTATGTAATGTTGATGTAATGATATCCACCTTGCAAAAGCGTTTCAATATGCGGGTCTATCCTTAGTGGGACCTTCGAGTTCCTTTTGGATAGGGTCGCATATTGGGCGTGACAGGGGTGCGGCCGCTCGGGCGCACCATTAATATGGGAGAGTTCTTAATATGGAGTAGTGGGAGAGAGGCGGGCGGTGGTCAAACCGCTGGCTCGCCTCTCGGTGAGCCTGCACACCGGACTGCTGGCATGCCTACCGTCGTTTCACACAGCTACTCGCACGCCTCCTGATGACACTGTGCAGCGAGGATGCCTTTGTCAATTCACACACCTGCACGCACGCCTCTCGGTCTGCCTGCACGGCGGACTGCTCGCATGCGTCCCGTCAACTCACGCTTGCTCGCACGGTACACGGGTCGCGTGGCGGCACGTATATTGTTTTTCTATTTGGATGATTAACGATGTCGCTTTATTTTTTGCTTAACCTAAGCATGGAACGTATCCATTGTTAGTCTAACGCTGACGGTTCGAATAAATAGTCCGTTTGGGATATTGGTTCCTAATTATTAATAGTCTCCCGTTTGTAATTAGATAAAGATTACATCAAAACTGGTCTCAAATTTGACCAAAAACAGTACAATGCAACTTTGTATTGGTGTCATGAAAACACGATAAGTTTTAACTTCAAATATGTTTTTGATGTACTAGAATTTAAAAATCAAGATTCTTATTGTTTGAAATTTGTTGCACGGGGAGTAAACATGCACCCAGTGAGACACATGTGTTTTTCCAATCCATTAGGTGCACTGTCACGTGTGCATGTAGCTCGAATTTGATTTTTGCACATTATACCCGTAGAAAATCAATCAATTAATGTACTAAAACATCTTAATGACCTCTGATTTTTTTCGAAATTAAAACGTCCCTCCTTTGGTAACATATATATGTTCACCGCGGGATAATTAACTTAACATGCATCATAGTTGCGGTGGATTCGCGGTGTGGGTGTGGGCGTGTGCGTCTGGGGGTGGCGAGTGGCTCGCAGTACACTATGAGTTGTTAGCCACCATGTGGGTTGGCCGTTTTGCTAGGCAGGCCGGTGCCACATTCGAGTCGTGAATTCGTAATTTAAAACATTACACGACCCTTTCATACATACATGTTTTGGCCACATGCAGTCAATGGTTGTCCTACATGACACTCAATACTCACGTATGACGCTTTCTATGGGCCCGCGAGATCGTTGTCCATCACTTTGACGAACAGCCGGTAGTGAGGTCAATTTGACCAGCAAGGTAAAATCTTTTTTGTTTGTGTTATGGTGGTATATAGTACGCCTCGAAGAGGTGGGAGGGGACTAGCATACACACACACACACGCGCGCGCGCTATACGTACACATCCGTGAACAAGTACACCTCACTTAGTGTCGGGACTTTTTGGTTTCCGAGGCACCTGCCACGTCAAAGTTGTGAAAATGGCTATTCAAACATCACACAACACCTCTTTGCACCACATGCATGCAGACGGTGGTTATCCTAACTAGGACACTCACGTGTGACGCTTCCATCTGTGGGCCCACGAGGCCATTGTCGATGCATGTGCATCACTTTGACCTACATCAGGAGAGGTTAATTAATTTCACCATCGATGAGGATTCTTTTTGGGTTGTATTACGGTAGGAGCATATAGTATGCGTCGGAGAGGGGGAAGGGGACCATCATATGTAGTACGCTTCATGAACCTCGCTCCGTGTGGGTGCATGGTTTATGGTTTTTGAGGCATGTGTGGCACATCAAAGTTGTGCATTTTAGGTATTCAACATATGTTTGGCCCACTTGCAAAGCGATGGTGGTTGTCCTCTCGCACCCACTTAAGCGGTTATCAGCGATATCGATGCTTTCTATTTGTGGGCCCGCTTGGTCCATCACTACTTTTTGCCTGACAATGAGAGTGGTTAATTTGACTTAGGAGGGGGTTATTTTTTGCTTGTAATACGATATATATATATACACACACACACACACATGAATCCCTCCCATCAAGTCAAAGTGTCTAGTACAACGACACATCATGAACTGATCTCGCTTTGTGTGGGGAGAGTGTATGATTTTCGACGCACGCGCCACATCAATGTTGTGAAATGGTATTCAAACATGCATGCACACATCACCTCCATACATATTCATGTAGTGGTTGTCTTCGAACGATACACTCCCTCGCATGGTTATCGGCGACAAGCCTATATATTCGTGGGCCCGCGTGGACATCCATGCTCACCTTGACCGACAACAAGATAGGTTACCATGGCGAATTCTTCATTTGGTTCGTGTTATCGTAGTATAGGTGATGGTGAGATTTAGACCTAATTAAAGTTTGAGCGCATATACTATGCACGCATGCATGCATGAATCCCCGTCGTCGGCTTGAAGTGTGGTGTAACATACATATGCATCATCAACCTAACCCGCACTCAGTGTGGGGATTTCTAGTTTGAAATCACGGTGCCACATCAAAGTTGTTCCATTGTGTACTAAAACCACACTTGATCCATACATATGTTTGGGCCACACACATGCAGTGGTTGTCTTCGGGGACTAGCTACTTCCGTGATTATTGGCGGGCTAGCCTATCTGGGGTCGCATGGACGACCATCACTTTGACCTTCAACAAGAGAGAGGTTGTATGACCAAGGTGGATTATTCTTGGTCCGTTTTATGATCAATCTTGGTGAGATGCCTCTCTGGCCCGCCGACTAAAAGTGTGTGCGTGGGGGGGGGGGCTGCTACTTCGCACTTTGCTAGGTGAGCCTCGGTGGGGGGGGGCATGCATTCATAGCTTAGGATTCCCTTCGTGCTGACATGAGGGGGGAGGGGCAAGAAATACTGTGCGCTTTGCGAGATAGGTGTGACATCGAAGTTGCATTTGGTATTTGAAAATCAAACCACCCTTTTCATACATAAATTTGGTCCACATGCAAGTGTGTTCGTGTTCTGACCCTCTCCCGCATCATTTTTCGCCAAATTTATGAACATTAGATAAGTCGGATGACGCAACAGACACGGTTCACTCAAACTAACCGTGTGCCACGCTGGTGCCCCTGTCATGCACACATCCGCATAGTGCATTGGGCTCCATGAGGCTCCCCCTCTCAAAAATATCTGCCCGCCTCGAGGGTTTTTCTATTTCATAACACACGGTTGTTATCTCCGGACCGTGTGCGATGTTTCTTGTTCCCAATCCCACCTGCATCCCTAGAAAATATGTGCCTGTCTCGAGGAGGGTTTTTCTGTTTCATAACACAAGGTTGTTATCTCCAGACTGTGTGCGATGTTTCTTGTTCCCAATCCCGCCTGCATCCCTAGAAAATATCTGCCCGCCTCAAGGGTTTTTCT
>NC_041385.1:426010743-426019398 GCF_002162155.2 Triticum dicoccoides
AATCCCGCCCGCCCCTAGAAAATATCTTCCCACCTTGAGGGTTTTTCTGTTTCATAACACACAGTTGTTATCTCCGGACCGTGTGCGATGCACCATCATCAAAATTTTCAATAGCTCCGGCATTTCACTCCCACGTTTGACTCACGTAGTAAAATTTTCAGTACCCGCGTCATTTCCTCAAACACACCCCGCCCCCTCCACACACACACACACACACACACACACCCCAAAACCTCCTCGGGCGCGTGTGCGTGTGCACACACACACACACCCTCCCTCGCTCGAAACCCTAGCCAGGTCCCCGCCACCGCCGCTAGACCTCCATTGTCAACATCTACCGGTTTGCCCGTGCATCTTACCCACCGATCTCCATACCAAGGACGCCTTGAGTTTCTTAGATGACGCCTGCCAAACGCCCCTTTTCCCATAGATCCCCATCCCCCACTCCAGAGAGTCGCAGCCTAAGCCCGGCTACGCTTCCCGTGGAGCTCGAGGAGCGACTGGCCCAAAAGAGGTGTATCGCGGTCTCTTTGCCCGACGTCACCGAGGAAGTTGACGACCATTACTGGCGGCAGGCACTCAAGGAGTGGGCTAGAGTATGCGGGTATGTCACGAACGCCAACTACGACATCGAGGTCATCGCAGCGATGGCCTGAGGCGGACTGTGTCACAGGTTAAGTGGCCCATGCCCAACCCCTCGGGTTCAACCGCCATCGATCTCATCCATGGCCCCGCCGCTGATCTCCTCTGGCTCGCTGTCAACAACTTACCATCCTACATTGCCATCGAGCCCCTTTTGTCATTTCTGAAGGACACGTTCTGTGATGCTGGCTTGGGATCCACAGCTTCCAAGTCAGACCTCATCAATGGCGACCATGAGGAGGGCACCCTCTCCGGCTCTTCCAAGGGGAAAGAGCCCATCTGCGCTTCCAAGGGGAAAGAGCCTGTCTGCGACATTAGGGAGGGCACCCTGCAGTCGTGCTCTTCCAAGGGGAAGGAGCCCATCTGTGACAACATTGAGCGCATCCAGGGTCCATGCTCTTCCCACGGGAACGAGCCCATCTGTGACAAGTGAGGAAACCTATGATTTGTTTTGCCGTGCCTCTTCACAGGGGGAAACCCATGATTTGTTTGGTCGAGTCCCTTTTGTAGTGTAGTGAGAATATGTCCAGTTTAATTGCTATATCTGGTTGTTTGCAGTATGCCTTGTTTATTTTAGTTGTTCACAATGCAATGCTCTGTATGTGCAATTATTTACTGTGCAGTACATTTCATCAATCCAGTTTTAAACATACCGATAGGAATGCATATATTTGCTTGCTGTTAAGCCTGTTATAGCTAGCATATGCCTCTTTTAAAGTTTTTTGATTGTTCTGTTGTTTGTAGTTAGCATATGTCCAGTTTCAAATGCTATCTTTGGTTGTTCGTAGTATGCCTTCTTTATTCCAGTTATTCACAATGTGATGTTCTATATGTGCAAGTATGAACTATGCAGTTCAATTTCATCAGTACCGGTTTCAACAATACCACTATGGCCCTGTTTGTTTTGGACTCTGGGACCAGATTCAACTTTGCCAGTGAAGCCGAATCTGGAATCCAAAACAAACAACTATTTGGAATCAACTTTTCCAGTGAAGCCGAATCTAGATTTGGGTCATTTTTAGTGCAATTTCCTGAAGCACCTCAAAGTGTACTTCAGTGGTGAAGCTGATTCACATAAACAACTTCACCAATGAAGCAAATCCATAGGAGATTAAAATCCAAGCGAAGCTGAAACAAACAGGGCATGAATGACTACATTTGGTTGTTGCATCTTGTAGTTAAACACGCCTTTCCATTTTTATTTAACAATAACCAGTGTACTTAGACCGACACAATACCAGTTTGAATGACTATGTTTGCTTGTTGTTAAATGTTAGGCCTATTGCAGTTAACACACCTTTCCACTTGTTTTGCTTTACTAGCGTGCTTAAACCTGCACACTGAAGCTATCTTTTGGAGATTATTTTGTCTGCCATGGATAATTTTGGTTGATGTTTAGCCTGTTGTGCTTAACATGCTTCTCGATGTACCTACACAGGACAATTTTGGGAACGACTGCTGTTTTCCATCGAGGTTAGTTTCATCCCATGGCTTATATATGCTCACTATTCAGGATATCGGTAGTTGGTACCATATAGGCCGGGGGCTGATAAGGGACTAATCGTCGAATCGGACTTTTAACTGAATATATCCGCAACCCATTTATCGTTAGGTTAACTAGGGCCATATGTAATATATCTAAGGCTACATAGCTACATGCACTGTACTTAATGTCTACATATGCAATCCTAGGATACATAGCAACAAGTAAGAGTGTTACCTTAATGTTCTGATGATGTCTAGATACACATAGAAGAGCAGCAGCAGCAACAACAACAACAACACAACCCTTTTTGGATACTCAACTTAGCTAGAGATTAGAGTTAGTTTCTAGATCATGACTAACCCTAAACTAACTCCATCCAAAGAGGTGTTTGGATGACAGGGTTAGATACTTAGATTGACAATAAATGCACTAGGAGAACTAGCTCCAAATAGCACCTCTTGGGTCGGATAGTTTTTTTGGGTGGGTTATAGATGCAACTAGCTCAAACTAGCCTTCATGTTTAGATATACTTTAGGGCTATTTGAGCCCGAATTAGCTCAAACTAACTCTAAACCATGGATACATCAGCAGTTAATCAGCCAATAATTTGTAAGAATGCAATAAACTCCTTTGGGACCATAATATAAGATGTTAATTCATCTAATATGTGAGTATATTGGATGTTATAAGATATTATAAAAGAGTGGTGTACTACATCATTGTGCAATTGGTGTTTAGCTTCTAATATTAACTCGGTGCTTTTAGGTACATATGTCATTGGTAAAGATCCGCGCTTTGACCCTTTCTGCATATGGGGAAATGAGATATCGATGAACCAGCATCAGGTGAGGAAGCTGATAAAGATTATTAGTAAAATGGGTCAAAATATGGCAATTAAACTATTTGTTTACACTTTATCCAATACAACAGCGAACTGCAGGATGGTAAGTAAAAACTCTACAGGCTTCTTTTTACTGCCCATAATGAGTTGTGTTAGATGACAATGTCTGAATCTTTTTTCCTTTGCAGTGGTTCCCAAAGCAGTTTACTAAAGATTACCTCTCAAACTACATGATTGGTGGGCATGCAAAGGTTAAAGTATTTCTACCAGAACACGATTATTATCTAGATGTTTTCATGAAGACCGTGAAGGATGGGCGGTCGGCCATCACAAGGGGTTAGACTAAAGTCGTGCGTGCCTTCTGCATGGAGGAGGGCACAATATGGGCATTCCACTTCACCTTGTTCAGCAACCAGAATGTATTTCGCCTCTTTCTTTACCATCTTTAATAGTACAAGTATACAACTGTGGTTCATCATTCTTTATTTGGTTCTTATGTAATTCTTGATGTGTACCTATGAATTGAATAATGCATTGGTTGTCTGAACCTGATGGATACAAATAAAGCTATAACATACATTCAAATTCAAATACAAATTCAAATTCAATTTGATATAGCAGCACTACGGTAAAATTACGCTCTCCAGGTTGTTACGGCACACACGGTTGGTAAAACAAAAATGTTTGCGATATACACCATAATCCGAGACGGTTCATAGAGAGGAAATGTGTGCAAGCGTGTGCACAGTTGCCGTTTGCAAAGCGTGTGCGATGTCATACAATATCATGAACGGTGCTAGCAAGCTAACCGTTTGCGATAGCTGACTTATCGTACACGATTCGCAACCATGAACTGTTTCTGATGAAGTATGCATCGTAAACATTGCACCACAGAATAGCGTGTGCGATAGTTGCCTTATCGTAGATGATTCACAACCATGAACTATTTCTGATGAAGTATGCATCATAAACGTTGCACCACAAAATGGTGTGTGCGATAGTTGTTGTGTACGACGATGTTACAACGGTCCGGCATTTCGTAATCCTATCCTACACTCGTACGACGATTATCTAATCTTCTTAATTAGTTATCACATACGGTTTGTGAAAAGCGAATGTGTGTGATTGTATTCTTATCATACATGTTCTATAATAGTGAACCGTTTGTGATGGGCCGCGCATCATAAATGTAGCACCACAGAATACCGGCTGCGATGGCAATGCAAGCACAAACGAGTAGGAGTACTGTATATGCATCTTGGCTCCCTATCCCCGACGGTTTCTGGGTGGTGTGGAAGGATCCCCCTATTGCCCACACTCACTTGGCGACGGTTCCAAATGCTGTCACGGAAAGGGGTTAAAAACCGTTTGTATAGCACCAAAGCGTACCAGTGCTATATCGTCAATGAACGTTAAGCGTGCAGACCCTATGGGTTCGAGAACTATGTAGATATGACCGAGACACCTCTCTGGTCAATAACCAATAGCGGAACTTGGATGCCCATATTGGCTCCTACATATTCTACGAAGATCTTTATCGGTCGAACCTTATGACAACATACGTAATTCCCTTTGTCTATCGGTATGTTACTTGCCCGAGATTCGATTGTCGGTATCTCTATACCTAGTTCAATCTCGTTACCGGCAAGTCTCTTTACTCATGCCGTAATACATCATCCTGTGACTAACTCATTAGTCATTTGCTTGCAAGGCTTATTATGATGTGTATTACCGAGAGGGCCTAGAGATACCTCTTCGATACTCGGAGTGACAAATCCTAATCTCGATTCACGCCAAGCCAACAAAACACCTTCGGAGAAACCTGTAGAGCATCTTTATAATCACCCAGTTACGTTGTGACGTTTGGTAGCACACAAGGCATTCCTACGATATCCGGGAGTTGCATGATCTCATAGTCAAAGGAATATGTATTTGACATACATGAAAGTAGTAGTAATAAACTATATGATCAAATGCTAAGCTAACACATGGGTTTCGTCCATCACATCATTCTCCTAATGATGTGATCCCGTTTATCAAATGACAACTCATGTCCATGGATAGGGAACCTTAACCATCTTTGATCAACGAGCTAGTCAAGTAGAGACTCACTAGGGACATGGTGTTTGTTTATGTATTCACACATGTATTTAGGTTTACGATCAATACAATTCTAGCATGAATAATAAACATTTATCATGAATAAGGAAATATAAAATAACAACTTTATTATTGCCTCTAGGGCATATTTCCTTCAGGGGGGGGGGGATTTGGTGTGCATGGACCAGTGTTGTGTCACCTTGTACCACTACCCACGTCCCTGTGGGTCCCTCCACGTAGGTGGGCCCACTCCGCAAGCTTCTAGAACCTTCCTGGTACAATACCAAAAAATCTCAAACTTTTTCGGTAACCCTGAAAATACTTTACAAGTTTCCATGTATGTTTTATTTGTCTCCGGACCATTCCGAAGCTCTTGGTGATGTCTAGGATCCCAGCCGAGACTCTGAATCAAAATTCGATAAACCATCTTATTATCTCATTGAACCCTAGCGACACTGAACGTTAAGTGTGCGACCCTACGGGTTCAAGAATATGTGGACATGATCAACACTCCTCTTCGATCAATAACCAATAGTGGGACCATGGATGCCCATAATGGTTCACACATATGCCATGAAGATAGTTCATAGGTGGAACCATGATGTCATGGATTCAGATAATCCCATATACAATTCCCTTTGTCCCGTGATATGTTACTTGCCCGGGATTCGATCGCCGGTATCACCATACCTAGTTCAATCTCGTTGCTGGCAAGTTCTATTTACTCGTTCCATAATACAATTTCCCCATGACCAAACACTTTAATCACATGCTTGCAAGCTACTTAGGATGTTGTGTCACCGAGAGGTCCCAGAGATATCTCTCCATCACATGGAGTGACAAGTTCCAGTCTTGATCCATGCAACCCAACTAGTACCTTCCGAGATACCTAAAGATCACCTTTATGATTACCCAATTACTAAGTGACGTTTGATATGCACAAAGCATTCTTCTGATATTAGGGAGTGGCACAATCCCATGGTCTAAGGAACAGGCACTTGACATTAAGAAAGTTATAGTAAATTAGGTAAGTGACACGATCAGATGCTAAGCTTATGATTGGGTCTATCCATCACATCATTCTCCTAATGATATGACCTCGTTATTAAATGAGACCTCATGTCCATGGTTAGGAAAGCATAACCATCTTTAATCAATGAGCTAGTCTAGTGGAGGCTCGCTAGGGACAGAATGTTTGTTGTATCCACACATGTATTTGAGATTCCAGTTAATACAATTATAGCATGGAGAATAAACACTTATCAAGAACATGGAAATATGATAATAACAACTTTATTATTGCCTCTAGGGCATATTTCCAACAGTCTCCCACTTGCACTAGAGTCAATAATCTAGTTTACATTGTTAAAAAATCCAACACCCATGGAGTTCTGGTATTGATCATGTTTTGCTCGTGGGAGAGGTTTAGTCAACAGGTTTGCAACATTCAGATACATATGAAATTTGCAAATATCTATGTCTCCTTCCTTGACGTAGTCACTGATGGAGTTAAAGCGGCATTCGATATGTTTGGTTTTCTTGTGAAACCTTGGTTCCTTGGAAATGGCTATGGCACGAGTGCTGTCACAAAAGACAGTCATGGGATCTGATGCAGTAGGAACCACACTTAGTTCGGATATGAACCCCTTCACCCAGACTCCTTTCTGCGCCACTTTTGAAGCATCTATATATGGAGCTACTCCACCTGACTGCCCCACCATTCAAAATAGATACGTATCAGGAATGAGACTTTGAGTCATCCGGGTCAGTGCCAAAGCTAGCATCGATGTAACCCTTTATTATGAGATCTTCATCACCTCCATAAATGAGAAACATTTCCTTATTCCTCTTTAGGTACTTAAGGATATTTTTGATTGATGTCCAGTGTTCCACTCCTAGATCACTCTGGTACCTACCAACTATACTAATGGCAAGGCACACATTAGTTCTAGTGCACAACATGGCATACATGATAGAGCCCATGGCTGAGGCGCTCTCGGCTGACGAGTCGCTTCATTGCCAGCGTCAATGAGAGGTCATGTCTGCTCTGAGCCGGCGTCATCAATGTGAAGCTGTCGATCTAGAGCGGCATGAATGCGGGCAACCATTTCAGGCGGGAAAGTGCGCGTGTGAGGGAGAGGTTTTTTGGGCGGGCCAGGGTTATCAGATGCGTGCATGGCAGCAGTTCAGATACCTGCAAAGCCCCCGGATTTGCTTCTGGTTTGCAGGAAAAAGGATGCCCAGACCAGCCCACGGACGGATACATGACCATGTTGGATGGCAAAGCACGTCTGGACCGCGTGGTCCGGAAGGATGGGGCGGTTGAAGGCTCGCATGGGAGATGCCCTAATATCTTAAAGCATTTATAACCGGTCCCCTCAAATCATCCTGAAAGGTCTGTGTACGCGCCCGGTTAGTGTCCAAACAGGAGAGACAGGAAAAAAGTGACACAGCCAAACCCTTCATATCATCCTTATACGTCTGTATTGTCCACAAAGGCTCATATGCAGATCATACACGTGAGGAGGATATGAGGGTCCACAGACATTTGAGGGGCAAAATTTTCCATGTCCGGCTATACATGCCCTTAGGATTAATATGATGAATGCCATCCTTTCCCATTTAACACTTGCAAAACTATCACCTTGCGTGTGATTTCCCACATATTATTTTTGAGCATACTCATAGAGAGACTAATTGTGTTGTCCATGATTTGTCCAAACTAGTTAGAAGTAAGATGCATGCGGGGGTGATGGAAGATCCACGCATAGAGATTGTTGATATTCTGGTAAAAGATACTATGGTGACAAAGGTCCATTGTAAATCTTGAATTGCGGCTCTCCCCCTCCCCTCCCGTGTTGCTCCTGCGAGTGATCGGGGGGGGGGGCTAACCCTAGCTCCGCCACCGGGCCTGTCTCCTACCCCTCCCCCTGTTGGGGAACGTTGCATGGAAAACAAAAAAAATCTACGCACATGCAAGATCTATCCATGGAGATGCATAGTTACGAGAGGGGAAGAGCATCTACGTACCCGTGTAGATCGCTAAACGGAAGCGTTTATCACAGGTTGATGTACACTACAAAAAAAGATACATCCATGACATCTTGGGCCGAACAAATTTTTTTCTGTCATACTTATGACACTTCTATGACGATAATTGTGACAAAACCCGGTATCATCATAGATGTGGTGGTCTCCTACTTCTATGAAAAAAATCACGACAGAAAATGGGCTTTTCGTCCTGAGCGGGTCGGAGACGCAGCTGCATGACATTCTTTGGGCCGTCCATGACGGAAAAAACCGTGGTAGAAGCGAGGGCGAGGAAAATATCGGGGTGTTCCCGGTTACGGTGGGTGGTCGGGGCCGAGCGATGCACGGAGGTTTGCGCATTTATCTCGTACACGCACGCGCGTGGGTGCGAGGCGTTGGGCTCTAATTGAACCCGAGCGAGGCATTCGCCTACTGAACCCGAGCGATTGCACTACAGACTACGTGTTACTAAACCCGAGCGATCGATCGATGGCTGTTAATTGAACTCGATCGAGCGATTCCTTCGCTACTGCTGCTAACTGAAGCCGATCAATGC
>NC_041385.1:426019602-426022645 GCF_002162155.2 Triticum dicoccoides
ATGCTACCTCTGGATGAACAGTGAGTGTTATTGGGGGGGGGGGGTTGAATGAACAGCTTCCGATGGGGGTTGGACGAACATGACCCCGTGGTGTTGCTGCTGGATGAACATGACCCCGATCGATCGAGCCGGTTGGGCGTGCATGAACAGGACCCCGTGGAGGGCTGGATGAACAGGACCCCATGGAGGGACGGTTGAACAGTAGTCGGTGGAGGGCTGGTTGAACAGTAGCCGGTGGAGGGCTGGATCAATAGTAGCCCGTGGAGGGGTGGTTGAATAGGACCTCATGGAGAGGGCTGGTTGAACAGTAGCCGGTGGAGGAGCGCGCGGTGGAGGCTGGATGAACAGGAGCTCGTGGATGAACAGTCGCAGGTGGAGGCTGGAGGAGCTCAACGGTGGATGAACAGTAGCCCGTGGAGGCTGGAGAAGGTTGACGGTGGAGAGGAATAGTATCCCGTGGAGTCCCATTTTGCGGTACGCCACACCCCTCCCGATGAGTAGGACCCCATTTCGACTGTAGCGCTCCAACACAAGTCTGTTTCGTCCGTTTTGCGGTACGCCACACCCCTCCCGATCAACAGGACCCCGTTTTGACCGTAAGAGGTCCAACAGAAGTCCGTTTCCTATGTTTTGCAGTACGCCAGACCCCTCTCGATGAATAGGATCCAATTTCGACCATGGTCGGTCGAACACAAGGCCGTTTCCTCCGTTCTGCGGTACGCCAGGCCTCATTTCCATCGCCTGTTCTGTCCAAGCCCTCCCAATGAACACAATGACGCATTCCATTCTGACCCAGCCGGTTGGCTCCACATGAACACGACGACGACACAGTTTCTCCGTTCCGACCTAGCCATGTACACGAGCCCTGGCCGTACATATGCGCGAGTAGGCGGTCGAGACCCCGCCCGTATGTACGTACGTGGCCGTATTTTCTTTCTTGCACCCTGGCCGCTGTACGTATGTGTACATGCTACATTGCGCGCCTCTACATCGACTAGTATGTACGTACATGTTCGCGACCAGAATGACAACGCTACGTACGCTTCGACCAGGTGGGTCCCGACTGTCAGGCACTTTCGTGCGTGCAAATATATAGCTGGTGGGTCCCAGCAGTCAGGGTGCGAATCGTTTTTTTGCCCGTAATATAGACGCACTTCCTTGCGTGCGAAGATGTAGCTGGTGGGTCCCAGGAGTTATGGGGAGATAACATTATTTTTCAGGGTAAAAAGGATGCGGTTGCATGCATGCGTCCATGGGCGTGGTGCATCCCCACTGTCAGCCTCTCACGTACAGTCATCTTCCAATGACTCTTGTTTGTTGACCACGTTAACCACATCGTGCCGAGCGCACCAAGTCCGATGGATGATGGAGAGGCCCCAGACTAGAATGACCCGGAGATGGGGAAGACGCGGCAGTGGAGTCGCAGATGGAGAGAAGTGGGAAACTTGACTGGTTCGGGTGCGTGACAACACTGCCACCAACGGGAGACAGGAGCAAGAACAGAGGTTGAAGAAGGAGCACAACTATTGGATTAACATCCAACGGTCTAGCCGCTAGAATTATTTGTTGATTAAGTTGACAAAGCCCTGCGTACACGTCTGCTTAGTAGGCCCACAAGTCAGCCACCAAATCTGCCGAGTCCCAGCTGTCGTCGGGGGGAATAGTTTTTTTTCGCATAACAAGGAGGCACTTCCTTCCGTGCGAAGATACAGCCAGTGGGTCCCAGCTATGAGTGGGAGGAAACATCTTAATAAGGAGGAACTTTCCTTGCGTGCGACCATGGACCTTGTGGGTCCTAGTCGTCAGGCTCTCACGCACAGTCCTCTTCCGATAACTCTTGTTTGTTGACCACGCCGCGTCGACCGCAACGAGGCGATGGATGACGGCGAGAGGACCCAGACTGGAACGACTCGGAGATGGGCAAGATGCGGCAGTGGAGTCCCAGACGAAGAGGAGTGGGAAATTTGACTGGTTCAGGTGCAGGGTGGGCCTACACTCGGCAGAGAATAATAGGAGGTGCAGAGTGGAGGGATGGCCTAGTCATCGGCGGGGTAGCATTTCGCTGCGAGGCGCGCAAAACAACACCACTGGACGCCGGAGGTTGGAGCAGGCGGTCCCGACAGCGCTGGGGGAAGAAGACGAGAGATTGAAGAAGAATGTCGGCCGTTGGATGTAAATCCAACGCCTTGCTTAGGCTTCGACCTACTGGCCCAGATGTCAGCCAGTCCATTTGGTGGGCTGGGTGAAACAATGATGTAGCATCTATGCAGCCCATTTATATATATGGTAGAATTTAAAGCCCATTTGCATTTTTCTCCAAATCCGTGGACTTGCTGGGCTGGGTGAAAATATCATGTTGGGCTGGACGGAGAAATGTTATAAAAATATAAACACATGATCGCACGTCTATTACTGCATTGGTCAGTAAAATCTTTGCAAACTTATGTACACAATCACTAGGAGTTAACTTGCCAAGCTATATATAAACAATTATTATTATTATTTTGTAAGAACTTTCAATTTACAAAATAAAATATCATTTTAATTTGATGAGTTAATAGGACGTGGGGTATTATTATTTTTTAGGCTAGACGCGGGACAGTTGAGTTGGTTCTAGGGAAAAGTATTGGGAGAAAACTCAGTTTACATTGAAAAAGAAAGTGGAAGAAAATTCAGATATAGGATTAATGAACACAAAAAATAAACGAAGTGAGAAGGTCTATAAAATGGTTGGACAAACGACAGGTTTAACGGAACCTTATGTTGTTTCTATTATATATATATGTAATAAAATAAGACATATATATATATAGGGCTGGACTCTTCTGTTATCCATAACAGAATATTATTCTGTTACCCCTCGCCCTATAAGGGCCGATCTGTAGTATCCAAACCGGTGGTGCCCGAAGGAAAAGAAAAACCCAGCCCACCCACTCCCTCATCCCCCGTCTCCGGCTGGATCCCAGTGATGGCCAGCCCCCACCTTCTCCCCCGTCTGGATCCCGGCGCCGCGCACGCCCCCCATCTTCTTCCCGGCGCCGCC
>NC_041385.1:426023196-426121534 GCF_002162155.2 Triticum dicoccoides
TGCCTCCGGCCACCTTCCCCCAGTCGTCACGCCTCCGGCCTCCTTCCCTCCACCAGCGTCGCTCCTCCGCCCACCTCCCTCCACCGCCACCCCTCGGGCCACCTCCCTCCGCCACCATTCAGCCTCCGGCCACCTCCCTCCGCCACCATTCAGCCTTCGACCACCTCCCTCCGCCACCACCCACCTCGAGCCACTTCCCTCCTGGCTGCACGCCTCGCGAAGAAGACCCGCCGTTCGCCACCCACTGCTGGCCCAGCTCCTGGAGCCACTACATCAGCACCCGCATGTTCAGTTTCGGTTTGAGTTCAACTTCTATTTTCGGTCCTTTTCTTGCGTATGTTCCGTTCGACATCTGGTGGTTCTTCAGACCAACATAGTGTGCTTTTTCAATTTATCTTGCAGGTGAAAAAAAGAGCTCCCCTTTGAGTTCAAATGGGTTCAAAGAAAATGCTTTGCTGCATTATAGTTAGTGTTTTTTGTGTGTTGTTTGTGTACGCGAGTTACTTTTTGGGCATCATTCGATCTGGACCATAGTTGCTGCAGGGATCTATTTAGCACATATAATTACAAAAACATAGTTCAAATAATATTCCCCCGAAAGTTCAATATTTAGGGTTCTGCGCGTGTCCTTACATTAGCTAATCTTCATCATGTCGAGATAATGCCTAAAGTGAAGAGATTTTATTAATTCATCTTTTGAATGCCTTTCAGTTCATCAACTTCTCGGCTGTCCTGAGTTGTAGCATTGCTGCTACTATCAATGCGTTTGCAAGTTGCAACCATTATTGATGCATTTGTATTTCTGATCACTGATGGTTTCATGAGGATGTGCTCAAAAATTGCTACTGTAGGTTGCTCTTTGTTGCATTTGGTACAGTCAATTAAAAATCATTCTTTCTTATGTTTCTGTGTTGTCAAATAAAATCTAATGTACATGTGATGTCCAGTTTCTTCTTTAGGTTCAGTTCAATATCTAAAATACGTTCAGTTTAATTCTTATGCGTCGTGACAAATACATATAACATGCTTTGTTGTGTGGGATTTGGGGGGTGCCTAGTCTGGCTAAGAATGCCTTAATTACTGCTTTCTTTGCTCTGTTCAAGTGACAGAAAAGATAAGTTCAAGAATATATATGCAGGAGGTTGGGAGCAAAAAAAACCTCATAATTTTTCTCAGTTCAATGATTGGAAGCAAAAAACTATAGCTAGTGGTTTCGATGTGTCAAAATATGAACACTTCTGCTCAAATTAAGTTTGCATCAGAGATATAGCCATTTTCTTAGTGAATTTTCTTTTAGTGAAACTTATTTGATTGCTCAAGAGAAGTGTTATTTATTAGTGAATTTTCTTTTAGTGTAGAAGTTCAATATGTATTTATATCAACAGTCCGTATTGAACAATACAATCTATGTGCTAAAACATAACAGATCAGTTCATTGTCAGTACACGCTCTGAAGCTGCTCAGTACAGGTTGGGAAACATTTTTGGAATCATGTATATATAGCGGTTGCTTCCAAATGAATTTGTCATTGCTAGTACATTTTTGGTAGCAGATGCTTCCAAGTGAATTGCTGTTACTACTATCTACAATGTTGCTGCCATGTTTTGTTATTCTTTGAATTTACTATGTAACCACTGCTCATGGTAACATCAAACAACAAATTTTATATGCCTGGCATGTTTGATCTGATTTCACTCCATGACCATAGTGCAAAATAAAAAACTACAGTATCCTTGCTAGCTTACAGCTGTAATTTTGATTGCACAACAGTTTAATTGCATCACCATCTCCCGGTGGGGCTCTGCTGCCGGATCACCCTGGCTGTTCACAGCCACCACTCCAGGCCGTTCAACGCCACCACCCCTAGACATTCATTTCCAGCAGCACCCTGGATCCCACCCCTCACCCTAGTTGTTTCAGTTATCGAGTGAGTTTCAGTCCAACTTGAGCTCCTTGAGATGATCATATAATTAACTTCAAAATTATTACATGGTCCATGTATTTTACAGCAAGTCCATGTGGTACTACATGGGAAGTTCAAAAATTACTTCTAGTGAGAGTTCATTTAAATCTATAGGGTCCAGTCCCATATATCTTTTAACCAGGTTCATGGTGAAGCCCAGGGTGCTCGTCAGTGATCAGAAGAAGCAGACCATCAAGAAGGAGCTGTGCGACATGGTGCAGCGGTGTGGCCAGTTCAACCACCTAGCTAATACATCATGATTTTCTCTCTTTTGCCTATGTCTCTTAGTGTGTTACCCCTTCCTCTATTCATATAGCATATTCTGAAAATCAGATGCTTTCAAAAATGTGTCACGCAAGTTCAAGTATAGCTGCTGCAGGAGTTCAAAAATCTGAACAGTTTAAGCTCAACCCAATTTCAAGAACTGTTTCCTTTATAAATTGTTTGAAGTTTGTGATTTTGGCTCATGGCAGGAGCTTGTTGACGATGAAGGATGTGAAGCTTCACCACCATTCACAATTCCAGTACGGTCCAGTTCGTCATGAGGATCTGGAGCTTCAACCTTTTCAGTTCATCTTTCATATGCTTTTTAGTACATCTACTTCCTCATCGTAAGTCCAATTTCCATTTTATGTTTCTAGGTTCCCATAGAACAAACGTGTGCTTGTGGTTAAGCATGATAAATGGTCATCTGTACTGTCTCTTGGTTTATCAATTTGTAGAGCAAAACATGTACCAAAGTCAAATTCTCAAAAAAGGCTCTTCTTTGCATCTTTTAGTGCGCAGTTAGTTTGACATCAAATTATTTGTTTCTTTCGATGCTGTAAAACTAGAATTTTGGGTATATCTTTTGGTGCATATTTCTGTTTGTATAAAACTTATATGTTACATTTTCTTGAGGGTGCATATTTCTGTCTGTATAAAACTTATATGTTACATTTTCTTGAGAAAAATGGATGTAACATTCACAACCGTTTTTGATAACTAAGTAGAATGACTAGTACTGAGAGCAAGTATTCTACAAATGTACATAGTATGATTTTATTAATGGGTAAGGACATGAAATCATATCTTACTTCAAAGTTTGAGCACACGACTATTTTGTATCTTTACTGTTTCTAATAGCAAGTTCTGCAATTGATCCGTCCAGATGGAAGAAGGAAATTAGTCCAACAGACGCATCTAAAGTGAGATGTCGTGCACCGCCCACTCGTCCTCAAGCTGCTCGTCGTGTCATGCCGACTTGCCATCAACCATAGTTGTGGCTCAACCCCCATGGTGCTTCCCCTCTATTGTTTCCCTCACCATGCTCTCATGCGTATTGGCGGCCTCGACGAGCTGACTATGGTTGCTGCTCCTGCGTGTTGCAGTACGCCACCAAGCTGGTCACCATTTATATTTTTGTTTTAGGTTCATTTGTGTTCTTGTTGTCAGGTCGCCTGCAAACTTTTTATCGTTGTTAGTTCATGTGTGTTCTTGTTGTTAGGTCCTGTGCAAGTTTGTTATCAGTTCATGTGTATTGTGTTTCTTTTGTCGCTTCATTAGTACAGATCCACCTACAGCCCGTCAATGATGTAAGCCACACAAGTTCAGAAAGAAATGGATAAAACAATGGTGGTGGTGAAAAGAATACAGCCCATTCAATGATGTAAGCCATGCAAGTTTGAAAGGATTCACATCAGTACAAACTTTAGAGGGCATGTATATTATTTGCCCTGGTGGTGAAAAGAATACAGCCCATTCAATGATGTAAGCCATGCAAGTTTGAAAGGATTCACATCAGTACAAACTCTAGAGGGCATGTATATTATTTGCCCCACCGAAATTCAAAATGGTAAAAGTTCAAGGTGTAAAATGAGAGAAGTCCAGACCATTGTTGAAGTTGAAAAAAAAGAAACACACAAAACATTTACTTTGTTTTAAGAAAATGTCATTCGGTTCAACGATATAAACTAGGCAAGTTCGGGGATGGTGATACCACTATTTTGATCAATGAATAAAGAAGGAGATATTTGTCAAAAAAAGTGTATGCTGGTACTCTTTTGAAAGAAAAAACAGGAATTCTCGTGAAAACACGCTCAATACAAAACCAAATGGACATTAGTGCAAGTACTCTTTTTGGAACATTTCTAAATTACTCTATGAAAAATACATCAGTACAAACACACCCACATATCAGTACAAGTACTCTGTTTTTTGACAGGAAAACAACACGACGTGTCTCACCGTATTCGAAATTACTCATCAACAATTGCGAATTTATGTAATGTTTTATGTTTTCAAGTGCTCGATGAAAATTTATGTAATGTTCGGTGCTTCTCTTTATGTAATGTTTTATGTTTTCAAGTGCACGATGAAAATTTATGTTCCTAGTAGTTCATGTATTATTGCCTGAGGAGTTCATGTGTTACTGGCCAGTAAAGTAAACCTATTAATCACTCTCTCAAGTGTGATGAAAAAAATGGGCAGTAAATTGATGAAAAAATATCATCGAGTTCAAAACACGCCGAGACACGCGACAGCCACCCCAGTTCGGGCTAGTAAGTACCTCAGTACAAGTTAAAAACGGTGGTCCATTTGGAATAAAAGAAATGGCAGAAATTCAAATTGCAAAGTTCAAGCAAAAAAAAGAAACCCCATGAAAATCCTGCTTAGTAAGTACCTCAGTACAAGTCGCAATATGAGAGAAGTTCAGAACAACATTGTCAAAAAATGTTGAGTTAAAAAAAGAAACAAAACAAACACATTTTCTTTTTGAATAAAATATTATTCAGTTCGATGATACAAACCATACAAGTACAGGGGCGACGACACAGTAAACCGTTGAAAACTTACGAGAAAAATATTACCCAAAAAACAGAGCAAAGTCTAGTTAGTGAAAACACACTTAGTACAAACCCATGCAAGCATCAGTACAAGTGCCCTTTTTCGGAACCATTCAAAATTACTCTACAAAAAATAGCTCAGTACAAACATACACATATATGAGTACGACTACTCTGTTTTTCAGACGAGAAAACAGCAAGATCCGTCATGCCGTATTCAAAATTAATCTTAAACGGTTGCAAAGTAGAGAAAACGTTCAACATGACTAAGTTTTGCATTTTTGATAGCTATCCAACGGTATATTATTTGCCATATTTCGACAAACTTTTTCAAAAATCGTGTTCAAAATCAAATTTGACTGTATTTGAATTCGTTTTTAAACCGTAAGGAATTAGAAAAAAAATTCTATACAAAACAATTGTGCATTTTCCATAGCTTTCCAACGCCGTATCATTTGCATCAATCTGACAAACCGTTTGCAAAAAATTGCGAAAATACGTTTCGCCCAGAATTTCACCGTTTTTCAAATTACTTCTAAATCATATAGAATTAGAAAAAACAATACATATATGGAAGATGCGGATTTTCACCAGCTTTCCAAGGCCATTTTATTTGCTCAATTCCGACAAACCGTTTGATAATTGAGTCCAAAATACGATTCACGTTTTTTGTTTTGAAAAAAATGGTTTTTTCAAAACTGCTCTTAAACCATAATGATTTTGCAAAAACGTTCAATATACATGAAATATGGTTGTCAAGAGCTTTCCAACGATATATCACACGCCATGTTCCGACAAAAAAATTACAAAAAGTTTTTGAACTAAAGAAGACGATCTGTTAAACACAACTGAAAGCATCAGTTCAGCCGCTTCGAAAACATCAGTACAACCACCTGAAACCGTCAGTTCAAAAAGGGTAACCGAATAATACTCTGTTACGCGTAACAGAATAGCCCAGATGTATATATATATATATATGTATGTATACTATATATATATACTATTATTGAAGGGAAAACATAGGTTCAGTTTTGCATTCTTATAAAAAAATAAAACTGAGTTGTGCGTCGTCTTGAAAAAACAAACATAACTTGGGCTGCTGATGTTATAGACAAGCTAGGTTGGGAGGCCCGGAGGCCGCTTAATCCAAAAAACGTTGAAACATGTCGTGGGCCGCCCATGTTAAACAACAAAACCTGGGCCATGGACTTGGTGGGCCCGGGACTGTCAGCCTCTCAACGAACAGTTGTCTCCTGATTCCTCTTGTTTTGCTGACCATGTTGGGAACGACAGACAGCGGTGCCACGGCGAGAGCACCAATGCGGAGGACGACGTCGAGTCCGCGGACCGAACGAACCGGAGCAGGGGAAGACGCAGGCGGAGGGGAGTACGAGGGTTGACTTGATTGGATGCAGGGTGGCCGGTGGAGCTCCTTGGTATCGTTGTCTTCTTTCATGTTGGCGTAGCAGGGGTTGATGATGGTCTCGGTGAGGTCAACCACGGAGTCCTTCTCCTGCCCGTTGCCGATGATCTTGTATTGCTTCTGTATGTCGACAAGCTTGTTGCACCAGATGTCCGAATCATCGCGTTCTTCCTTCTCTCCACCGTAGTGAAGGTGCAGTCGGCGCTGCCGATGAAACGGGGGAATGCCCAGAACCTCTGATGGCCCTATAGCAGTGGTAGACGAGAACCACGTCTCGCACGCATACCTGGGCGACCGCGATCCGCCGGTCCCTGTCAGGAGACGAATGGATTGGCACAAGGTCTAGTCCTGCGACCTTGTGCTTTCTCGTCCTGTAGGTACTGATATGTCTCCAACGTATCTACTTTTCCAAACACTTTTGCCCTTGTTTTGGACTCTAACTTGCATGATTTGAATGAAACTAACCCGGACTGACGCTGTTTTCAGCAGAACTGCCATGGTGTTGTTTATTGTGCAGAAAACAAAAGTTCTCGGAATGACCTGAAAATCCACGGAGATAAGTTTTGGAAAATATAAAAAATACTAGCGAAAGAATCAAGGCCAGGGGGCCCACACCCTGTCCACGAGGAAGGGGGGGCGCGCCCAGGGGGCGCTCCCCCTGTCTCGTGGGCCCCCTGAGGCTCCATCAACCTCAACTCCAACTCCATATATTCCATTTGCGGAGAAAAAAATCAGAGAGGAAGTTTCATCGCGTTTTACGATACGGAGCCGCCGCCAAGCCCTAATCTCTCTCGGGAGGGCTGATCTGGAGTCCGTTCGGGGCTCCGGAGAGGGGGATTCGTCGCCGTCGTCATCATCAACCATCCTCCATCACCAATTTCATGATGCTCACCGCCGTGCGTGAGTAATTCCATCATAGGCTTGCTGGACGGTGATGGGCTGGATGAGATTTACCATGTAATCAAGTTAATTTTGTTAGGGTTTGATCCCTAGTATCCACTATGTTCTGAGATTGATGTTGCTATGACTTTGCTATGCTTAATGCTTGCCACTAGGGCCTGAGTGCCATGATTTCAGATCTGAACCTATTATGTTTTCATGAATGTATGTGAGTTCTTGATCATAACTTGCAAGTGTATAGTCACGTATTATGTGTTATGATCCGACAATCCCGAAGTGACAATAATCGGGATACTTCTCGGTGATGACCATAGATTGAGGAGTTCATGTATTCACTATGTGCTAATGCTTATTCCGGTTCACTATTAAAAGGAGGCCTTAATATCCCTTAGTTTCCACTAGGACCCCGCTGCCACGGGAGGGTAGGACAAAAGATGTCATGCAAGTTCTTTTCCATAAGCACGTATTACTATATTCGGAATACATGCCTACATTACATTGATGAACTAGAGCTAGTTCTGTGTCACCCTATGTTATAGCTATTACATGAGGAATCACATCCAACATAATTATCCATCACTGATCCAATGCCTACGAGCTTTTCACATCTTGTGTTTCGCTTATTTACTTTTCCGTTGCTACTGTTACATCTACTACAAAACTATTATCTTTACTTTTGCCACTGTTACCTTTACTATCATACTACTTTGCTACTAAATACTTTGCTGCAGATACTAAGTTATCTAGGTGTGGTTGAATTGACAACTCCACAACTAATACTTAAGAATATTCTTTGGCTCCCCTTGTGTCAAATCAAAAAATTTGGGTTGAATACTCTACCCTCGAAAGTTGTTGCGATCCCCTGCACTTGTGGGTTATCATGACTAATTTCTGGCGCCGTTGCCGGGGAGCATAGCTCTATTCTTTGAGTCAGTTGGGATTTATATCTGTTGATCACTATGAGGAACCTAAAAGACGAAAGAACTAAGATTTTGCCCTCAACTACGAGGGGAGGTAAGGAACTGCCATCTAGCTCTGCACTAGATTCTCCTTCTATTATTAGTAAGCTTGCGACACCTAAACCTACTACTGCTATGAATTTTGATATGTCGCATGTTATTGATGATGCCACTTCTGCTATGCATGATACTTATGATGAAACTACTTCCGTGCGTGATACTACTTTGCCATTAGGTGAATTTCTTGATGAACAACTTGCTAGGGTTAGAGAGAATGAAATTATTGAAGATGCTATTATTGATGATAGTGATGATGAAAGTTCTCCCCCTGGTTATGAATTACCTGTTGTTCCTGAGGGTTATGTTATGAATGAGGAAGCTGCTAGAGCTATCTTTGCTTGCAAAGATAGATATGATCTTAATAAGTTATTAGCTAAATGGAAGCAGCAATCTCTTAATGCTAGAATGAAACCCGACCCTACTTTTGCTACTTCACCTATTTGTATTACTGATAAGGATTACGAATTCTCTGTTGATCCTAAAATAATTACTTTGGTTGAATCTGATCCTTTTTATGGCCTTGAATCTGAAACTGTTGTGGCACATCTTACCAAGTTGAATGATATAGCCACCCTGTTTACTAATGATGAGAAGTCTCGCTATTATTATATCCTTAAGATATTTCCGTTCTCATTAAAGGGTTATGCTAAGACTTGGTTTAATTCTCTTGATCCTGGTTGTGTGCGTAGTCCCCAGGATATGATTTATTACTTCTTTGCTAAATATTTCCCTGCTCATAAGAAACAAGCTGCCTTGCGGGAAATATATAATTTTGTGCAAATCAAAGAAGAGAGTCTCCCACAAGCTTGGGGGAGGCTTCTCCGATTACTTAATGCTTTGCTTGATCATCCTCTTAAGAAAATTGAAATACTTGATATCTTTTATAATGGACTAACCGATGCTTCCAAGGACTACTTGGATAGTTGTGCTGGTTGTGTTTTCAGGGAAAGAACAGTCGATGAAGCTGAATTGCTATTGAATAATATGTTGACTAATGAAAATAATTGGACTCTCCCTGAGCCAATTCCTGAGGCAATCCCTGAGCCAATTGAGCCAACTCCTGAGCCTATTCCTAAACCCACTCCGAAGAAGAGGGGCATTCTATTTCTCAGTCCTGAAGATATGCAAGAGGCAAAGAAATCAATGAAAGAGAAAGGTATTAAAGCTGAAGATGTTAAGAATCTACCACCTATTGAAGAAATACATGGTCTTAATATACCACATGTTGAAGAAACACATTGTCTTGATAACCCGACACAGGTAGTAAAGGTAAATTCTCTCTATAGATATGATAAAGTTGAAATTCCCTCTACTAAATTTCATAGCCCATGCTTAGATGAATTTGATAACTTTATGGCTAGACAAGAAATTTTTAATGCTTATGTTGGTAGAGAATTAAAGAATAATTCTTTCAAGATAGGCCGCTTGAGTGATTATATGTCTAGAGTTAAAGGTGAACTTAAACTCATTAGCAAATATGCTTCTATGGTTACCACTCAAGCTAAGCAAGTACTTAAAGCTCAAAGTGATTTGCTTGATGAATTAAATAATAAACATGACTTTGCTGTTAGAGTGGCTACTAGAACTGGTAGAATGACTCAGGAACCTTTGTATCCTGAAGGCCGCCCTAAGAGGATCGAACAGGATTCTCAGAGAAATAATTTAGAGGCACCTAGTTCTTCTAAAAAGAAGAAAAAGAAAAACGATATGACTTTGCATGCTTCTAGTGAACCTGTTGTAGACACACCTAAGAATCCCAATGATATTTCTATTTCTGATGCTGAAACACAATCAGGTGATGAACATGAACCTAGTGATAAAGTTAATGATAATGTTCATGTTGATGCTCAACCTAGCAAAAATAATGATGTAGAGGTTGAACCTGTTGTTGATCTTCATAACCCACAATCAAAGAATCAACGTTATGATAAGAGAGACTTTGTTGCTAGGAAGCACGATAGAGAAAGAGAAATGGGTTCAAAAACCCATGCCCTTTCCTCCTAAACCATCCAAGACAAAGTATGATGAGGATTTTGAGCGCTTTGCTGAAATGATTAGACCTATCTTCTTACGTATGCGCTTAACTGATATGCTCAAAGTAAATCCTTATGCTAAATATATGAAGGATATCATTACAAATAAAAGAAAGATACTGGAAGCTGAAATTTCCACCATGCTTGCTAATTACACTTTTAAGGGTGGTATACCAAAGAAATTTGGAAATCCAGGGGTACCAACTATACCATGCACCATTAAAAGAAATTATATTAAAACTGCTTTATGTGATCTTGGAGCCGGTGTTAGTGTTATGCCTCTCTCTTTATATCGTAAATTTGAATTGAATAAGTTGACACCTACTGAAATATCTTTGCAAATGGCTGATAAATCAACTGCTATACCTGTCGGTATTTGTGAGGATGTGCCTGTTGTGGTTGCAAATGTCACTATCTTAATGGACTTTGTTATTCTTGATATTCCCGAGGACGATAGTATGTCTATTATCCTTGGTAGACCCTTTTTGAATACTGCAGGGGCTGTTATTGATTGCAACAAAGGCAATGTCACTTTTCATGTTAATGGTAATGAGCATACAGTACACTTTTCGAGGAAACAACCTCAAGTTCATAGCATCAATTCTATTGGAAAAATTCCAACTATCATTATTGGAGGTTTTGAATTTCCTGTCCCTATTGTCAAGAAAAAGTATAATATTCTTATTGTTGGGGATATTCATATCCTCGTTGAGGTAACTTAGTGTTATTCGAAATGTCTCCGGTTCCGTGTTATTCGGAATGAGTTTGTTAACAAGACTTGATCAACCTTGTTAGTGGATTCATTTTGATGATCATGAGATGGATGAAACTAGAAGGCACAACCTTCTGTACCCTCTATTTACTTTCTGTTATTTAGAATAAATAAAGCAAAAATAGTATTATCTGTCTATTTTTTGAATTATCCGTGCAATAAAAAAATATCCTGAAAATAAAAGTGCTCCAAATGCCCTGCAAATTTAGTATGTTTTTATGGAATATTTGAGGATTTTAGGCACTGAAAACACTACAGGAGGGGCAAGCACCTGGCCACGAGGGTGGAGGGCGCGCCCACACCCCCTGGGCGCGCCCCCTGTCTCGTGGGCCCACGGTGGCCCCCCTCCACTTATTCCTGCACCCACACACTCCATCTTCTTCCCAAAAAAATCCCCATCCAGCTCAAGCACGAGTTCTAGCTCATTTTGCTGCGATTTTTGATCTCCTTGCTAAAAGCTCCATTCACAAAACTGCTTTGGGAGATTGTTGCTTGGTATGTGACTCCTCCATTGGTCCAATTAGTTTTTGTTCTAGTGCTTTATTCATTGCAAATTTTGCTGCATAGGTGACCCTGTTCTTGAGCTTGCATGTTAAATTTATGAGGTCCCAAGTAATTCTAATGCATGATATAGGCTCTAGGCACTTGTAGGAGTAGTTGCTACCAATCTTGTTTAGTTTTATTCACTTCTATTTGGAGTTACTAAAATTTTAGAAATTTTTCAGAAAAAGAAATATGTCTAGGAGAATGTATCAAGGTGGTTCCTCAATAAAGAAAGAACCCAGGCTTGCTATGCGTGAGCAAGACGATGAACCACCAAGGGACACAGAAGTACGAGCTTGTGAGTGGCCATCAGACAATTTTATGGTCAATGCAGGCTTTAAGGATGAATTTGACGCATATGTGCGTAATGCCGATCTTGAGGACTTCTTACAAGATAAGTGTCCTCAGTACTATCTATTGACTGATTCATTTGTGAGAAGGTTTAAATATAAATATTCATGTAATTCTCAGAGCGTCCTGTTTGATATTTATGATAAATCTTATACCATGGACTTAGAAGATTTTACAACTGCTTGTAAACTCCCACAATGGGGCAATGTTAATGACCCCCACAAATCTGAATTTAGAGACTTTCTTGCTAGTATTACTGTGGGAGAATCTAGGGATATAGCACAAGCTACCATAGGGAGCATTCATTTTCCTGCTATACATTATTTTGCTCTCTTCATTGGTAGATGCATTAATGGTAAAGATGAAGTATGTCACATGTGTGTCCCTGATCTTTGTGTCCTCAAGAGTGCCGTGTTAGGTAATAAAGATTACAACTTGGGGGCAATAGTTGCACGTAGGTTGCATAATAATGGTAGGGCTGGAGATTTATTTGGAGGAATTTATGCGACCCGTGTGGCTAATTATCTTGGTATAGCCCCACGAGAAGGGGATATGGTGTTGCCTCCTGCTTATTTAGTTTATGACGCAATGGTCAAACATCATTTTCTTTTGAGGAATGAACAATTCCTCCAGTATCGACTAATCTTTGACAGACATACCTCTGTCCATGTTACTCTCCCTGCTCCTTTCCTTTTTGATTACCAGGCAAAACAAAGATATGTTGTTACTAGGGAGGAGGCAGCTGAACACGAGGGGAGAGCAGAGGCGGCTCGCCAACATGCCGCAGCTCAGGAGGCATTTGCTGCTGCATCTCAGTACAACCCCAGTTACAACTACGGATATCATCCAGGCTATCCTTGGCAGTAGACCAACTTAGGCCAAAAGCCTAAGCTTGGGGGAGTACGTATTTCTCACCGACTTTACATTCATGTTCAAACACTATTCTAGTCGTCGGTGCTCATACTCTTTCATTGTATTATCCATGCTAGTTTAATTTTCTTTTTCTAGTTTTTTTCTTGTGTGTTTGATAAACCTTAAGAAACCCCCCAAAAAATAGTTAGTTTAATTTCCATGCTTGTAGTAGTAATTAAAATGAAACCCCAAAAAGATTTCTCGTTCTTCTTTTTACTTGTTGGGAGCTTTCCCGTGTAAATAGTTTTCTTTTCTTTTCTTTCCTTTGGGGTCGAGAGTAGAAGACCATATTGAAAATGTTTAGTGGCTCTCATATGCATGATTGTTTATTTAACTTAGAGCCCATATTACCTTGTCTTCTCTCTTGAGTTGAATGCTTGCAAATTCCAGCTTAGTCCAATGCACGTGCACTATTATTATACACATCGTCGGTCGTACAAGTGAAAGGCAATAATGACGATATTTGATGGACTAATTGAGATGAGAAAAGCTGGTATGAACTTGACCTCTCTTGTTTTTGTAAATATGATGAGTTCATCGTTCCTGATTCAGCTTATTATGAAGTAAATATATTTGCAATGACATTTAGAGATTATAGTTGCTTGTGCCATGCTTGATTAGCTATGAGTTATAATGGTTTACCTTGCGTGCCAACATGCTATTAAAATGATTGTGATGTGGTATGATGGGATGCTATCCTCTTTTGAATGAATTGAGTGACTCGACTTGGCACATGTTCACGCATGTAGTTGAAACAAATCAACATGGCCTTCTTGATATTTATGTTCATGGTAGATTATATCCTACTCATGCTTGTACTCGGTGTGAATTAATTTTAATGCATGTCCATGACTGTTGTCGCTCTCTCAGTTGGTCGCTTCCCAGTCTTTTGCTAGCCTTCACCTGTACTAAGCGGGAATACTGCTTATGCATCCAAACTCCTTAAACCCCAGAGTTGTTCCATATGAGTCCACCATACCTTCCTATATACGGTATCTACCTGCTGTTCCAAGTAAATTTGTATGTGCCAAACTCCAAACCTTCAAATGAAATTCTGTTTTGTATGCTTGAGTAGCTCATGTTTCAACTAGGGCTGCCTGTATCTTCCATGCTAGGTGGGTTATTCTCAAGAGGAGTGGACTCCGCTCCTCATTCACGAGAAAGGGCCGGTAACCGGGATGCCCAGTCCCATGATCCAAAAAGATCAAAGCAAATCAAAATAATTAAACAAAACTCCCCCAGGTTTGTTGTTAGTTGGAGGCACTCGTCGTTTCGATCAAGCCATTGATTGATGCTTGTTGGTGGTGGGGGAGTATAAACTTTCACCATTCTGTTTGGGAACCGCCTATAATGCATGTAGTATGGAAGATATCGCCATCTCATAGTTGTTGCATTGACAGTGAAAGTATGCCGCTCAAAATGTTATTCATCTCTATTTTAAAATCGAGCTCTGGCACCTCTACAAATCCCTGCTTCCCTCTGCGAAGGGCCTATCTATTTAATTTTATGTTGAGTCATCATCCCTCTTATTAAAAAGCACCCGCTAGAGAGCACACTGTCATTTGCATTCATTACTATTGGTTTTTATTGGGCATGACTTGACTGGATCTCTTTTACCATGAATTACAATGTTTAGTCAGTCCTCGATCTTTAAAGGTGCTCTGCATTTATGTTTTGCAGTCTCAGAAAGGTATAGCGAGATACCATCTTGTTATATTATATTATGATTGTTTTGAGAAAGTGTTGTCATCCAAGTTTTATTATTATTGCTCGCTAGCTGATTATGCCATTGATATGAGTAATTGTGAGACCTAAGTGTTATTGTGAGTATGGTTAGTTCATAATACTTGCTGAAAACTTGAATGCTGGCTTTACATATTTACAACAACAAGAGCAAACAGAGTTTGTAAAAGTTTTTCTTTATCACTTTCATTTTATCAACTGAATTGCTTGAGGACAAGCAAAGGTTTAAGCGTGGGGTAGTTGATACGTCTCCAACGTATCTACTTTTCCAAACACTTTTGCCCTTGTTTTGGACTCTAACCTGCATGATTTGAATGAAACTAACCCGGACTGACACTGTTTTCAGTAGAACTGCCATGGTGTTGTTTATTGTGCAGAAAACAAAAGTTCTCGGAATGACCTGAAAATCCACGGAGAAAAGTTTTGGAAAATATAAAAAATACTGGCGAAAGAATCAAGGCCAGGGGGCCCACACCCTATCCACGAGGGTGGGGGGCGTGCCCTCCCCCCAGGCACGCCCCCCTATCTCGTGGGCCCCCTGAGGCTCCACCGACCTCAACTCCAACTCCATATATTCTGTTTCAAGGAGAAAAAAATCAGAGAGGAAGTTTCATCGCGTTTTATGATACGGAGCCGCCACCAAGCCCTAATCTCTCTCGGGAGGGCTGATCTGGAGTCCGTTCGGAGCTCCGGAGAGGGGGATTCATCATCGTCATCGTCATCATCAACCATCCTCCATCACTAATTTCATGATGCTCACAGCCGTGCGTGAGTAATTCCATCATAGGCTTGCTGGACGGTGATGGGTTGGATGAGATTTACCATTTAATCAAGTTAGTTTTGTCAGGGTTTGATCCCTAGTATCCACTATGTTCTGAGATTGATGTTGCTATGACTTTGCTATGCTTAATGCTTGTCACTAGGGCCCGAGTGCCATGATTTCAGATCTGAACCTATTATGTTTTCTTGAATATATGTGAGTTCTTGATCCTACCTTGCAAGTCTATAGTCACCTATTATGTGTTATGATCCGACAACCCCGAAGTGACAATAATCGGGATACTTCTCGGTGATGACCATAGTTTGAGGAGTTCATGTATTCACTATGTGCTAATGCTTTGTTCCAGTTCTCTATTAAAAGGAGGCCTTAATATCCCTTAGTTTCCACTAGGACCCCGCTGCCACGGAAGGGTAGGACAAAAGATGTCATGCAAGTTCTTTTCCATAAGCACGTATGACTATATTCGGAATACATGCCTACATTACATTGATGAACTGGAGCTAGTTCTGTGTCACCCTATGTTATAGCTATTACATGAGGAATCGCATCCGACATAATTATCCGTCACTGATCCAATGCCTACGAGCTTTTCACATCTTGTGTTTCGCTTATTTACTTTTCCGTTGCTACTGTTACATCTACTACAAAATTATTATCTTCACTTTTGCCACTATTACCTTTACTATCATACTACTTTGCTACTAAATACTTTGCTGCAGATACTAAGTTATCTAGGTGTCGTTTAATTGACAACTCAACAGCTAATACTTAAGAATATTCTTTGGCTCCCCTTGTGTCGAATCAATAAATTTGGGTTGCATACTCTACCCTTGAAAGCTGTTGCGATCCCCTACACTTGTGGGTTATCAGGTACTGCTTGAACTCGGCAAGGCAGAGCTTCACTGAGTCCGGATCGTTGGTGCACATCACATTCAACTTGGTGCCACCATGGGACTGAACGGAGAACTCAAAGGGGAACTCCTTTCTGAAGTCCATATTTAGCAGGCTCACCCCTCGGATCGCCATTGGAGTCTCTTCAAGTGAACGAGTGAGTAGGCGGCGGCAGCAGTTCGTTTTTCAGCTGTTGGGGAACTAGATTCAACAGTAAACTGAGTGTGCATAGGCGACAACAGTTACTACCCTTCCTTCTCCCGCTGCATGCCCGGCAGAATATGCACCCTCGGCGCATTCAAATGCCTCCATTAAGAAACCTATTCCGGCCACACACGTCGGTTCACGAGTGTGCCTGTATTGGTACTGTAATAACAAGTGTTAGTGGTCACTTTACTTAAATTTAATTAGCTTTAATTAAAATGTATTCTTAAAACAAGCAATGCATTGGCTCGTTCTATCAGTGCCATAGGATCAACATGCACAACAATTAGAATTATTATTCTAAGGACGCACATGATCAGCCCATTTGCCGCACTTTCACACAGAAAATACTACCAAGGTTAAACAGTTTGTTACGGTTGTTGTCCTCTGCATCATCATGTCGTGTGACAAATAAGATTCAAATAATAAGTACAACAAAGATGCCTACAGATCTCATTGATTCCTAGCTTGCAAGATTCAGAACCAACCCATTAGAGCCTTTTGATAAAGTGAATATCGGGATTAAATCCATCTTGGCTAGCCGTGTCATACAACCCAAGAACTTGGCAAATGCTCTTGACCATCACAACATCTGTAGTAGAGTAATTCCTATTTGCACAGATAAGAAAGAGCATGATTTCTATAATAGTGGTACTAGTTGAAGCAACCGGTGTGAGGGGCCCTATACCGCCACGACTCGATGTGGTGAACCACAACTCCACTCGGATGAGGCCAGCCTGGAGTTCCATGATTCAATTCATGCGCCTTTTTCTGTAGTTCACCTGAAATGAAGCAAAGATTGCATCATTCAGCTAGCAAGAAGTACTTGCTCTCGTGAGCTGGCAGGTTCTTCTTTAGTAGTTGCACTAAAATTCAGCAATATTGAGGTTGGCTGTCCTGCTCATGTAAGGTGCAACTATAATTTGCTTATCCTTTTGTGTAGTTCCACTAAAATAAAGTGCCATTATGGTGACAGTGACGACTGATCTTGCAAAAGCTAATAAAATGTTGCACAAGATTACCAGCAGAATTACATGGAGATTTTGGAAACTCCAATTACCATTTTGTGCAGTTCCACCAAAATTGAGAGATGTTGCCCACGTGACATTTTAGTTGAACTACACAAGATACTCATTCCAAAAAAGTGTTTTGTGCAGTTCACCAAAAGGTCACAATAGCAACAGGTGAAATGAATATCCCTATCTGCCCAAAAAGATAGAAAGTAAACAGTTGCTGGTCAATAAGAAATAAATGAAACATACATGAAATGAAAAGAAGCATATTAATTATGTTCATGGAAATCACGCAAGGACAGTAGGAATTTTAAAACGCCAGTAATGCTTCATGTTACCGGAAGCATTATGATCAACTATGACATTCGTCAAATATGGGATTACTTTAATGGTGGCATTGCTTGTTTACCAGATACAGTAAATCAACAACAGCTAAAGAGGTGGTTTAAGGGCATGGGACCATGGGGACACCAGGTCACTCAGCAGTGTAAAGAAGCAATTTACTTATCATACAGGGGAAAACAGCAGGAGTGCCATTTGTTAACACAGTTTAATTGCATCATATCACTGGAGGCATTAGATTAACAATAACACTGGTTAGACATGTCCTTAAGGTAACAGTGTGATCGCTTCATTTTACATGCGCCCTTACATTAACAACAACAAAAGGTTGGTATAAGGACATGTGACAGTGCACGCATCAACACAATGTACCTACAAGGAGGCATAAAGTGGTGATGCCGAGTTTGTTCATGCTCTATGAGGCCAGCAAATCTAATCCTGGAGAACTTTTACTATGTGAGGGCAGCAAATCTAATCCTGGAGACCTTTTACTATGTGAGGGCAGCAATCTAATCCTGGAGACCTTTTACTATGTGAGGGCAACAAATCTAATCCTGGACATACTCTGTTGACTTGTCCACCAGCCGCCACTTTCTATCCTTTTTTCAACCAATAATAGATCTGTTCCTTATCCAGTTTGTTCTGAGTTTTCCCATTATTTCCCTTTTCAACCAAGAGACCGGTTAGGTATCTGGTCTCTACTACTTTCCCCCTGTTATTTCCTCCTTGAATCAAGTCCTTGAGGGAGTCCTGGATTAAGGGGTCCTCGGACAGCCGGACTATATACTTTGGCCGGACTGTTAGACTATGAAGATACAAGATTGAAGACTTCATCCCGTGTCCGGATGGGACTCTCCTTTGCGTGGAAGGCAAGCTTGGCAATTGAGATATGTGGATCTCCTTCTCTGTAACTGACTCTGTGTAACCCTAGCCCCCTTCGGTGTCTATATAAACCAGAGGGTTTAGTCCGTAGGACAACAACAATAATAATCATAGGCTAGCTTCTAGGGTTTAGCCTCTACAATTTCGTGGTAGATCAACTCTTGTAATACTCATATCATCAAGATCAATCAAGCAGGAAGTAGGGTATTACCTCCATCGAGAGGGCCCAAACCTGGGTAAAACATCGTGTCCCCTGCCTCCTGTTACCATTAGCCTTAAACGCATAGTTCGGGACCCCCTACCCGAGATCCGCCGGTTATGACACCGACATTGGTGCTTTCATTGAGAGTTCCACTGTGCCGTCGCGATAGGGCTTGATGGCTCGCCTTGTTACCAAGAACAACATCACCTCTGGAGGGTCCCTGGCTGTAGGCCAAACTCTCCGGCTGGGCAGTTTTGTCATGGCCGCCCGTTCGTCTGCCACGCCGACGATGACTTCTCGGGTCATCAAGAACAGCCTCCACGTTAGCTCGGAATTCATCGAGCGGATGGATCCAATGGAGCTCTCCTCCCTAAACAAGCTCTTGGATCGCATCACCGCCCTGGGAGTCACTACAGACTATGATCCGATCGGGCTTAAACTCGACCAAAGGGAGATTAACTCTCCGCTGGTCACCCATCAGATAGCGGTGGTGGAGGAACAAAACAACGATTCTTCCTCTATTTTGAGGATGAACTATGTCCGGATTCCCGAGCTCTCCGAGCCGGATACCCGTCTACGGGAGGACATGGCCCAGGCATCAAACTTAGAATCGGGTAACAACCACAAATATTGGGCAACATCCTCGAGCCCGAGCTGCCAAGCTTGGGAGCTCCTTTGCCCCTGGGTCTCAGATTGGGTCAGGATGTGGACTTAAGTCTACCCACCCACCCAGACACAAGTGATCTTTCCCACATTAGACAGAGCCCCAAGAGACAGCACACCACTTCTGGGCCAAATTCCTCCTTGTAATGAGCAAGGTTAAGGACTGTCACGAGGAAGAGGCAATCTCATTCTTTTGCAAAAACTGCACGGACAAGGGAATTCTCAACGCCATAAGTCGCCGTGACATAGCACACTTTGCCGACTTGGCGGCCATAGTACAGAAATACTATGCGATGGAAAGCGCCTGGAAAACCCAAACAAAATTCTGGGATCCTCCAGCCCTAACTAAACCCCTCGTCCGAACTAAAAGGGTGCGCTCTCGCAAGTCACCCAACCCAATTACAAAGAAGCCAAAGCCCTCTACAGGGCGTGGAACCATACTGGAGGGATGGCTCAACAGGCCATGCTAAATTCACAGCACACCGGGCATCATACCAACACACAGCCTTAGAGCATGTTGGATACTCCGGCAGGTGGCCAAGAGCGGCGAGCACCTTCTCATCCACAATACTGCAGAGCACCATCCCGCAGAAAATAACAATACAGTACTGACAGTCTTTGAGACTTTCGCCTCAAACAATAGGCACAAGGGAGCGCTCCGCAGCCGCGCCGAAGTCTGCCACGTCGCAGCAATAAACCCGTGGAACGATACGGCCATAACCTTCAATGCCAGCGACGAACCTCAATTCCGAACAGTCCGAGCACCAGCCGCTTTGGTCCTTAGTCCAATTGTGGATGGCTTCCGGCTTACTAAAGTGCTCATGGACGGCGGCAGCGGATTAAACCTCATCTATGAGGAAACTCTTAACAAAATGGAAATAGATAAGAGCCGCATTGAGCAAAGCAGCACGACCTTCAGAGGAATCATCCCTAGTCAGGAGGCACGATGCATGGGAAAAATAACACTGGATGTGTTATTCGGCACGTCGGAGAATTATAGGTCCGAAGAAATCACATTCCAAGTGGCCCCGTTTAACAGTGGATACCACGCCCTTTTGGGGCGGGATGCATTCACAAGCTTCCAAGCTATACCCCATTACGGGTACATGAAGCTTAAGATGCCGGGGCCCAATGGAATCATCACTCTGGCCAGTGATCCGGACATAGCACTCCTCGTCGAAAATAAAACCGCCGCACTAGCCCTGGAGGCATTATCCGAAGCCCTCGCGGCCGAAGAGTTAACTGCGCTGCGCTCCATAGTGGACAGGGACGACGTGATACTCGACAAACGACCCAAGTCCACCTCTTTCAAACCAGCAGACGAAATAGTAAAATTCCAGGTCCACCCAACGGACCCTACAAAAATAGCATCAATTGGGGCACAGCTGAACCCCACAATAGACGCTGCACTACGAGAGTTCTAGCGCGAGAATTGGGACATCTTCGCCTGGCATCCATCAGATATGCCAGGTATCCCCCGCAGGCTGGCCGCGCATAGCCTAAACATACTAAAGGGATACAAGCTGGTCAAGCAGACTCTTCGGCGCTTTTCAGAACCCAAGCGACAAGCCATGGGAGAAGAGCTAGCCAAGCTACTCAAGGCCGGATTCATCAGAGAAATTAAACATCCCTGGCTAGCAAACCTGGTGATGGTACCAAAGAAGGACAAATCCTGGCGCCTATGCGTCAATTTCAAGGACCTCAATAAGGCTTGCCCCAAGGATCCCTTCCCCCTCCCCCGCATTGATCAAATCATCAACGCCACCGCAGGACACGACTCATTGTGTTTCCTCGACGTATACTCCAGATACCATCAAATCAAGATGGCGGAGTCCGATCAAGCCGCAACGGCATTTATCACTCCATACGGCCCCTTATGTTTTAACACCATGCCTTTCGGGCTCAAAAACGCCGGTGCAACCTATCAACGCATGATTCAGACATGCCTGGAAACACAAATTGGCAAAACAGTGGAGGCATATGTAGACAATGTGGTCATCAAAACCAGACACGTTGAATCATTAATAGACGACTTGAGGCTTACGTTCGACAATCTCCGAACATATGACTTCAAGCTCAACCCAGAAAAATGCGTTTTCGGCGTACCGGCCGGAAAGCTCTTGGGCTTTATTGTTTCCAATAGAGGAATCGAAGCAAACCCGGCTAAAATCCGAGATCTGTCACAGTTGGCTACCCCAACAGACCTCAAGAAAATCCAGAAATTAACTGGATGCATGGCCGCCTTAAGCCGCTTTATCTCCCGATTAGGAGAAAAGGCACTACCTCTTTATCGCCTTCTTCGATGCACCGAACACTTCGAGTGGACGGATGCGGCTACGGCCGGGCTGGAGGAAATAAAAGCCCTCTTGGCCACCAATCCAATCCTGGCAGCGCCAAAAGTTGGCGAACCCATGCTACTATATATAGCTGCAACACACCAGGTTGTAAGCACAGTGCTCATCGTCAAACGAGAGACAGATGGACATAAATTCCCACTTCAAAAGTCGGTATACTACGTATCCACTGTCCTCACTCCATGCAAGTCACAGTACCCACATTATCAAAAGATAGCATACGCGGTCTTCATGGCATCCCGAAAACTACGACACTACTTTCAAGAGTGTTCAATCATGGTGGCCCCCGAAGTACCACTCAATGACATAATAAATAACCGCGATGCCACGGGCTGGATTGCTAAATGGGCTATCGAGCTCCTCCCGTTCGACATAACATACAAACCACGGCAAGCCATTAAGTCGCAAGTACTGGCTGACTTCGTCGCCGAATGGACAGAAGCCGAACTCCCTAAAGAGTACGATGCGTACTCCAATTGGATCATGCACTTTGACGGCTCTAAGATGCTAGCTGGTCTAGGGGCTGGCGTAGTCCTGACTCCCCCACCGGAGATACAGTCTAATATGTACTCCAAATACTTTACACAGATTCCAATAATGCAGCCGAATATGAGGCATTGTTTCACGGTCTTCGGATGGCAGTCTCCATGGGCATTCAACGCCTAGAAGTGCGTGGGGATTCAAATCTCGCAATATCTCAAATAAATGGAGACTTTGACGCCAAGGACCCGAAAATGGTGGCCTACCACAATGTCGTTCTCAAAATGTCAGCTCGGTTCGAGGGGCTCGAATTCCACCATGTGGTTCGATAAAACAATCAAGCGGCGGATATCCTTGCCCGCATCAGCACTAAACGCGACCCCGTCCCACCTAATATCTTCTTGGAAAGGCTGTTCAAGCCATCCGTGGTATGGGAAGGGGAGACCGGCAATACCAGTCCGGATCCGCATACAACCCCAGATCCTGAACAATCTGATGTAATCGGAGGCTCCGCCACCAAAATAACACCTTCGGCCCACGTGATTATGGCGGTCATCGCCCCGTGGACAGAACCCTTCTTAGCCTACTTAAATAGGCAGGAACTCCCGGAGGACCAAAATGAGGCACGTTGCATTGTGCGGCGCTCTAAAGCCTACAAAGTCCATGAGGGAGAGCTTTATAAGAAAAGCGCGACCGGAGTGCTCCAAAGGTGCATCTCCGAAGAGGAAGGGCGGTAGCTTTTGGCCGAAATTCATGCCTGACTCGGCGGCCACCATGCCGCAGCTCGGGAGCTCGTAAGCAAGGCCTTCTGTACATGTTTCTACTAGCCAATAGCCCGGGCAGATGCACAGGACCTTGTCCAACATTGCGTCGGTTGCCAGCTTTTTGCAAATCAAAGCCATATGCCACCTACCGCCCTCCAAACAATCCCCATAACTTGGCCCTTTGCGGTCTGGGGGCTCGATATGGTTGGACCCCTTGAAGGAGGAAGCCATAAGAAGAAATACTTGTAGGTCATGGTCGATAAATTCACCAAATGGATAGAAGCCAAACCAGTTAAAACGGCCGAGTCCGGACCAGTGATTGAATTTATATCCGGGGTCGTACACCGCTACGGTGTCCCCACAGCATCATCACCAATAATGGCTCAAACTACACAGCCGACGAGGTGAAAACCTGGTGCAGCAAAATGGGCATAAAACTTGATTATGCCTCCGTCTATCATCCCCAAACAAACGGTCAAGTCGAACGAGCGAATGGTCTTATTATGAGTGGCATTAAACCCAGACTAGTGCGATCCTTGAAGGAATCAGATACGCACTGGGTCGTGGAGCTCGACTCTGTACTATGGGGGCTGCTAACCATGCCAAACCGCACAACCGGATACACACCATTTTTTATGGTGTACGGCACAGAGGCAGTGCTACCCTGCGATATCATCCGTGACTCACCTAGAGTGCGCATGTACGAAGAGAGAGAAGCCGAGCTGGATCGGCAGGACAGATTAGATACCCTGGAGGAGGAGCATGACGTCCCAAAGGCCCATTCCGCATTCTATCAACAGCAGGCTCGAAGGTATCAAAGCAGAGAAGTACGGGCAAAAACTTATAACATTGGCGAACTCATTCTACGCCTACCAGAGAAGAAAAAGGACAAGCTCAAGCCCAAATGGGAGGGTACCTTCATCATTGACAAAGTTCTCACCGGAGGTGTGTACCGCCTGCGTGATGCATCAGATAATCAACTCGAGCCGAACTCATGGAACGCGGCCAGACACCGAAGATTCTACGCCTAGTGCCGAACTCTGTGTTTGTCTCCTTACCTCCGTCTCCCTTTTTAAATTATATCCTCTCTCTACCCTTCTTACATATAGCCTTAAAAGCTTCAAGTATGCTTTGACCGCACACTCCTGCCGCGCTATGCGTAATATACCTGGGGGCTTCTTATACAAAAGCTTAATGTGATTATCTTCTGGGCTTTATGCCCACCACATATGTGTCATTTCCTCATATGTGCCTTTTTTCACCACTATATGCATCGATATGACTTAAGTTTTGGCCAAGCTGGGTTGCCTGGCTCTTGTGTTTATGCCCTATGTTCCCGTTAATTTGGCTAGGGCATAAGGGGAGCACCTCTGTGATTGTTACTGCCGGGTCAGCCGGATGTGTACCTCAGACTGGGTGAAGCCGAAAGCTAGAGTTCTTAAGGGAATATTCGGTCGGTGGACAAAAGATGTCTTTTACCTATTTCAAAACATGCCCCAGATGATTATATCCTGCGTCATTTTTTTGCAGTTCGTACATGCACGTTAATGCATGCACGCCCAGGGAAAGGAACCCTTAATGGAACTGTTCTCCCTGGAAGATGTTTCTTACTACCCATGTAATATAACATAGCTAGTCGGGTACTTGTCTGTTCAAGCACTTATGACCCCTACGCCTGGTTTCCACGCATGCCCCGGTTTTCACATAACCGAGCGGGTATTCGGATACACTCCGGACTATCGGGTCCAGAGGTTGAAGCAAAAAGGCCCGCCAAGACAAATGATTTACAATTTGGCTAGGGACAAATGTGTCCTTTGAAGTACAAAAGTCACTTAGACTGACTAAATTCTTCTTTTATACCATCCAACAGGTTGTCTAGCCTACAGTCCTATTGGGAATACTTAGCGGCTAATGCTACCTGGTCATATACCAGACTTACAGGGATCTCTTTCCCATCTGATCCTACAGGTCCGACCTCGGCCATGTGGTTCGGGTCAGCCTTGGTATATCGCGTCTTCACCATGGCCCAGGCTTCCCTCGCACCTTGTCGGCAGGCCGATATCTTCCATAATCGGAAGCGCCGCCGTGCTCCCTTGAGTATCTCCACAAGCTTCCCCATGCCTCTTGGCAGGGAGGCGGATGGCCACAAGGCTTGGGAAATACCCTGCATCACCTGCCGAACTTGTTCGTGTAGTTGTGAGAGCTCCTGCAGAAGATCGCCTGCAGATCCAGGCATCTCCTCTTCGGGACGACCTGTCAGCATGCCTACAAACATAATTCTGTCAGCACGCTTCTTCGCCAAACTTTATAGTGGTTCGTTAGAGCACTTACTGAATATGCCGCGTCGAAGCCTCTTATTCTCCTTTACGGAGTCAGCAAGTTGGGCCAAAACATCCTTTAATTCGACGTCCAGTCGGGTGTTTGCGTCCTGGAGAGTATTTTCCTCCTTTATAACCTTTGTAAGCACACGCTCGCCAGCCTTCAGTTATCGCCGAACATATTGCTCATCCTCTGGTACGATCTCCGGATTGCCTCCGGGATTGTCTGCAGAATCTATTGTTAGATTTGCATTCATGCCGAATACTAAACTGGTACATGCCATGACATTACTTTTGATCAAAACAAGTATTACCAGATGGGGCCTTCGTAGACTCCTCCATTACGGCAATCGCGGCCCGCAGTTGGGCTTTGCACTCCTCCAGCTCTTTAGATAACTGGGCATTCTTCTCTGTCAGAACCTATGCACACGAGGATCCTTAAATCAGTTGTGCCAACTGTTTCAAGTCCCAGGGGCTACTGATATACATACTTATCAAATTTTCTTACCCATATATCCTTTACGTACTGGTCCGTGGCTCTGGCGAGGCCATCTTGAGCAGCCCGGATGTACGCGTCCCCTGAGTTGAAGGCATTGAACGCCTCTTCGGAGAAATTAGGGTCACGTAGTGTGGCCCGTCGGCGCCTATGATTCATGGCGCTCTCCACTTCGGAGTTTGTAGCAGAGAATCTATCTGCATCCTATGTAAGAGGATCGTCCGCATTTACCTCCGCCATTGAGTCCGGCCCCGGAGTCCGGCTGGTGGAGGCGTGGCCGGCAGGCTCTCCGGATATAGTCCGGCGAGCGCTTTTTCTGCCAGAGGACAATGGACATTGTTATATTTTAACGATGATAGTTACGTGGCAGGTTTTTAAACATACCTTTGCAACGGCGTCTCGGTCCTGAATGCCTTCCTTTTAAGCCTACCTGGCTTCGGTGCCCTTGTTGACGAGTCACCGCGGATTCGGCATGGCGTCCTGATGGCCTTCCCTGTAAAACGCAAGGCATGTGCGGTAGGTAAGGCACGAAGAGGGATTCCTTTTTGGAAGTTGGGACTCCGGTCTTACTTACCTGTGATACAGGGAGCAGGCCAGGATAATCAGCTATGATGGCCATCAACGCACCATCGCAGCTTAACTGATAAAATGTCCGGTCAAGGAGCTCCACAAATGTGTCCGGATCTTCTTCGAGTCCGGGGTCGAGGGCCCGGTCGGGGTCCTCTGGCTGTGGAGACGGGCTGTGAACCTCCCTCATAGCTTTTCGCAGTTCCTGCTATGAATTGGCAAGGTAAATATTTATGCTAAAGAATGCGGGAAAGACTAGAATAAAAGATAGCCGCTCACCCAGCTTGGGGGGTTGTACATGGATAATCCATCCAGTGGCTTGATACGGATGAACTCCTCTTCTTCTCCTTTGTACAAATCGAACAATATCTTCGCTAGAGCGGCAGGGGAGTCCGGACCTTTGCGGCCGCAGCGGGTGGCATCGTCTTCTCCATTGAAGTGCCACATGGGTTTCCCCCGATATTGAAGTGGCTGCACTCCCCGCATTATACATATGGACATAACCTCAATTATTGTCAGCCCTGATTTGGCCAGCGTCTTTATCCTGTCCATCAGGAAAAGATCTCTCTGTTATCTTCCTCCTGGGGGTTCCGGGGGCGCCAGCTGTGGCGTTTCTTCAACAGGGCATTTAGAAACTTGGGAAGGCCCTTCCGAATAGAGTCCGGAAGAGGGACATCCTCCATGTAGAACCACTCCGAAGGCCAGTCTTCGGATGTCTTCTTTGGGGTACCAGATAGGTATCCGGTCCCGGCGATGCGGCATATTTCGGCTCCGCCCACTTGATATACCGACCCCTCCTGAGTGCGGGGTACGAGGCAGAATAGCCTCTTCCACAGCTCGAAATGAGCTTCGCAACCCAGAAATAGCTCGCAGAAGGCAACGTAGCCTGCGATATGCAGTATGGAGGCTGGGTAAAGTTATGCAGCTGGAGGCCGTAGAACTCCAGGAGCCCACAGAGGAAAGGATGGATTGGAAATCCGGGTCCCCTCAGCATATAGGGGACAAAGCATACCCACTCCCCCTTGGATGGGTTTGGAGAACTCTCCGCTTGCTCCCCGCCATTATAAGTGGCTAGTCCAGCTTGGACGGGGACCATGTACGCAGGTGGAAGAAACCCCTTGGTCTGCAATTCTACTAGTCGGCTGTGGGGGACAGAACATTTCTCCCAATCGCCTGGCCTAGTGCTACGGGAGCAAGAGGAGGAGCCACGATGGCCGGCCATGGTGGTATGGATTTTTCCGGGCGCGCTTCGATGGATACTCGCTGGGAGGAGATGGTGTGATTTGGATATGAGGATCCCCGTCTCTTTAAATAGACGCCTTACTCATGTGGTCAGGGTGGCAAATGTAAAAATGCCCCGACTTCTCGTATTCGCTCGACACGTGGAGACAGCCATTATTAAAGCACAGAAGCCGAGGAGTGCAACATTAATGGGAAGCCAGACACTGCGTGTTATAACAGGTACTCTGGAGAATTTGGAGAAGAACCCGCCTTGCAATGCCGAAGACAATCTGCGCGCCGGACTCACCGTCATTGAAGCCTGGTTCAGGGGCTACTGAGGGAGTCCTGGATTAAGGGGTCCTCGAACAGCCGGACTATATACTTTGGTCGGACTGTTGGACTATGAAGATACAAGATTGAAGACTTCATCGCGTGTACGGATGGGACTCTCCTTTGCGTGGAAGGCAAGCTTGGCAATTCGGATATGTGGATCTCCTTCTCTATAACCGACTCTGTGTAACCCTAGCCCCCTCCGGTGTCTATATAAACCGGAGGGTTTAGTCCGTAGGACAACAACAATCATAATCATAGGCTAGCTTCTAGGGTTTAGCCTCTATGATCTCGTGGTAGATCAACTCTTGTAATACTCATATCATCAAGATCAATCAAGCAGGAAGTAGGGTATTACCTCCATCGAGAGGGCCTGAACCTGGGTAAAACATCGTGTCCCCTGCCTCCTATTACCATTATCCTTAGACGCACAGTTCGGGACCCCCTACCCAAGATCCGCCGGTTTTGACACCGATAGTCCTTCTCTTCTCTTCGGAGAAACGTCGCGGGGGTTGACGGACAGGCTTGGCGTCCTTGCGGACGTGGAGTTTGTGCTCGGCGTACTTCCTCGGGATACCTGGCATGTCCTTGGGGGTCCATGCCAAAATATCCCGATTCTCACAGAGGAAGTCGACGAGCTCACCTTCCTATCTGCTGTCGAGGCGGGCGCCTAGACAACGTACTTGCTGTAGCTGGGGTCTTCTGGGTTCAGCTTCACTTTCTTGGTCTCCTTGGAGGGCTTGAAGGCGGCCTCGTTAGCCGGCTCCTCGGCCGGGATTGGCCCGGCTGATGCCTTGCCAGCCAGGGTGATAATCCGGTCGAGCTGGCGCCGCTCCTCGGCTATGACTAGCGACTCGGCCAGCGTGGCACCGTCTCGGGCGCACTCCAGGGACTTGAGGTAGTTGCCGGTGATGGTGATGAGGCCCTTCGTACCCGGCATCTTCATCTTCAGGTACGCGTAGTGGGGGACCGCCATGAATTTGGCGAGCGCGGGTCGGCCCAGCAATGCGTGGTACATGCTGGACAGGTCCACCACCTCGAACCAGATCGGTTCGCGCTAGAAATGGTTGCTGTCGCTGAACAGGACATCGAGCCGGAACCGGCCAATGGGAGAGCAGGAGAGGCCGGGAACGATGTCGTGGAAGATCGTCCGGGTTGGCTCCAGGTCCTTGGCCTCGAGGCCGAGCTTGGTCATGGTGTCGCGGTAGAGGATGTTGATGCTGCTGCCACCGTCAATGAGGACTCGGGAAACTTGCACATGTGTCGCGTGATGATGGTGGTGTTGATGACGAGGGCGTAGCCACGCGGATTCAGCATGACCACCGGGTGGGCTTCCCGAGTCCATGTGACCGGGCGGTCCGACCAATGCATATACTCCGGCTTGGCGGGGATGACGTTGTTCACCTCCTACCGAAGGAGGCGCTCGCTTCGCTTGTCGTTGATGAGGCTGATGAAGACGACGTAGGTCGCACTCTGGTCTAGGTAGACGTCATCGTGCATTGCGCCGCCGGCTGGGGGTGGTGGCGGAGGTGGAGCCGGCTGGTCCGCGCCCAGAGCCAGAGCCAGAGGAGGCGATATGTCGCCCCTCAGGATGCGCTTGGTGATGTCGCACTGCTGAAGCGTGTGCGTGGACGGCCTTGCGCCGCTGTGGTGCTTGCAGGGGGGGCGTCGAGCATCTCTTCGAAGCTCATGGCGGGTGTCGGATTTCGGGTTCCGGCAGACCCTCAAGGTACGAACTCTCGGGTGTGCACGGAGATCACACCTACTACCTACCCGTGTCTCGTCGCCTCGCAAGGATCTAAAACTACACGAAGAACAACACAGAGGACACGAGGTTTATACTGGTTCGGGCCACCATTGTGGTGTAACACCCTACTCCAGTGTGTGGTGTGTGGATTGCCTCAGGGGCTGATGATGAACAATACAAGGAACAACAGCCTCGCGAGGGTCTGCTCTTGGCTGGTGCGATGAACTGCTAGGGGGAGTTCAATAGCTTCTCTCTCTCTCCCTCTAGTCTATCCGAAATCTGGATCCCCCTTGCATGTGGGTGGCTAGTCCTATTTATAGGCGGAGGCCCTGGGCCTCTTCCCAAATATTGAGCGGGAAGGGCGCCACAATTGGCCATTTTGAAGGGGAACATCTAGTCTTATCCTGACTAAAGTTGGTCCTCGCCTGCCAAAGACCCTGACGATGACGCTGGCTTGGGCTCCACGATGACCACCATCCTGCCATCCTGCTGGTCTTGGTCTTGTTGCACTGAAATGGTTGCCTTTGCTTGATACTCTTGCATGCGCTTGCCCCCTTTGCACCAAAGAGGAAACAAGGACTCTGCACAGGCCGGCGCCCGCCTGGCCTTGGTCGTCATGGCTTGCGTCATGGGCACCTCGCGAGGTACCCCGCCTTGATCTCTCCGCCTCCTCGCGAGCCAGCCTGACGAGGTTGTGCCCGAGGAAGCCTCCTGTCGTCCGCCCCATGAGGCTTGGCCCCTCGCGAGGGTCTTGAGCATGTGTTGATGAAGATGGGCCGTACTGGGCTACTCCTTGAGCCACGCCGCAGGCCGCAGGCAGGCAAGTCTGGGTACCCCCATTCCCAGAACGCCGACAGTAGCCCCCGGGCCCAAGGCACGCCTGGACTTGGCTTAGCAGAGAAGCGAAGGGGCAAGTACGAAGAGCCGTAGGCCCCAATAGCCTGCGGCCTCGGGCGCCGTGTGGCGGTTGATTGGACGTCGGCGTCCTAGTTCCCCCATGACGCCGCAGCAACTGCACGAATTGACAAGTCCCTGCATGCAAAACTGGTCATGATTACCTGTGATCATGGAGGCCGTCGGTTGGCCTCCCTCGGCTATATGTATGGAACGGCACGAGCCCTTCCAGTCCATCTCTTCCTGCTACTCTCCGCATTCCTCTTCGTCCTTGCTCCCTCCTACGCCAATGGCACCAATCCGTCGGTTTTCTGCCGAAGAGAAGGGGAAGGCTCCCCGAGAGGGCCCTGCCCCGCTTCCTCCGAAGAAACGGCCCGCCTCCTGCCGCGGCGAAGGGGGCGCTTGGCAGGAGGTGTCGAGGCCATGGTTCGAGCAGCCGCCGCCTGGATTCCCATTGCCCTTGTACGCCCGGATTGAGGGCCTGAAGGCGCTGGCGCCGAGCGGCACCGCCAGAGGCGCCGTCGCCGCCGGCGGATCACGGCGGTGCGCGTCGTTCCTCCTGGAGTTCACGCTGGGGGCTCCTCTCACGAGCTCGTGCTTCACGCTGCCATGCCTCCTCTTGGATTCGTCTCCCTCTTTCCTTTGCCTTTGAGATCCCGCTGAGGGGGCCTATAGAGCTTTGGCTGCAGCATGCTGGCTGCAGTACCCCTGCAACCGAAGCGGAGGTCGAGGTCGTCGCTCCGGGCAGGGTCTACCTGACCCGTGGCTGGGGCGAGATCGCCCGGGTCTGCAGGACGGGTGGCGCCCTCGTAATCCACCTTGAGTACGACGGCGCCTCCCTAATGTTCTTCAAGGTCTTCGACGCGGAGGGATGCCGGCTGGAGTGCTGCTCTGAGAAACGCGGTCGGGGCCCTGCCACGGCGAGGACTATGCTCGCCAATCGCTTCCCCAGTAGCTCCTCAGGCAGCGGAGGTGTCGCAGGATCCAGCGACTCCGCCGAGCTCTTCGCGACTCCGGAGACGACCGATGACAACTACGAGCCCCCGAGCTTGCATCGCTCTTAGAGCAGGGCGGGCTCGTCAGGCCGCCGTCGCCACTGATCTGTATGCGGTTGGCGCCGGTGCCTGACGGCCCAGTGTTGATGATGGCGTCTTTTGCAGAGGCTTGTGTAGTTAGCGCTCTTTAGGATTTGCTCCTTTTGTTCCCTGCGAGGAATCGAAGAACACACCCCGTGGGGTTTGTAAGGTGCTTGTAGTTCCATTTGTTAATATGATCCTTATTGTGAAGCGGTGAGGGATGCTCGCCCGTCTTAGCTTAGTTCCTCCTTTTGAACCTCGCGAGGACTTGATGCTCTGCGCTGACAGGTCCCGGTCCCAAGGCAGGCTTCAGCCATCGCTGGTATGCCAGGTCGTGATGCCGTGGTCAAGGCCAGGAGGTGAGCGGCCCGGGGTCCAGTAAGAGCCCCTGAGTCGCGATGCTCAGGAGGTCCCCTTTAGCGCTCAAGCAGTCATCCTTTGGTGAGAAAGGACCATGACGTTGCCAAAATGGAACCGCATTAGGTGCGAGGTTGGTGTTGCGATAGCTAGTATTTCCGGAGGATGACTTATCTCGGGGGTCAGGAGTCACTCCTTGGCGCGGCGCCGGGCCCGCGCATTGACAGCTGAGGAGTTGCCTGGCGAGGTCCCCACGCTCTTCTTCCCTCTCGCCCTTGCTCCCCTTCGTGCTTTACGTCCTCGGGTCCCGGCCCTCGGGCGAGCTCAGCCGTCGCTGGTATGCCAGGTCGCGATGCCGTGGACAAGGCCAGAGGGTGAGGGATGGAGAGCCAGTAAGAGTCCATGAGTCGCGATGCTCAGGTACCCCCCCCCCTTTAACGTGCAAGAGGTTCACGCGGACGAGAGCGAAGGAGGCGCTGCAGAGGCCTCGTCTGACGCTGCTCCTTAAAGCGATCCTGCGAGTTCATCAGGAGAAAAGCGAGGGTTTGCCATTACAATTGCCGGCCAGCTGCTGGTTGCTCTGGGAAGGTGACGAGGCACTGAAGGCTTGGTGAGGTGGCGCCCTGCGGGGTTGCCGTGGCCAGAGCTCAGCCATCCAGGTTTGTCGATGTTGCAGGGACGGACCCATGCGCAAGCGTCGTGCCATGAGGGAGCAGCTCCATCAGTTGGTGCCAATCGAGCGGGCGATTAAGTCAAGCACGTTAATAATGAAGGAGCAGACCCAATTAGATAGGCGTAGAAAGAGGCGAACGCCGCTGGGTCGGACACGAGCGACTTGGGGATGATGCAGCCCAAGGGGCGCCCCCATAAAGTGAACTATAAACATGAACCAAAGGGATACATGCCGCAGGGACGGACCCACGCGGCCTGGGAATGATGCAGCCCTGGGGGGAGGGCGCTCCCAGCTGAAAACAAAACTCGAAGGATGTCACCTGATGATGCTAAAGATGAAGGGATGCTGGAGTAGCGGACGGCGTGCACTGCGGAAGCCGATCTTCACGAGCCCCCAGGCCCAGGAGCCTTGGGAGGCTCCGGGGGCGCTGGAGGCTCCTCGCGGACCATCTCCATCTCCGCCAAGACTGCGGAGTGCCTGACCGCTTGAGCCTCCAGGATGCTCCTCATGAGGCGCTGACGCACAGCAGCCGCGTTCGGCAGGCCGTAAGGCATGCGAACATAGCTGTGGGGTGGACCTTCGCAGTGTCCCACGCGTGAGGGCCAGAGGCGCTCCTGCGAGGTGGCTTGGTTGAGTCCTGGTATGTCGATGCAGACGCGCAGCCCACCATCCTCGCCTGGATGGGGAGCTACAGCGGGTAAGAGGCGGCTGCCGCTCATGACTCTTGACTCTTGCAGCTCCTGAATGATCCCGCTAACGAACTCCCGAGGGTTTGGCCCTCCTTGCCTTGCTTCTTCCTGAGGTAAATGTGCGTTGAAGCACACCTCCAAGTGGTGCCCGAGCGCCTCCCTCGTGATCCTAGCAAAGTCGATGGCCCTCCAGGAGAGAGCCCCTGAGCCTTGCTCGAGGAGGGCGCCGGGCGCGCCTTCCTATGCGACAGAAGGAGGCGCCCCCTGAACAGGCGCGTACCCTGAGGGGATTGCCTCCCGAGGGGTCGGACCAGGTGATGTCTTCTTCTTCTTAGGAGCAGCCTTGGGGAGCCTCCCGCTCCTGTGATCTGGGTCTTCAATCGATGCGGCTTGGAAAGCACGCTCCAGAGAACACACTGCGTCTCTCTCTTCACAAGGCACAGTGATGACTCCACCGCTTCCTGGCATCTTGAGGACATTGTAGCCGTGATGAGTCACGGCCATGAACTTGGCTAGGGCTGGGTACCCGAGGATGGCATTGTACGGCAGGCGAATGTGAGCGACGTCAAAGTCAATGAGCTCGGTGCGATAGTTGTCGCGCTTCCCGAAGGTAACAGGAAGGCGGACCTGCCCTATCGGAACCATGGAACCATCAGTGACTCCTAAGAAAGGCTTGGTTGGTTGTAGCTGATTGTATGGCACTTGGAGATTGTTGAACGTCTCGACGGATAGGACATTGAGCCCTGCTCCACCGTCGATGAGGGTCCTGGTGACTTGCACATTGCTGATGATTGGGGAACAAAGCATCGGGAGGACTCCGGCTGTGGCCGCGCACTTGAGCTGATCCGCTGAGCTGAACGTGATGGCGCATGCTGACCACCTGAGAGGGCGTGTGGCCTCAAGCTTGGGGAGGACTGCATTCACTTCGTGAGCAAACTGCTTGAAGATGCGCTGAGAGGCCGGGGCTTGAGCGCCGCCCAAGATGCAAGCGATTGCGCGCGGCTCCTGGAAGCCTCCAGCCCCCTCGTCCTGATGATGGTCTTCATTCCTCCTCGACTGTGGTGGCAAAGGAGGGAGGCCCGCAATGCCTTGCGGGCGATCCTCGCGAGGCTAATCCCTCCAACCCCCCTCGCGAGGCGGGTCCCTCCAACCTCCCTCACGAGGCTGGTCCTGCCAGCGGTCCTCGCGAGGTCGGTCGCGCCACCCTTGGCGCGGGCCATGGTCTTCCCAACGTCCTCCACCTCTTCCTCCTACTCGGCCATAGCCCCGGTCGCTGCGCTCGGGGCGTCGGCCGGCACGCACGTCCCGCACGGCCCTGAGCTCTTGGCATTCGTTGGTGTTGTGGGTGTGGAGGTCGTGGTACACGCAGTATCGGCTGCCCTTGGATGACTCAGGCTGATCCCTGCCTTGCTTGCTGTCTGGTTCTACTGCAAGCACGGCAGCCCCCTTGCGCTTTACGTCCTTGGCCTTGGGCTTCTTCTCTTCCGGGTCAGCAGCTGGCAGCTCGAGGACGGAAAGGCGCCCTTCCTCAGCCCTAGCGCACTTGGTCGCCAAATTGAATAGCTCCAGGGAGGTGCACAGGTCCTCATGGATTGCAAGTTCCTCCTTCATCTTGATGTCACACACGCCGTCGGAGAAGGCTGAGATGATGGCCTCCTCAGACACCTTGGGGATCTTAAGGCGAGCGATGTTGAAGCGCTGGATGAACTTCTGCAGGGTTTCTCCCAACTGCTGCTTGATGCAGCGCAAGTCGCTCATGGACAGGGGTCGATCGCGTGTGCCTTGGAAATTGGCGTTGAATCGGGTGTGCATCTTGTCCCAGGAGGATATCGTGCCAGGAGCCAGGTTCAGGAGCCAGGTGCGGGCGCCGTCCTTGAGCGCCATGGGAAACCAGTTCACCATGACCTTCTCGTCCTCGTTGGCGGCTTCGATGCCCAGCTCATAGAGCTAGAGGAACTCCGCGGGGTCAGCCGTGCCATCATAGTGCGGGGGCAGATCTGGCTTGAACTTGCCCGGCCAGGCCACGCTGCACAGCTCGGCGGTGAAGGCACGGCAGCCTGCAGTGGCTGCGGGAGGCCTTGGATGATGGAGAGCTTGATCTTGCGGGTCTCCGTGCATTGCCGCCAGGAGCAGTGCGGGGTCTTGGCGCGCTGGAGCAGGAGCGCGTTCATGTCGGGCCGGTGCGGGGAGCACACGGGCGGCTTCTTGGGGGCGAGGGATCTCTTGGCAGCTGTTCTCTTACTGTGCTGGCGTCGGACGGAGTGGGTTCCGCCCCGGGGCCACGCGCCTTAGGGCCAATGCGCCTTCTTGAGGGGGAGGCGGTTGAGGCACCCCCGGAGCTTCGTCGCCCACGTAGGGCGGGGCGCGGTGCAGTGAGAGGGATGGTGCAGGGGAGCCCCCAGCGGCGCTGACGAGCTCAGTGATGCGGGCGAGCCACTCGTCGTAGAGATCGCCAACGGGACGGTAGTGCAGGAGCTCCCGCGCTAGGAGCAGCGCGGCCATCGTGTCCGTAGGAGCGCGATGGGCGTGGGATGAGGAACCGGCTGGAGTCAGGCGACGGGGTGGCGGTGTGGCCTTCTCGCTGCATCGAAGGATGCAGGGACGACGCCTGCTGCTCGTTCCCCGCCGGGCCGATGGTGGTTTTGACAGCAGGCAACGGGGAACGGCGGGGGCGCCCGCCGACGGGGGCCGTCTAGGCGACGCAAGCGGCGAGAGCGGACCGGCGCTCGGCACAGGCTCGACGAGCGTCTGGCATGGATGCTATGGGCGGCGAAACACGAGGCGACGGAAGGCAGATTCCGGCGCACCCCTACCTGGCATGCCAAATGTCGGATTTCGGGTTCCGGCAGACCCTCAAGGTTCGAACTCTGGGGTGCGCGTGGAGATCACACCTACTGCCTACCCGTGTCTCATCGCCACACAAGGATCTAAAACTACACGAAGAACAACACAGAGGACACGAGGTTTATACTAGTTCGGGCCACCATTGTGGTGTAACACCCTACTCCAATGTGTGGTGTGTGGATTGCCTCAAGGGTTGATGATGAACAATACAAGGAAGAACAGCCTCGCGAGGGTCTGCTCTTGGCTGGTGCGATAAACTGCTAGGGGGAGTTTCAATCGCTTCTCTCTCTATCTCCCTCTAGTATATCCGAAATCTGGATCCCCCTTGCCTGTGGGTGGCTAGTCCTATTTATAGGCGGAGGCCCTGGGCCTCTTCCCAAATATTGAGCGGGAAGGGCGCCAACAATTGGCCATTTTGAAGGGGAACATCTAGTACACTTATCCTGAATAAAGTTGGTCCTCGCCTGCCAAAGATCCTGACGATGACGCCGGCTTGGGCTCCATGATGACCTCCATCCTGCTGTCCTGCTGGTCTTGGTCTTGTTACACCGAAATGGTTGCCTTTGCTTGATACTCTTGCCTGCGCTTGCCCCCTTTGCACTAAAGAGGAAACAAGGACTCTGCGCAGGCCGGCGCCCGCGTGGCGCCCACCTGGCCTCGATCATCATGGCTTGCGTCATGGGCACCTCGCGAGGTACCCCGCCTTGATCTCTCTGCCTCCTCACGAGCCAGCCTGACGAGGCTGTGCCCGAGGAAGCCTCCTGTCGTCCGCCCCGCGAGGCTTGGCCCCTCGCGAGGGTCTTGAGCATGTGTTAATAAAGATGGGTCGTACTGGGCTACTCCTTGAGCCACGCCGCAGGCAGGCAAGTCTGGGTACCCCCGTTCCCAGAACACCGACAGCGGGTTGCCATGCCGTCTTGCCGGTCTGCCGGCGCTTGGCTGCCGGATCCGCCGCGGGCTCGGTGGCCGCGACAAGCCGGTTGGTCGGCCTTGCGTTTGTTGTTCTGCTGGTGCTGCTACCAGCTGCTCTCGCCGGCCGGCTTCGGAGGGGAACCGGCTTTGCCTTGCTGGCTTCATCCATTGCCACCTGGATCTTCATGGCGGAGTCGGCGTTGGCGTACTTGTCCGCCGTCACCATGAGCGTGGCCATGGTGGCCGGCTCGGAGCGCAAGAGCTTGTGCTTAAGGAGGGTGCCATCTCGGCACCCGTTGACGAAGTACTAGATCGCTTGAACCTCGTGGACGCCCTTGCAGCTGTTCCGGAGCTCGGTCCAGCGTGCGAGGTACTCGGGGCCGGTCTCCGTCGGCCACTGCACGCACATGGCAAGCTGGCTGGGGCGGCCGGGTCGCTTGTAAGTCCCCGTGAAGTTGCGGACAAAGGCCTGCTCGAAGTTGACCCATGTGTTGATGCGGCCCATAGGCAGACTGTCCAACCAGGTGTGGGCCGACCCTTGGAGCATGAGCGGTGCGTAGCGCACGGCAAGTAGGTGATTGCCACTGGTGATGCCAATGGCGGTGGTGTAGTCGGTGAGCAGTCCTCTGGCTTCATAGTCCCGTTGTACTTGGGGGTGTCGCGGGGGAGCATGAACCATTTCAGAAAGGGCTCCTTCCGGATGCATGGGCCGAAGCACACCGGCCCTACGGTGCGGCCCTCCTCTACCTCCAAGGAGAAGGCGAGCCGGTCGAGGCAGTGGCGAGCATCGGTGTCGTCGATGGCGCGTGTGCCGAGTCGGCTGGCGACCGGGCCATGGGGGGCCGGGTCGGTTGGAGCCGGATGCTGGCCGGGTCCTTGTCGGTTTTCTAGGGCCGGGTCGGCGCCTAAGCCGCCGGCGGCCGTCAGGGCCTGGTCGTGCCGAGTTCGGGTGCGGCCGGAGTGTGCCTCGCCGGGTGGTAGGACGCCGTGTGCTGATGATAGCCGGGTCCGGCAGCGCGGGCAGAGCTGAATCCCGCCGGCTTGGCGAGTTGGTTGAGGCGGTCCTGCTGGGAGTTGGCCGCGTCGAGGAGGTTGTTCATCCACTTGATGCGCTCCTTCAGCTCCTCGCCTGTGAGCTGGTCCAGGTCGATTGCGGCCGCCTGGGCAGCGCGCTTGTTCTTCATGGGAGTCTCGTAGATGGTCGTGATGGCACCGAGGGCGTGGCCGATCGTGCTGCCCCAGGCTCGCACGTCGGTGACCCGGCTCGGCTCGGCTGCGGTAGGCGTGAAGCTGTAAGCGGCATTGCACTCCAGGTGAGCTGAATCCAGTCGACGCTGCATGGCGGTGAGCATCTCGGTCAGGTCCAGCAGATGCTGGCGTCTCTCCTCGAGCTGGGCCCGGGCCTCGGCGACGTTGGAGGCATCGATGTCGGTGCCGATGGGGATGTGGAGGCTCTGCATCGCGGCACAAAACGGGTTGGACGAGGCGGCCCGCTCCGCTGTGGCCTTGGCCTCGGCGGCCTTCCTCGTCGTGCTTGACGAGGATGAGGCGTCGGTGCCGGTGATGAAGACCTCCACGTGAACGTCCATTGCCCCGACGGGAATGCTACCGCCGAGGGAGAGGGGAGAGTCGGAGAAATTAAGTACCTCACTGGGGTACTCATCGGCCGTAGGCGCATCGGAGATGCGTAGTGCGGCGAAGGAGGCGGCGAGCGCGTCGATGATGTCGTCCGCCAGCATGACGGGCTCATTGGAGTCGGAGAAGAGCCCCGTCCGAAGCATGCTCCTGGCCAGGACCTCGAGCTTCCCCACGGTGGGCGTCAACTATCGTTGTGGGCGCACGGCAGATGCCATGGGATGGCTAAAGAGAGTAGGAGGCTCGAGGGCACTGGTGGGCTCCAAAGGCGGGGTTGGCATGAGCGAGCGCGGGACGCAAGACATACCCAGGTTTGGGGTTCTCCGGAGAGATAATACCCTTAGTCCTGCCGAGTGTGGTTGATATGCAACAGTACAGGTTTGCTCCTAGAGCTGTGTGGAGGAAGAAGGAAGACGGGCCAAGGCTTAGGCTGCTCCTTCTCCCTAGGTGTGTTCTACTAATCAGTTGGCTATTTTCCTGTATGCTTACTGCTTGCCCGTATGCGTGAGGGCTCCTTGGGGGTTTTATAGGCCAACCCCCCGGGGGTACAATGGTAATGCTATAAAGTCGTGGGGCCGGGTCGTCAGTGTTTGGGGACCCGGGGCTGAGACCCGCCGGGTGCCTGTGGTTCGCCGGGTTCCCCTAGGTGCGGGCCCTGCGTGCCTAGGGGAACTGGTCGCCGTCTTGTCCATCGTCAGGGAGTGGCAGAGTCGAGTCGCAGGTCATCGCTTGCTGGCGTCAGTGGTGACGATGGGGGCACTGTTCCCACACCATCCCAGGTCAGCGGGTAGGTGAGGGGCACTGTTGCCACACTCCGGCTGACTAGAGGCATGGGCAGGGTACTGTTGCCTCGGTCATCGGTGGATGAAGACTCGTCCCATCGTATGGCCTGGATGGGATGGGAGCTGACCCGTGGCTGGGGTGAGGAACACGCCAAGGGTGGGGCTGGCTTGTTGGAGAAGTCTTGGTGTGCCGGGTTCGGCCGTCTTGAGCTGGTTGTTGGGGCCGAGCCGGGGAGCTTGGCCGGGTCGGAGAGTTCGGCCGAGTCGAGGGGCATGACCGGGTCGAGCGACACGGCCAAGCACGGGCCGGCTTGAGGGGCGATGCTGGCCCCGTTGTTTTTGAAAAGGATCCGGGTTCCGTTGCCTGACCGGGGTTCATCCCCCCGACAGGCATAGCTGGATCCGACGGTCGATGCCGCATTATGCGCATTCCTGTGTGAGAACTGGGACATCTTTGCCTGGCACCCCTCGGACATGTCAAGTATCCCACGAAGATTGGCCGAGCATAGTCTCAATATACTGAAAGGATACAAACCAGTCAAGCAAACGATGCGCCGATTTTCCGAACCCAAACGACATGCTATGGGGGAGGAGCTAGCCAAGCTACTCGAAGCCGGGTTTATCAGAGAGATCAAACATCCGGACTGGCTAGCGAACCTGGTCATGGTACCGAAGAAGGATAAATCCTGGCGCCTGTGTGTCGATCTCAAAGACCTCAATAAGGCTTGCCCTAAGGACCCCTTCCCACTACCTCGCATTGACCAGATTATTGATGCGACTGCAGGACACAATTCTCTGTGTTTCCTTTACGCATACTCCGGATACCATTAAATTAAGATGAAAGAATACGACCAAGCCACAACGGCATTCATCACCCCGTATGGGCTCTTCTGCTTCAACACTATGCCTTTCGGGGTCAAGAACACCGGTGCAGCCTACCAACACATGATTCAAACATGCCTGGAAAAGCAAATCAGCAAAACTGTGGAGGCATATGTAGATGATGTAGTCATCAAAACCAAGCATGTCGAATCATTGGTGGATGACTTACGCCTTACATTCGACAACCTCCAAGCATATGACATAGGGATCAATCCAGAAAAATGTGTTTTCGGCATTCTAGCAGGAAAACTGCTTGGGCTCATTATCTCCAATAGAGGAATCGAAGCAAACCCAGCCAAAATCCGAGCCCTGTCACAGTTGGCAACACCAACAGACGTCAAGCAGGTCCAAAAACTAGCTGGGTGCGTTGCAGCTTTGAGCCATTTCATCACCAGACTAGGGGAAAACGCATTGCCATTATATCGCCTGCTCCACCGCACTAACCACTTCGTGTGGACGGATGCTGCCATAGCTAGACTAGAAGAAATAAAAACTTTGTTAGCGAGTAACCCAATCCTGGACGCACCAAACATCGGTGAACCGATGTTGCTCTACATATCTGCAACTCACCAGGTGGTGAGTGCGGTGCTCGTCGTCGAACAAGATGAAGAGGGACATAAATTCCCACTCCAAAAACCAGTATATTATGTATCGACGGTCCTTACACCATGCAAGTCCCAATACCTGCATTATCAAAAGATAGCATATGCGGTCTTTATGGCATCCCGCAAGCTGCAGCACTACTTCCAAGAGTGCTCGATCACGGTGGCCTCTAAAGTACCACTCAATGATATCATAAACAACTTGGACGCCACTAGCCGGATTGCCAAATGGGCCATTGAGCTCTTACCATTCAAAATAACTTACAAGCCACGCCGAGCTATTAAATCTCAGGGGTTGGCCGACTTCGTCACCAAATGGACAGAGACCGAACTCCCTAAATAGTACGGCACATATTCAAACTGGGTGATGCACTTCGATGGCTCCAAAATGCTAGTCGGACTTGGGGCTGGTGTCGTCTTGACATCCCCCATAGGAGACACAGTCCGCTATGTGCTCCAAATACTGTATACAGACTCCAACAATGCAGCCAAATATGAGGCCCTATTGCACGGTCTCTGGATGGCCGTCTCCACGCCTCGAGGTGCATGGGGATTCAAACCTCGCAATATCCCAAATAAATGGAGAATTCGATGCAAAAGATCCGAAGATGGCAGCTTACCGCAACACCGTACTCAAAATATCAACTCGATTTGAGGGGCTCGAGTTTCATCACGTGGCTCGAGAGAGTAATCAAGCCGCGGACATCCTTGCTCGCATGGGCGCTAAACGCGACCCCGTCCCACCCAACACCTTTGTGGATAGGCTCTTCAAGCCATCCGTGGTGTGGGAGGACGAGAGTAGCAACACTGGTCCGGAGCCGACCATACCCCCAGACTCCAAACATAGTTCCGATATAATCGGGAGTTCGGGCACCGAAATAACACCATCAGCCCACAAAATCATGGCTGTAATTGTCCCGTGGATGGAACCTTTCCTCGCCTACCTTACTAGGAACGAGCTCCTTGATGACCAAAACCAGGCCCGTCGTATTGTTCGACGCTCGAAGGCCTACAAAGTTCATGAAGGGGAACTATACAAGAAAAGTACCACCGGAGTACTTCAAAGATGTATCTCCGAAGAAGAGGGACGACAACTCTTGGCTGAAATACACGCCGGTCTTGGTGGCCATCATGCCGCAGCTCAGGCCCTTGTAAGTAAGGCCTTTCGTACGGGTTTCTTTTGGCCCACGGCCCGAGAAGACACGCAGGACCTCGTACAGCGCTGCGTTGGATGCCAGCTTTTCGCCAATCAAAGCCATATGCCGCCCACTACCCTACGAACAATTCCCACTACTTGGCCTTTTGCGGTCTGGGGGCTAGACATGGTCGGACCCCTTAAAGGGAGAAGCCATAAGAAGAAATATTTACTGGTTATGGTCGACAAGTTCACTAAGTGGATAGAAGCCAAACCAGTCAAAACGGCCAAAGTCGGACCGGTTATAGACTTCATATCCGGTGTCGTACACTGTTATGGTGTCCTGCACAGTATCATTACTAAAACAGTTCTAACTTTACGGCCGATGAGGTGAAAACCTGGTGCGCTAATTTGGGCATCAAGCTCGATTACGCCTCCATATATCACCCTCAGACAAACGGTCAGGTCGAACGGGCTAACGACCTAATAATGAGAGGCATCAAGCCCAGACTAGTGCAATCTCTGCCAGAATCAGACAAACACTGAGTTGAAGAACTCGATTCTGTACTCTGGGGGCTGCGGACCACGCCCAATTGCACGACCGGATATACACCTTTTTTCATGGTGTACGGTGCGGAGGCAGTTTTGCCTTGCGACATTATTCATGAATCACCTCGAGTGCACATGTATGAAGAGAGAGAAGCCGAGCTCGATTGGCAGGACAATCTGGATGGCTTGGAGGAGCAGCGCAATGTCGCGAAGGCCCGTTCCACATTCTACCAACAGCAAGCTCGGCAATATCAAAGCAGGGAAGTACGGGCAAAGACTTATAATGTCGGTGAACTCGTTCTACGCCTACCAGAGAAGAAAAAGGACAAGCTCAAGCCCAAATGGGAGGATCCCTTCATTATAGGTGAAGTTCTCACTGGAGGAGCCTATCGCCTTCGCAATGCTTCAAATAATCGTTTGGAACCAAACCCATGGAATGCTGCCCGGCTTCGAAGATTCTACGCCTAAGTTCACACTTATACCTTTTTTCTTCGTCCCTTCTTTTCTCCCTCTCACCTTTTTTTCTTTTCATTTATATACGACTTCTAGCCAGTGTTCGGATAAACCGCACACTTGAGGGGCATACATCATTAAATGTACACACCCCATAATACCTGGGGGCTTCTTTTCATAGAAGCTTATTATCATTATTATTTTCGAGCATCAAGCTCACCGTATATATGCGTTGTCTACTCATATGTGTCTTGTCTTCGCCATTATATGCACCTTTATGACTTAAGTTTTTGCCAAGCTAGGTTGCCTGGCTCCTATGCTTATGCCCTAGGTTCCCGCTTGTTCGGCTAGGGCATAAAGGGAGCACCTCTGCGATTGTTACAACCGGGTTATCCGACGTGTACCTCAGACGGGTGAAGCCGAAAGCTAGCATTCTTAAGGGAATAATTGGTCAGCGGACAAAGGACGAACTGCCCTCGCAGAAATATAAGCCCCCAAATTATAGCATGTACTGTGATTCTTAGCATTACAGCTCTGGCATGCACAGCAACGCATGTTGTCCCAGGGAGAGGAACCCTTAACAAAACTATTCTCTCTGGAAGATCTTTCTTACGATCAAATGTAATATAACATAACTCCCCGAATACAACTTGTCTGTTCAAGCAACTATGACCGGACTGCCTGGTTCCCGAACATACTTTGGTGTTTAGCGACGGCATAATATTCGGAAACACTCCAAACCTCGGGTTTCGGAGGTCAAAGAAGAAAGTCTGCAATGACAATCGTTTTACAGTTCGGCTGGAGATAAGTTTGTTGATAAAAGTGCATTGCTACTTTGACTCAAAAACTTCTTCCTCCTCTAGACCATCTAACAGGTTGTCTAGTTTACAGTCCTATTGAGAAAACTTAGCGGCTATCTTTACTTGGTCGTACACTAAGCTAACAGGAATCTCCTGTCCATCTGGTCCCCGAGTCCGACCCGGGCCATATGATTTGGATCAAGTCTGGTGTACCGCGTTTTCACCATGGCCCAGGCCTCTCGTGAGCCTTCCCGACATGCTAATATTTTCCATAGCTCAAAATGGTGACGAGCACCCTTGAATAAATTCACGAGCTCCTCCATACTTCCTGGAGGTGGATCGGATGGCCATAAAGCCTTAGCCATGTTCCTCATTACTTTCTGAGCTCGCTTGTGTACTTTGGATAGCTCTTGTAGTAGATCGCCTTGAAATCCAGACACTTCTCCCTCGGGACGTCCGGTCAGCATGCCTACAGAAACAAACTTGTAAAATATTCAATCAGGAGACCGTGTGAAAGTCAGGATAAAGAGCATACTGAATATGCCTCCTTTCAGCTTCCTGTTCTCCTTCAAAGCATCTGATAGTTGGGCTCTTAAATCCTTCAGTTCTTCGGCTTGTTTGGTATTTGCATCCTGTAGTTTGTTCTTCTCACTAATGGTCCGTGTCAATACACATTGACCAGCGGCTTCTTGCCCTTCGGCATGTTGTTTGTCCGCTTGAGCATCCCTTAGCCTCTCCTCCGGCTGATCTATCGACCCTACCAACGAAACAATGCATAGTTAAGCAACATCGTTGAAGGCACATAATCTTATTTCCGGGCTACTGTTGTACTTACCATAAGGTGCCTTCTTGGATTTCTTTAAATTTTCTAGTTCGGCGATGGCAACTGTTAGCTTAGTTCGGCACTCTTCTAGCTCCTTGGATAATGTGTTATTTTTCTCCATGAGTACCTGAGGATGTAACGACCCTTAAATCGGTTGGGCCAACTGCTACGTCTTGAGCTTGCGTTGGTTTTCCTCGAAGAGGAGAGGGTGATGCAGCAAAGTGTAGTGTAAGTATTTCCCTCAGTTTTGAGAACCAAGGTATCAATCCAGTAGGAGGCTCCTCAAAAGTCCCACGCACCTACACAAACAAACTGAGAACTCGCAACCAACGCAATAAAGGGGTTGTCAATCCCTTCACGGCCACTTGCAAAAGTGAGATCTAATAAAGATAGTATGATAAGATAAATATATTTTTGGTATTTTATAATATCGATGCAAAAAGTAAAGATGCAAATAAAGGTAGATTCAAAGAAAATATGATAAGATATAGACCCGGGGGCCATAGGTTTCACTAGAGGCTTCTCTCGAGATAGCATAAGTATTACGGTGGGTGAACAAATTACTGTCGAGCAATTGATAGAAAAATGCATAGTTATGAGATTATCTAGGCATGATCATGTATATAGGCATCACGTCCATAACAAGTAGACCGACTCCTGCCTGCATCTACTACTATTACTCCACACATCGACCGCTATCCAGCATGCATCTAGAGTATTAAGTTCATAAGAAAAGAGTAACGCATTAAGTAAGACGACATGATGTAGAGGGATAAACTCATGCAATATGATATAAACCCCATCTTGTTATCCTCGATGGCAACAATACAATACGTGTCTTGCAACCCTTTCTGTCGCTGGGTAAGAACACCGCATGATTGAACCCAAAGCTAAGCACTTCTCCCATGGCAAGAAAGACCAATCTAGTAGGCCAAACCAAACTGATAATTCGAAGAGACTTGCAAAGATAACTCAATCATACATAAAAGAATTCAGAGAAGATTCAAATATTATTCATAGATAAACTTGATCATAAACCCACAATTCATCGGATCTCGACAAACACACCGCAAAAAGAGTTTACATCGAATAGATATCCATAAGAGAGGGGGAGAACATTGTATTGAGATCCAAAAAGAGAGAAGAAGCCATCTAGCTAATAACTATGGACCCGTAGGTCTGTGGTAAACTACTCAAAACTCATCGGAGGGGCAAGGATGTTGATGTAGAGGCCCTCCATGGTTGATTCCCCCTCCGGCAGAGTGCCGGCGAAGGCTCCAAGATGGGATCTCACGGATATAGAAGGTTACGGCGGTGGAAATTGTGTTTTGTGGTGCTCTTGGATGTTTTCGGGGTATGTAGGTATATATAGGAGGAAGAAATACGTCGGTGGCCGCCCGAGGGGCCCACGAGACAGGGGCGCACCCTACAGGGGGGCGCGGCCCCCTATCTCGTGGGGCCCTCGGGAGCTTCTTGACTTGCACTCCAAGCTCTCCGGATCATGTTCGTTCCAAAAATCACGCTCCCGAAGGTTTCATTTCGTTTGGACTCTGTTTGATATTCCTTTTCTTCGAAATACTGAAATAGGCAAAAAAAAGCAATATGGGTTGGGCCTCCGGTTAGTAGGTTAGTCCCAAAAATGATATAAATGTGTAAAATAAAGCCCATAAGCATCCAAAAAGGGTAATATAATAGCATGGAACAATCAAAAATTATAGATACGTTGGAGACGTATCAAGCATCCCCAAGCTTAATTCCTGCTCGTCCTCGAGTAGGTAAATGATAAAAAAGAAATTTTTGATGTGGAATGCTACCTAGCATATTTCTCAATGTAATTTTCTTTATTGTGGCATGAATGTTCAGATCCAAATGAATACAAAATAAAAGTTCATATTGACATAAGAAATAGTAATACTTCAAGCATACTAATCAAAGTAATCATGTCTTCTCAAAATAACATGGCTAAAGAAAGTTATCCCTACAAAATCATATAGTCTGGCTATGCTCTGTCTTCATCACACAAAATATTTAAATCATGCACAACCCCGGTTTTAGCCAAGCCATTGTTTCATACTTTAGTATTCTCAAACTTTTTCAACTTTCACGCAATACATGAGCGTGAGCCATGGACATAACACTATAGGTGGAATAGAATATGGTGGTTGTGGAGAAGACAAAAAGGAGGAAGATAGTCTCACATCAACTAGGCGTATCAACGGGCTATGGAGATGCCCATTAATAGATATCAATGTGAGTGAGTAGGGATTGCCATGCAACGGATGCACTAGAGCTATAAATATATGAAAGCTCAATAAAAGAAACTAAGTGGGGTGCATCCAACTTGCTCACGAAGACCTAGGGCACTTTGAGAAAGCCCATCATTGGAATATACAAGCCAAGTTCTATAATGAAAAATTCCCACTAGTATATGAAAGTGACAACATATGAGACTCTCTATCATGAAGATCATGGTGCTATTTTGAAGCACAAGTGTGGAAAAAGAGATAGTAGCATTGTCCCTTCTCTCTTTTTCTCTCATTTTTTTCTTTTCCCTTTTTTTTGCCCCTTTTTTTCTTTTTGGCCTTTCTCTTTTTTTTCTTTTTTTCTTTTTGTAAAGTTTGAAGTCTTATCCCGACTTGTGGGGGAATCATAGTCTTCATCATCCTTTCCTCACTAGGACAATGCTCTAATAATGAAGATCATCACACTTTTATGGATTTATAACTCAAAGCTAGAACAAGATATGACTCTATATAAGTGCCTCCGGCGGTGTACCAGGATATGCAATGAATCAAGAGCGACATGTATGAAAATTATGAAGGTGGCCTTGCCACAAATACAATGTCAACTACATGATCATGCAAAAAGCAATATGACAAAAGTAATGTGTGTCATATGAACGAAACGGTGGAAAGTTGCATGGCAATATATCTCGTAATGGCTATGGAAATGCCATAATAGGTAGGTATGGTGGCTGTTTTGAGGAAGGAGTATGGTGGGTGTATGGTACCGGCGAAAGTTGCACGATACAAGAGAGGCTAGCAATGGTGGAAGGGTGAAAGAGTGTGTATAATCCATGGACTCAACATTAATCAAAAGAACTCATATACTTGTTGCAAAAATTTAGAAGTCATCAAAAACCAAAGTACTACGCGCATGCTCCTAGGGGGATAGATTGGTAGGAAAAGAACATCGCTCGTCCCCGACCGCCACTCATAAGGAAGACAATCAATAAATAAAATTGTGCTCCAACTTCATCACAAAGCGGTTCACCATACGTGCATGCTACGGGAATCACAAGCTTCAACACAAGCATTCTTTAAATTCATAATCACCCAACTAGCATGACTTTAATATCACTACCTCCATATCTCAAAACAATTATCAAGCATCAAATTGATCATAGCATCCAATTCACTTTGTATGATAGTTTTTATTATACCAAACTTGGATGCTCATCATTCTAGGACCAACTTTATGATCATAGAAAATACCATGCTGTTATAAAAGACTCTCAAAATAATATAAGTGAAGCATGAGAGACTAGCAATTTCTTCAAAATTAAGACACCACCGTGCTCTAAAAGATATAAGTGAAGCACTAGAGCAAAAACTATCAAGCTCAAAAGATATAAGTGAAGCACATAGAGTATTCTAGCAAATTCTAATCAAATAGGCTTCTCCCAAAAGGTTTGTACAGCAAGGATGATTGTGGTAAACTAAAAATCAAAGACTAATATAATACATGACACTCCAAGCAAAACACATATCATGTAGCGAATAAAAATATAGCTCCAAGTAAAGTTACCAATGAACGAAGACGAAAGAGGGGATGCCTTCTCGGGGCATCCCCAAGATTAGGCTTTTGGCTATTATTGAATATCTTGGGGTGCCATGGGCATCCCCAAGCTTAGGCTCTTGCCACTCCTTATTCCATAGTCCATAAAAGCTTTACCCAAAACTTGAAAACTTCACAACACAAAACTCAACAGGAAATCTTATAAGCTCCGTTAGTGAAAGAAAACAAAACCACCACATAAGGTACTGCCATGAACTCATTCTTTATTTATTTTGGTGTTAAACCTACCTTATTACAACTTCTTTATGGTTCATAGACTGAATTACTAGCCATAGATGCATTGAAATAAGCAAACAACACACGAAAAACAGAATCTGTTAAAAACAGAACAGTTTGTAGCAATCTGTAACTAACGCAAACTTCTGGAACTCTAAAAATCCTAACAAAATAGGAAGTCCTGGACAATTTGTTTATTGAACAGCAGCAAAAAACATCAACGCAAAAGCACGTTCCTGTCATTTAACAAAATTATATTCGTGCGTGCAAAGTTTCTGTTTTTCAGCAGAATCAAATCAACTATCATCGTAGGTTATCCTATAGGTTCTACTTGGCACAAACACTAATTAAAAGATAAAAACACATCTAAACAGAAGGTAGATGTAAGATTTATTACTAAACGGGAGCAAAAACAAAAAACATAAAGAAAAATTGGGTTGCCTCCCAACTAGCGCTATCATTTAACGCCCCTAGCTAGGCATAAAAAGCAAAGATAGATATCACGAGTGCCATCTTTGGCACTAAATTCATAAGTAGCACGCATGATAGATTCATAAGGTAATTTGACTTTCTTTCTTGAAAAGTGATCCATGCCTTTCTTTAATGAAAATTGGAATCTAATATTCCCTTCCTTCATATCAATAATCGCACCAATCATTCTAAGGAAAGGTCTACCAAGAATAATAGGGCAAGAAAGATTGCAATCTATATCAAGAACGATAAAATCTACGGGCACCAAATTTCTATTTGCAACAATAAGGACATCATTGATCCTTCCCATAGGCTTTTTAATGGTGGAATCCGCAAGGTGCAAATTTAAAGAGCAATCAACAAGATCATGGAAACCTAGAATATCACATAAAGTTTTCGGAATCGTGGAAACACTAGCACCCAAATCACACAAAGCAAAACACTCATAATCTTTAATTCTAATCTTTGTAGTAGGTTCCCACTCATCATTAAGTTTTCTAGGTATAGAAACTTACAAATTAAGTTTTTCATCATAAGATTGCATCAAGGCATCAACAATATGTTTGGTAAAAGCTTTATTTTGACTATAAGCATGAGGAGAATTAACAACGGATTGCAACAAGGAAATACAACCTTTTAAAGAGCAATTATCATAATCAAATTCCTTGAAATCCGAGATAGTAGGTTCAATATTATTAGAAGTTGAAGATTCTCCAATCTCACTTTTACCAATTTTAGCATCAAGATCTAAAGACTCCGAATTTTTGGGACGCCTTCTAGGCAAAGTGGATTCGTCATCACTCCCATAATCATCAAAATTCATATTGCAAAACATAGATCTAATCGGAGACGCATCAATAAATTTAAGATCCTCATCATTATTTTCATGAAGACTAGAAGAACACGCTTTTATAAAGCTTTCTTTTTTAGCATGCAATCTAGCGGTTCTTTCCTTGCACTCGTCAATGGAAATTCTCATTACTTTGAGAGACTCATTGATATCATGCTTAGGAGAAGAAGATCCAAGTTTAAGAGAATTAACATCAAGCGAAAGTCTATCAACGTTCCTAGCCAAATCATCAACTTTGAGCAATTTTTCTTCAAGCAAAGCATTAAAATTCTTTTGAGAAATCATAATTCTTTCACACTATTCTCAAAATCAGAGGGCATCTTATTAAAATTACCATAAGAATTATTGTAGGAATTTCCATAATTATTAGAGGGATTACTAGGGAACGGTCTATCATTAAAATTTTCTCTATAAGCATTATTTCCAAAATTATTCCTACCAACAAAATTCACACCCATAGATTCATTATTATTCTCAATCAAGGAAGACAAAGGCATATCATTGGGATCAAGAGGAGTATTTTTAGTAGCAAACATCTTCATAAGTTCATCCATCTTTCCACTCAAAACATTAATTTCTTCTATAGCATGCACTTTTTTACTAGAAGATCTTTCAGTGTGCCATTGAGAATAATTAGCCATAATATTATCAAGCAATTTTGTAGCATCTCCTAACGTGGTTTCCATAAGCGTGCCTCCCGTGGCCGAATCTAAGAGATTTCTAGAAGCAAAGTTCAAACCGGCATAAAAATTTTGTATGATCATCCATAAATTCAAACCATGAGTAGGGCAATTGCGAAGCATCAATTTCATTCTTTCCCAAGATTGGGCAACATGCTCATGATCAAGTTGTTTAAAATTCATAATATCATTCCTAAGAGTGATGATCTTAGCGGGAGGAAAATACTTAGAGATAAAAGCATCTTTGCACTTGTTCCAAGAATCAATACTATTTTTAGGCAAAGACGAAAACCAAACTTTAGCACGATCTCTAAGTGAAAACGGAAATAACTTCAATTTGACAATATTGTTATCCGTATCTTTCTTCTTTTGCATATCACACAAATCAACAAAATTGTTTAGATGAGTAGTGGCATCTTCACTAGGAAGGCCGGCAAATTGATCTTTCATAACAAGATTCAGCAAAGCGGTATTGATTTCACAAGACTCAACATCATTAAGAGGAGCAATCGGAGTACTAAGGAAATCATTATTATTGGTATTCGAGAAGTCACACAATTTGGTATTATCTTGTGCCATGGCAACAAGTAATCCAACACACAAGCAAACAGAAAAACGGCAAGCGAAAAGAGAGGAGGAGATTGGGAAAGAGAGGGCGAATAAAAAGGCAAGGGCGAAGTGGGGGAGAGGAAAATGAGAGGCAAATGGCAAATAATGTAAATGCGAAGGAAATGGGTTTGTGATGGGTAATTGGTATGTCTTGACTTGAGCGAAGACCTCCCAGGCAACGGCGCCAGAAATCCTTCTTGCTACGTCTTGAGCTTGCGTTGGTTTTCCTCGAAGAGGAGAGGGTGATGCAGCAAAGTGTAGCGTAAGTATTTCCCTCAGTTTTGAGAACCAAGGTATCAATCCAGTAGGAGGCTCCTCAAAAGTCCCACGCACCTACAAAAACAAACTGAGAACTCGCAACCAACGCAATAAAGGGGTTGTCAATCCCTTAACGGCCACTTGCGAAAGTGAGATCTAATAAAGATGGTATGATAAGATAAATATATTTTTGGTATTTTATAATATAGATGCAAAAAGTAAAGATGCAAATAAAGGTAGATTGAAAGCAAATATGATAAGATATAGACCCGAGGGCCATAGGTTTCACTAGAGGCTTCTCTCAAGATAGCATAAGTATTACGGTGGGTGAACAAATTACTATCGAGCAATTGATAGAAAAGCGCATAGTTATGAGATTATCTAGGCATGATCATGTATATAGGCATCACGTCCGTAACAAGTAGACTGACTCCTGCCTGCATCTACTACCATTACTCCACACATCGACCGCTATCCAGCATGCATCTAGAGTATTAAGTTCATAAGAACAGAGTAACGCATTAAGCAAGATGACATGATGTAGAGGGATAAACTCATGCAATATGATATGAACCCCATCTTGTTATCCTCGATGGAAACAATACAATACGTGTCTTGCAACCCTTTCTGTCACTGGGTAAGAACACCGCAAGATTGAACCCAAAGCTGAGCACTTCTCCCATGGCAAGAAAGACCAATATAGTAGGCCAAACCAAACTGATAATTCGAAGAGACTTGCAAAGATAACTCAATCATACATAAAATAATTCAGAGAAGATTCAAATATTATTGATAGATAAACTTGATCATAAACCCACAATTCATCGGATCTCGACAAACACACCGCAAAAAGAGTTTACATCGAATAGATCTCCACAAGAGAGGGGGAGAACATTGTATTGAGATCCAAAAAGAGAGAAGAAGCCATCTAGCTAATAACTATGGACCCGTAGGTCTGTGGTAAACTACTCACAACTCATCGAAGGGGCAAGGATGCTGATGTAGAGGCCCTCCATGGTTGATTCCCCCTCCGGCAGAGTGCCGGCGAAGGCTCCAAGATGGGATCTCATGGATACAGAAGGTTACGGCGGTGGAAATTGTGTTTGGTGGTGCTCTTGGATGTTTTCGGGGTACATAGGTATATATAGGAGGAAGAAGTACGTCGGTGGCCGCCCGATGGGCCCACGAGACAGGGGGCGCGCCCTACAGGGGGGCGCGGCCCCCTATCTTGTGGGGCCCTCGGGAGCTTCTTGACTTGCACTCCAAGCTCTCCGGATCATGTTCGTTCCAAAAATCACGCACCCGAAGGTTTCATTCCGTTTGGACTCTGTTTGATATTCCTTTTCTTCGAAATACTGAAATAGGCAAAAAAACAGCAATATGGGCTGGGCCTCCGGTTAGTAGGTTAGTCCCAAAAATGATATAAATGTGTAGAATAAAGCCCATAAACATCCAAAAAAGGTAATATAATAGCATGGAACAATCAAAAATTATAGATACATTGGAGACGTATCACCAACTGCTTCAAGACTCGGGGGCTACTGGCATATGATTATTGAATCTGCACAAAAAGTCCTTACCCGCATATCCTTTGAAAGATGGTGAGTGGCTCCAGCAAGTCCATCCCGAGCAGCTCAGATGTAAGCATCCACTGAGCTGAAAGCGTTGAATGCCTCTTCGGTGAAATTTGGGTCACGCATAGCCGCTCTCCACCGTCGATGATTCATCGCACTCTCCACTTCGGAGTTGGTGATGGATACATTATCTAAATCCTTTTGGGAGATGACAATCCGGCATTGCTTCCGCATCCTCTCCAGTCCTTGTGGTAGGATCCGGGGCCGGATTGGCCTGCGCATGGCCGGCCAGGTCTCCGGATATAGTCCGGCGTACACTCCTCCTGCGATATGGCACAGAAGGAAACGTCACCGTCCGATCTATCCACTGAGTGCGTGTTAAAGAATTATACCTCTTTGATGAAGGAGAGGGCCTGTCAGTATCATCATTTGCCTTTCTTTTCAAAGACGCGCCCTGTGCGAGTGTCGTCTTCTTAGAGGACGCCTTTGCCGCAGTATGATGGGATGAGCGTCGCTTCTTGGGAGCACGGTACAGTGCGGTGGGTGAGTCGCAAGGGGAAAACTCTTTTTGAGGGGGTGTCTCCTGGGTACTTACATGGGAGGAGGGGATAAGGCTGGGGTAATCGGCTATAATGGCCACTTCTGTGCCGTTGTAGCACGCCTGACAAAAGACTCCTTCCTTCAATTCTATAAATATATCCGGATCCTCTTCAAATCTGGGATCTAGGTCTCGATTGTGGTTCTCCGGCTATGGAGCGGGGCTATAGATCTCTGCGACAACCTTTCTCCATTCCTGTTAAAGGTGGCCGGAGTAAAATCGACTAAGCTTAATTAAAGAAAAAGATTGAGTGAGGCCTATGATTGAAAACTTACCCAATCATTGGGGTTATACATAGAGAAACCTTCTCGGCATCTAAGGCGAGTGAAGTCTTCCTTATCCGCTTTGTAAAGATCAACCAACATGGCGGCCAAAGCAGCAAAATTGTCCGGACCCTCGCTCCCGCAGCATGATGCGTTGTCCTCCCTGTTGTAATGCCACATGGGAAGCCTTCTGAATTGAAGTGGCCAGATGCATCGCGTTATTGAAATTTCCATTACCTCAACCATAGACAGTCCAGAGTGGGCGAGTATTCTGATCTTGCTCACTAGCCTCTTAATCTCCGCACTGTCTTCTTCTTCATAGCTTCGGGGACGCCAACTGGCGCGCTTCTTTAAGGGAACAGTGGAAAATTCGGGAAGACCTTGCCGGATTGGGTCCGGGAGAACAACGTCTTCGATGTAGAACCACTCCAAGGGCTACTCTTCGGATGCCTTTTTCGGAGTGCCGGACAGGTATCCTGTTCCGGCTATGCGCCATACTTCGGCGCCGCCCACCTCGAATATGGATCCCTCTTGGGAGTGGGGGACGAGGCAGAAATATTTTCTCCTTTACTCGGAATGGGCCTCGCAGCCTAGGAACAGCTCGCAAAGAGCAAAGAAGCCTGCAATGTGCAGGATGGAGCCCGGCGTGAGATTGTGCAGTTGGAGGCCATAATACTCCAGAAGACCTCGGAGGAAAGGATGAATCGGAAATCCCATGCCTCTCAGCAGGAAGGAAACAAAGCACACCCGTTCCCCTTTAGTAGGATTGGGAAAGTTCTCCGTCAGGGTTTCGCCATTGATAGAAGTTAATCCTGCCCGAAAGGGGACTAGATCCGAGGGAGGGAGATATCCCTATGTCTGAAGCTTGGTCAACTGGGCATGGGATATCGAGCAGCTCTCCCAATCGCCTTTTTGATGACCTTGGGAGTCCGAGGAAGAACTGGGAGCGCCAGCCATGTTTGGATGAATTCCTATGGCAAGCTCTAAGGATTTTTGCCTGGTGAGGAATGGTATGTGAGATTCAATCTCTTTAAATAGACGCCTTCTCCATATGGACAAGGGATTACTTGCAAAAAGGCTTAGACCCTTCTAAAGGAAATATGCCCTAGAGGCAATAATAAAGTTATTATTTATTTCCTTATTTCATGATAAATGTTTTTTATTCATGCTAGAATTGTATTATCCGAAAACTTAGTACATGTGTGAATACATAGACAAAACATATTGTCCCTAGTATGCCTCTACTTGACTAGCTCGTTAATCAAAGATGGTTATGCTTCCTAACCATAGACATGTGTTGTCATTTGATGAACGGGATCACATCATTAGGAGAATGATGTGATGGACATGACCCATCCGTTAGCTTAGCATTATGATCGTGTTAGTTTCATTGCTACTCCTTTCTTCATGACTTATACAAGTTCCTCAGACTATGAGATTATGCAACTCCCGAATACCAGAGGAACACTTTGTGTGCTACCAAACATCACAAAGTAAATGTGTGATTATAAAGGTGCTCTACAGGTGTCTCTGAAGGTGTTTGTTGGGTTGGCATAGATAGAGATTAGGATTTGTCACTCCGTGTTTCAGAGAGGTATCTCTGGGCCCTCTCGGTAATACTCATCACAGAGATCGAGATATTGGAAGGCTATATTCAGACATCGGAAAGGTTCCGAGTGATTCGGGTATTCTTCGGAGTACCGGAGAGTTACGGGAATTCGCCGGGGGAAGTAATGGGCCTTAATGGGCCGTACGGGAGAGGAGAGAAGGGCCTCAAGGGGTGGCTGCGTGCCCCCCCATGGGCTGGTCCGAATTGGACTAGGAGGGGGCGGCGCCCCCCTCCTTCCTTCTCCCCTCTTCCTCCTTCCCTCCTTCCCCTACTAAGAAGAGGAAAGAGGAGGGGAATCCTACTTGGACTGGGGAATCCTAGTAGGATTCCCCACACCTGGCATGCCCCCCTAGGGCTGGCCACCTCTTCCCTCCCATCCTTTATATACGTGGCCAGGGGGCACCCCATAGACACACAAGTTGATCAAGTTGATCTTTTAGCCGTGTACGGTGCGCCCCTCCACAGATTTCCACCTCGGTCATATCGTCGTAGTGCTTATGCGAAGCCCTATGCTGGTAACTTTATCATCACCGTCACCACGCCGTCGTGCTGAAGGAACTCTCCCTCGGCCTGAGCTAGATCTAGAGTTCGAGGGACATCACCGAGCTGAATGTGTGCAGATCACGAAGGTGTCGTGCATTCGGTACGTGATCGGTTGGATCGCGAAGACGTTCGACTACATCGACCGTGTTACTTAACGCTTCCGCCTTCGATCTACGAGGGTACGTGGACACACTCTCCCCCTCGTTGCTATGCATCACCTAGATAGTTCTTGTGCGATCGTAGGATTTTTTTTGAAATTACCGTGTTCCCCAATAGTGGTATCAGAGCCAGGCTCTATGCGTAGATGTTATATGCACGAGTAGAACACAAAGAGTTGTGGGCGATAATAGTCATACTGCTTACCAGCATGTCATACTTTGATTCGGCGGTATTGTTGGATGAAGCAGCTTGGACCGATATTACATGACCGCGTTCATGAGACTAGTTCTACCGACGTGCTTATGTACATAGGTGGCTGGCAGGTGTCTGTTTCTCCAGCTTTAGTTGAATCGAGTGTGGCAACGTCCGGTCCTTGTTGAAGGTTAAAACAGCACAGTTGACGACAAATCGTTGTGGTTTTGATGCGTAGGTAAGTACGGTTCTCGCTAGAAGCCCGTAGCAGCCACGTAAAACGTGCAACAACAAAGTAGAGGACGTCTAACTTGTTTTTGTAGGGCTTGCTGTGATGTGATATGTTCAAGGTGTTGGGGAACTTAGTAATTTCAAAAAAATTCCTACGCACACGCAAGATCATGGTGATGCATACCAACGAGAGGGGAGAGTGTTGTCCACGTACCCTCGTAGACCGAAAGTGGAAGCGTTATGACAACGCGGTTGATGTAGTCGTACGTCTTCACGATTCGACCGATCCAAGTACCGAACGTACGGCACCTCCGAGTTCAGCACACGTTCAGCTCGATGACGATCCCCGGACTCCGATCCAGCAGGGTGTCGCGAAAGAGTTCCGTCAGCACGACGGTGTGGTGACGGTGATGATGTTCTACCGACGCAGGGCTTCGCCTAAGCACCGCTACGATATGACCGAGGTGGAATATGATGGAGGGGGGCACCGCACACGGCTAAGGAACGATCACGAAGATCAACTTGTGTGTCATGGGGTGCCCCCCTGCCCCCGTATATAAAGGAGGGAGGGGGGAGGTGCGGCCGGCCCCTTAGGGGTGCACCTGGAGGAGTCCTACTCCCACCGGGAGTAGGACTCCCCCCTCTTGCCTTGTTGGAGAAGGAATGGGGAAGGGGGAAAGAGGAAAGGGCCCCCCCTTCCTTGTCCTATTCGGACTAGGGGGAGGGGGCATGCGGCCTGCCCTGGTCGGCCCTCCTCTTCTCCCTCATGGCCCATGTAGGCCCATTAACCCCCGGGGGGTTCCGGTAACCTCCCGGTACTCCGGTAAAATCCCGATTTCACCCGGAACGATTCTGATATCCAAATATAGGCATCCAATATATCAATCTTTATGTCTCGACCATTTCGAGACTCCTCGTCATGTCCGTGATCACATCCGGGACTCCGAACAACCTTCGGTACATCAAAACTTATAAACTCATAATAAAACTGTCATCATAACGTTAAGCATGCGGACCCTACGGGTTCGAGAACTATGTAGACATGAACTAGAACTATTTCCGGTCAATAACCAATAGCGGAACCTGGATGCTCATATTGGCTCCTATATATTCTATGAAGATCTTTATCGGTCAAACCGCATAACAACATACGTTGTTCCCTTTGTCATCGGTATGTTACTTGCCCGAGATTCGATCGTCGGTATCCAATACCTAGCTCAATCTCGTTACCGGCAAGTCTCTTTACTCGTTACGTAATGCATCATTCCGTAACTAACTCATGAGCTACATTGCTTGCAAGGCTTATAGTGATGTGCATTACCGAGAGGACCCAGAGATACCTCTCCTACAATCGGAGTGACAAATCCTAATCTCGAAATACGCCAACTCAACATGTACCTTCGGAGACACCTGTAGAGCTCCTTTATAATCACCCAGTTACGTTGTGACGTTTGGTAGCACACAAAGTGTTCTTCCGGTAAACGGGAGTTGCATAATCTCATAGTTGTAGGAACTTTGTATAAGTCATGAAGAAAGCAATAGCAACATACTAAATGATCAAGTGCTAAGCTAACGGAATGGGTCAAGTCAATCACATCATTCTCCTAATGATGTGATCCCGTTAATCAAATGACAACACATGTCTATGGTTAGGAAACATAACCATCTTTGATTAATGAGCTAGTCAAGTAGAGGCATACTAGTGACATTATGTTTGTCTATGTATTCACACATGTATCATGTTTCCGGTTAATACAATTATAGCATGAATAATAAACATTTATCATGATATGAGGAAATAAATAATAACTTTATGATTGCCTCTAGGGCATATTTCCTTCAGTCTCCCACTTGCACTAGAGTCAATAATCTAGATTACACAGTAATGATTCTAACACCCATGGAGTCTTGGTGCTGATCATGTTTTGCTCGTGGAAGTGGCTTAGTCAACGGGTCTGCAACATTCAGATCCGTATGTATCTTGCAAATCTCTATGTCTCCCACCTGGACTTGGTCCCGGATGGAATAGAAGCGTCTCTTGATATGCTTGGTCCTCTTGTGAAATCTGGATTCCTTTGCCAAGGCAATTGCACCAGTATTGTCATAGAAGATCTTCATTGGTTCCGATGCACTAGGTATGACACCTAGATCGGAAATGAACTCCTTCATCTGGACTCCTTCATTTGCTGCTTTAGAAGCAACTATGTACTCTGCTTCGCATGTAGATACCGCCACGACGCTTTGTTTAGAACTGCACCAACTAACAGCTCCACCGTTCAATATAAACACGTATCCGGTTTGCAATTTAGAATCGTCCGGATCAGTGTCAAAGCTTGCATCGACGTAACCATTTACGACTAGCTCTTTGTCACCTCCATAAACGAGAAACATATCCCTAGTCCTTTTCAGGTATTTCAGGATATTCTCGACCGCTGTCCAGTGATCCACTCCTGGATTACTTTGGTACCTCCCTGCTAAACTTATTGCTAAGCATACATCAGGTCTGGTACACAACATTGCATACATGATAGAGCCTATAGCTGAAGCATAGGGAACATCTTTCATTTTCTGTCTATCTTCTGCTGTGGTCGGGCATTGAGTCTGACTCAACTTCACACCTAGTAATACAGGCAAGAACCCTTTCTTTGCCTGATCCATTTTGAACTTTTTCAAAACTTTATCAAGGTATGTGCTTTGTGGAAGTCCAATTAAGCGTCTTGATCTATCTCTATAGATTTTGATGCCCAATATGTAAGAAGCTTCACCGAGGTCTTTCATTGAAAAACTTTTATTCAAGTATCCCTTTATGCTATCCAGAAATTCTATATCATTTCCAATTAACAATATGTCATCTACATATAATATCAGAAATGCTACAGAGCTCCCACTCACTTTCTTGTAAATACAGGCTTCTCCAAAAGTCTGTATAAAACCATATGCTTTGATCACACTATCAAAGCATTTATTCCAACTCCGAGATGCTTGCACCAGTCCATAAATGGATCGCTGGAGCTTGCACACTTTGTTAGCACCTTTTGGATCGACAAAACCTTCCGGTTGCATCATATACAACTCTTCTTCCAGAAATCCATTTAGGAATGCAGTTTTGATATCCATTTGCCAAATTTCATAATCATGAAATGCGGCAATTGCTAACATGATTCGGACAGACTTAAGGATCGCTACGGGTGAGAAAGTCTCATCGTAGTCAACCACTTGAACTTGTCGAAAACCTTTCGCAACAAGTCGAGCTTTGTAGACAGTTACATTACCATCAGCGCCAGTCTTCTTCTTGAAGATCCATTTATTCTCAATGGCTTGCTGATCATCGGGCAAGTCAACCAAAGTCCATACTTTGTTCTCATACATGGATCCCATCTCAGATTTCATGGCTTCAAGCCATTTTGCGGAATCTGGGCTCATCATCGCTTCCTCATAGTTCGTAGGTTCGCCATGGTCAAGTAACATGACTTCCAGAATAGGATTACCGTACCACTCTGGTGCAGATCTTACTCCGGTAGACCTACGAGGTTCAGTAGTAACTTGATCTAAAGTTTCATGATCAATATCATTAGCTTCCTCACTGATTGGTGTAGTTGTCACAGGAACTGGTTCTTGTGATGAACTACTTTCCAATAAGGGAGCAGGTATAGATACCTCATCAAGTTCTACTTTCCTCCCACTCACTTCTTTCAAGAGAAACTCCTTCTCTAGAAAGGATCCGAATTTAGCAACGAAAATCTTGCTCTCAGATCTGTGATAGAAGGTGTACCCAATAGTCTCTTTTGGGTATCCTATGAAGACACATTTCTCCGATTTGGGTTCGAGCTTATTTGGTTGAAGTTTCTTCACATAAGCATCGCAGGCCCAAACTTTAAGAAATGACAACTTTGGTTTCTTGCCAAACCATAGTTCATAAGGCGTCGTCTCAACGGATTTTGATGGTGCCCTATTTAACGTGAATGCGGCCGTCTCTAAAGCATAACCCCAAAATGATAGCGGTAAATCAGTAAGAGACATCATGGATCGCACCATATCTAGTAAAGTACGATTACAATGTTCGGACACACCATTTCGTTGTGGTGTTCCGGGTGGCGTGAGTTGTGAAACTATTCCGCATTGCTTCAAATGTAAACCAAACTCGTAACTCAAATATTCTCCTCCACGATCAGATCATAGAAATTTTATTTTCTTGTTACGATGATTTTCCACTTCACTCTGAAATTCTTTGAACTTTTCAAATGTTTCAGACTTGTGTATCATCAAGTAAATATACCCATATCTGCTCAAATCATCTGTGAAGGTGAGAAAATAATGATACCCGCCGCGAGCCTCAATATTCATTGGACCACATACATCAGTATGTATGATTTCCAATAAATCAGTTGCTCGCTCCATAGTTCCGGAGAACGGCGTTTTAGTCATCTTGCCCATGAGGCACGGTTCACAAGTACCAAGTGATTCATAATCAAGTGATTCCAGAAGTCCATCAGTATGGAGTTTCTTCACGCGCTTTACACCGATATGACCTAAACGGCAGTGCCACAAATAAGTTGCACTATCATTATCAACTCTGCATCTTTTGGCTTCAACATTATGAATATGTGTATCACTACTATCAAGATTCAATAAAAATAGACCACTCTTCAAGGGTGCATGGCCATAAAAGATATTACTCATATAAATAGAACAACCATTATTCTCTGATTTAAATGAATAACCGTCTCGCATCAAACAAGATCCAGATATAATGTTCATGCTCAACGCTGGCACCAAATAACAATTATTTAGGTCTAAAACTAATCCCGATGGTAGAAATAGAGGTAGCGTGCCGACCGCGATCACATCGACTTTGGAACCATTTCCCACGCGCATCATCACCTCGTCCTTAGCCAATCTTCGCTTAATCCGTAGTCCCTGTTTCAAGTTACAAATATTAGCAACAGAACCAGTATCAAATACCCAGGTACTACTGCGAGCATTAGTAAGGTACACATCAATAACATGTATATCACATATACCTTTGTTCACTTTGCCATCCTTCTTATCCGCCAAATACTTGGGGCAGTTCCTGTCAGGACCCCGACTCGATGACACATCGATCTAGCCTGTAACACCTCATATCACTTTGCGGCCTCACGCACGGTATCCCCACGGGTGTCGCCTTACCTTTGCCCGGGACCGTTTGCGCCTTTTGGCTCACGTATATGATAGTGTCGCTAGCATCCATATGTTAAGGAGCCCGGGCTGACATGGCTAGTTGTAAACCCAAAATGGCACAGACTTACAGGGACAGGCATCCATGACCCAGCAACGAACGTGTCGGTCATCAGCAAGTGGGTCTGGGCTGTAGCACTGGGCTAGCAGGACTCCGGTAAACCGGGCTGTAGCGGGCTAATAGGACTCCGGTACTCAATGCGTGACATTTCCCCGAAGGGACAGACACAGGAACGAAGAAGGACACATGCCGGCCAGCCTAAGTGTTCCCGAGCAGTAGCAAGCTACCATGGCTCAGTGGTAACACTAGGAGACATTTCCCGGTAAGAGAGGCTACTAAGGATAAACAACTAGATAGTCAGATCCCACACATACCAAGCATTTCAATCATACACGCAATATGCTCGATATGTGCAAATACAACAAGGCATCACAACATGACTCTATGACACAAGTACTTTATTTAAGGCTCAGAGAGCCATACATAACATACACAAAGGTACGGGTCACACGACCCAGCATTCAAGTCATACAGTCATACAAACCAGCAGCGGAAGTAACTTGTCTGAGTACAGACAACTAGAAAATAAAAGAGGCTTGGAAAGCCTAGCTATACTACGTGGTCCTTCACAAGCTCAGGATCACCACCTGGGCCTTAGCCTACTCATTGATGTCAACGTCTACGTAGAACCCATTAGAAGGGGTTGCAGCGTCTTCTGTAAAAATGTAAATTATAGCAACATGAGTACAAAGGTACTCAGCAAGACTTACATCAGATCCTACATACATGCATATTATCAAGAAGGGTTGGTGGAGTTGTTGCAGCAAGCCAGCTTTGACTCTTGGCTAGGCTAACCTACGAGACTCCAATTTGAAATGGTTTTGCGCACACGAGTCCACTACTCACCACTTCAATACACGACCGAGGATCCACCCCCGTCTTCCTGCGGAAGAGCCATCCTCGGCACTCACACTTATCTTGAGGCTTTTAGTAGTTTCCATTTACTTGTCTATGAACTGTATAGGCAACCAAGTAGTCCTTTACCGCGGACGCGGCTATTCGAATAGATCATGATAACCCTGCAGGGGTGTACTTCTTCATACACGCTCTCACCACTTACCGTGGTTTACACGACGTGTACTCAGCAACCTTCAAGCGGAAGCCCAACGTGGGTGTCGGCCACGACCTACCTAACCACCTAAGCCTCCAGTCCAGGTTTATCGCCTATCCAGGTTCCATCCGCAGGGAGTCCGGCCGAGGTTTCCCATACGGCCCCGAACGATGTGAACAGGGTTCCCGAGATACCTAACGGGTATTCGGTACACCCGGCCACGTACCTACCGCATCACAGCCCACCCCTACGGTCAGCGCTGTCCACGGCCTCCAGTAGGCTACAAACACCAGAAACTACTTGCAACTCCTGGACGGAGAACTAGGGTGAATAAGAAGCCGAGAGGGTCCATTGGTTTCGGGCCCAATGCATGGTAGTAGCTGATTCTTAAATCACACATACAGATCTCAGTGCTTAAGGTCGGCTTCAATGAAACAACCCACCATGTACTCCTGCATGGCCTCTCATCGATACCTTTACCAAATCGTGTTCACCACACCACTCTCATTACCGACATAATCATTTCACTCTAGCCCATCACCCAGATGAACCAGACCTGACACGACTCTAAGCATAGCAGGCATAGCAAGGTAGGAACAACACATACATATGGCTCAATCAACTCCTACACATGCTAGTGGGTTTCATCTAGTTACTGTGGCAATGACAGGTCATGCAGAGGAAATGGGTTCAACTACCGTAGCACACAGCAGTTTGAATCGTGTTGTCTTAATGCAGTAAAAGAGAGCAGGAGCGAGAACATGGGATTGTATCGATATGATCAAATGGTTGGTTGCTTGCCTGATGGTTCGATGCACGGATACGGTTCTTCGTTAGGGTAGTCACGGTACTCCTCGGGGACAGATCCTGTCGTAAAGGATAACGATACACAGGCATCACCAAACAATGTGCAACAATATGATGCATGCATGAAACATGGCAATATGAGTGTGTTGGGCTAATGCAACTAAAGCTACCAACGCTGTCAGGACCCCGACTCGATGTCACATCGATCTAGCTGGTAACACCTCATATCACTTTGCGGCCTCACGCACGGTATCCCCACGGGTGTCGTCTTACCTTTTCCCGGGACCGTTTGCGCCTTTTGGCTCGCGTATATGAAAGTGTCGCTAGCATCCATATGATAAAGAGCCCGGGCTGACATGACTAGTCGTAAACCCAAAGTGGCACAGACTTACAGGGACAGGCATCCATGACCCAGCTTCGAACATGTCGGTCATCAGCAAGTGGGTCCGGGCTGTAGCACTGGGCTAGCAGGACTCCGGTAAACCGGGCTGTAGCGGGCTAACAGGACTCCGGTACTCAAAGCGTGACATTTCCCCGAAGGGACAGACACAGGAACGAAGAAGGACACATGCCGGCCAGCCTAAGTGTTCCAGAGCAGTAGCAAGCTACCATGGCTCAGCGGTAACAATAGGAGACATTTCCCGGTAAGAGAGGCTACCAAAGATAAACAACTAGATAGTCAGATCCCACACATACCAAGCATTTCAATCATACACACAATATGCTCGATATGTGCAAATACAACGAAGCATCACAACATGACTCTATGACACAAGTACTTTATTTAAGGCTCGGTGAGCCATACATAACATACACAAAGGTACGGGTCTCACGACCCCACATACAAGTCATACAGTCATACAAACCAGCAGCGAAAGTAACTTGTCTGAGTACAGACAACTAGTAAAATAAAAGAGGCTTGGAAAGCCTAGCTATACTACGTGGTCCTTCACAAGCTCAGGGTCACCACCTGGGTCTTTAGCCTACTCGTTGATGTCAACGTCTACATAGAACCCATCAGAAGGGGTTGCAGCGTCTTCTGTAAAAATGTAGATTATAGCAACATGAGTACAAAGGTACTCAGCAAGACTTACATCAGATCCTACATACATGCATTGACTCTTGGCTAGGCTAACCTACGATACTCCAACTTGAAATGGTTTTGCGCACACGAGTCCACTACTCACCACTTCAATACACTACCGAGGATCCGCCTCCGTCTTCCTACGGAAGAGCCATCCTCGGCACTCACACTTATCTTGAGGTTTTTAACAGTTTTCATTTACTTGTCTATGAACTGTATAGGCAACCAAGTAGTCCTTTACCGCGGACGCGGCTATTCGAATAGATCATGTTAACCCTGCAGGGGGTACTTCTTCATACACGCTCTCACCACTTACCGTCGTTTACACGACATGTACTCGGCAACCTTCAAGCGGAAGCCCAACGTGGGTGTCGGCCACGACCTACCTAATCACCTAAGCCTCCAGTCCAGGTTTATCGCCTATTCAGGTTCCATCCGCAGGGAGTCCGGCCGAGGTTTCCCATACGGCCCCGAACGATGTGAACAGGGTTCCCGAGATACCTAACGGGTATTCGGTACACCCGGCCACGTACCTACCGCATCACAGCCCACCCCTACGGTCAGCGATGTCCACGGCCTCCAGTAGGCTACAAACACCAGAAACTACTTGCAACTCCTGGACGGAGAACTAGGGTGAATAAGAAGCCGAGAGGGTCCATTGGTTTCGGGCCCAATGCATGGTAGTAGCTGATTCTTAAATCACACATACAGATCTCAGTGCTTAAGGTCGGCTTCAATGAAACAACCCACCATGTACTCCTACATGGCCTCTCATCGATACCTTTACCAAATCGTGTTCACCACACCACTCTCATTACCGACATAATCATTTCACTCTAGCCCATCACCCAGATGAACCAGACCTGACACGACTCTAAGCATAGCAGGCATAGCAAGGTAGGAACAACACATTCATATGGCTCAATCAACTCCTACACATGCTAGTGGGTTTCATCTAGTTACTGTGGCAATGACAGGTCATGCAGAGGAAATGGGTTCAACTACCGTAGCACACAGCAGTTTGAAACGCGTTGTCTTAATGCAGTAAAAGAGAGCAGGAGCGAGAACATGGGATTGTATCGATATGATCAAATGGTTGGTTGCTTGCCTGATGGTTCGATGCACTGATACGGTTCTTCATTAGGGTAATCACGGTACTCCTCGGAGGCAAAACCTGCCGCAAAGAACACCGATACACAACCATCACCAAACAATGTGCAACAATATGATGCATGCATGAAACATAGCAATATGAGTGTGTTGGGCTAATGCAACTAAGACCAGAAGGGTTTGAACCAATTTGAATCAAAGATTCAAATTTCAAACTCAAACATGGCCCTTTAAAGTGTTTTTCCTTGTTCTGTATTAAACATCAGGTTAACTTGTTTGGTCATGCATGAAAATAGTACAGATGGATAGATTGGATTTTTCTAATCATTTTTCATATATAATTTGTCTGATTTGGAGTTACAGAATAAAAGCTATGAATTTTTAAAGTTTAAACTATATTCTGGAATTTCCTATATTAGATTAATTCCAGAAAATCAGTTATTGCGTCAGCCTGACGTCAGTGTGACATCAGCAGGTCAACGGGACATGTCCGGGTCAAACCTGACAGTGGGTCCCGCGTGTCAGTGTGATTAAATTAATTAAAGTTTAATTAAAACTAAACCTGTTTAATTAATAGGGCTGGGCCCCACCTGTCATTGACTCAGGGGAGTCAACCAGGGCCCACCCGTGGTCAAACCCGGGTCGGCTGCACCGGCGTTTAGCCGCCGGCGAGCCCGACGCGGCGGCGGAAGTGGTTTTGGCTGTTTCGGCCGCCAAATGGATCGTGGAGACCACCGGAGTGGAGCTGAGGACGAGCCGCAGCTCTTGGTGGAGTCCGTTGGGGTCGGGGTGGCCGGAGTTGGCGCCGGCGACGACTTTGGCGGCCACCGGGGTTCGGCCGAAGACGAACTTGACGCTAGAGGGGTCGGTGAGGCGCGGGGAGTAGCTAGCTAGGTGCTACGTGACACGGTGAGTATGATGGACACCGTGGAGTGGCCGGAGGGTGACCGGGAGCACATCGGCAACGAGCTCCACGGCGGTAGGTGCGGTTGAGCTCCGGGAGGTCGCTACACGGCTCGGGAGCAAGAAAAGAAGGGGGGGAAGATGGCTAAGCTCACAGTGAGTGCGACGAAGCCCTTGGTGCGGCCGGAGATGGACCGGAGCGACGACGGCGTTGAAGGGGATCTCCGGCAACGACGGTTCGGGCGAGGTCGTTGCGGTGGACTCGGGCGTTGCGAGCGCTCGGGGCTCGGCTTGCTCGATGGAGTGGACAGCGGCGGAGCTCCTGGACACGATGAAAGGACGCACGGGCGGCGGGGAGCACGGCTACGATGAAGGCACGGCGGTGGTGGCATCGGTCATGGCGGGGAAGCGCGAGGGGGAAGAGCTGGAGAGGAGAGGGGGTGTCTGGGGGGTTCGAGGGAGCGAGGGAGGCCGATCCACGACGTCACCGGGCGAGGGGAGCGGCGAGGCGGCGAGCAGGTGCGTGGCGCACGCTGCGGTCGCCGTCGGGCACCTGCCTGCCTGCCTGGCCGGCAAGCAGCTCGCTGGAGCGGTGCTGGGCTGGGCCGGCAGGTGGGCCGGGTGCTGGGCGCCAGGTAAGTCTTTCCATTTTTTTCAGTTTCCTTTTTTTTAATACTTCTGCAACTTTGTTGAATTAAATAAAATACTTAGGCAACTCCTAAAATCACCAAACTACTCCTGGTCCATAGTTGGATTATTTCCAACATGAAACATTTTAGTTTGGAGGTATTTGAGCATTTAAATATTTTATATAATTTTAAATGCCCAATTCAAATATTTATGATTTAATTCAAAAACCCTAAGATGGCCTAGGAAAATGTGCATCACTTTTGGCAGAGGTTCTGAACCAAGACAAAAATGATGGGCATTTTAGAAGGGCATTTCAGGTTCATTGAAAAAGTTTTTAGTAAACCCTAATTGGTTTCAGAGGGGACTGGGGGTTCTGTCATCCCCATTTCAGGTTTCTGATGAAAGAGTAAACATGATGCAACACTCTAATGCATGGCTAACTAGGGTGTGACAACTCACCCCCACTCAAAAGAATCTCGTCCCGAGATTTGGGTTCCTCCGGAAAGAAGGCGGGATACTCAAGTCGAAGACGATCCTCCCTTTCCCAAGTTGCTTCATCCTCAGAATGGTGCGACCATTGTACTTTGAGAAACTTGATATTATGACGTCGAGTGGTACGCTCGGCCTGATCGAGGATACGAATGGGGTACTCTCGATATGTAAGATTATCTTGGAGATCAAGCGTTTCGTAGCCCACTCCACGGATAGGATCCGAAAAGCAACGCCTGAGTTGAGAAACGTGAAAGACATCGTGGACTCTGGAGAGGTGCGGAGGTAGTTCCAACTGGTAGGCAACTTCTCCTCGTTTAGCGAGAATGCGAAAAGGTCCAATGTAACGAGGAGCCAATTTGCCTTTGATACCGAAACGATGGGTTCCCTTCAGAGGGGTAACCCGAAGATAAGCCTTCTCGTCAACCTCGAAAGTCATAGCCTTATGTTTTCGGTCGTATTGACTCTTTTGACGAGATTGGGCTGTTTTCAACTTTTCACGAACGATGCGAACTTGCTCTTCTGCTTCCTGAATCATATCCGGGCCAAAGAATTGTCTTTCCCCGGTCTCTGACCAGTTAAGGGGTGTTCGACACCGTCGTCCATAGAGAACTTCAAAAGGGGCTTTACCCAAGCTAGATTGATAGGTGTTGTTGTAAGCGAATTCGGCAAATGGAAGGCACTTCTCCCAATCCATTCCGAATGAGATAACAGAGGCTCGAAGCATGTCTTCTAGAATCTGGTTGACGCGTTCCACTTGACCACTCGATTGAGGGTGGAAAGCGGTGCTAAAGGAGAGACGGGTTCCCATAGCATTTTGGAAACTTTCCCAAAATCGAGAGGTGAAAATACTTCCTCGATCCGAGTTAATTTCCAAAGGAACGCCATGGAGAGACACTATCCGGGAGATGTATAAGTCTGCCAATTGACTAGCGGTTATACTCTCACGAACAGGTAGGAAATGGGCTACTTTGGAAAGACGATCGACAACGATGAAGATAGCATTATTCCCTCTCTTGGTCCTGGGAAAACAGGTAATGAAATCCATACCAATTTTATCCCATTTCCATTCAGGAATAGCTAAGGGTTGAAGGGTGCCAGCAGGCCGTTGATGCTCTGCTTTTACACGACGACAGACGTCGCAATTAGCAATATACTGAGCAATTTCTCTCTTCATCCTAGTCCACCAGAACCTCTGGCGTAGGTCCTGATACATCTTGGTACTACCGGGATGAATGGTGAGAGGGGATTCATGAGCCTCCTTAAGGATCAATCGCCTCAGGTTTCGCACTTTGGGAACCACTAGTCGATTCCCGAAGTATACGACCCCTTGATCATTAATGGAGAAACAATTCGCAACTCCTTTCTTGATGTTTCTCTTGATGCGGGAAATTCCCGGATCTACCTTCTTTGCCTTGATGATCTGGTCCGTAAGGGTAGGTTTCGCCACCAAGGTGGAAAGAAAACCTTGAGGAACAATGTGAAGGTTAAGCTTCCGAAATTCCTCATGGAGAAGCGGTTGACTTTGTTGCAGCATTAGGTTGTTACAATAAGATTTACGACTTAGCGCATCGGCCATGACGTTGGCTTTCCCTGGGGTGTAAGTTATTCCTAAGTCGAAATCTGTGATCAACTCAACCCAACGTCTTTGCCTGAGATTCAAATCCGGTTGGGTGAAAATGTACTTCAGACTTTGGTGATCAGTGAATATTTCGCAACGATTACCGAGGAGGTAATGTCGCCAGGTCTTAAGTGCATAGACTACGGCTGCAAGCTCTAGATCATGAGTAGGATAATTCTCCTCATGTGGGTGCAATTGCCGTGAAGCGTAAGCAATTACATGTCGATCTTGCATGAGAATGCAACCTAATCCTTGTCGCGAGGCGTCGCAGTAGATAACAAAGTCCTTAGAGAAGTCTGGCGGTACCAGCACGGGAGCAGAAGTCAGGCGTCTTTTCAGTTCCTGAAAGCTGTGCTCACATTGTGGAGTCCATTCGAACTTTTTATCTTTCTTGAGGAGTTCGGTTAGAGGTTTAGCAACTTTGGAGAAGTTCTCGACAAAGCGACGACAATAGCTCGCTAAGCCCAGAAAACTCCGAACTTGCTTGACCGATTCAGGTGGAGTCCAATTAAGGACGGCTTGAACTCGCTCAGGGTTAACAGCAATACCTTTACCAGATATTACATGACCCAGATAGGTCACTTCTGACAACCAGAATTCACATTTAGAAAATTTGGCATAAAGGCGATGCTCTCGAAGTTTCTTCAACACTAGCCTTAGATGTTCGGCATGTTCTTCCTCGTTCTTGGAGTAGATGAGTATATCATCAAGGTAAACAACGACGAATTTATCCAAATACTCCATGAAGATTGAGTTCATTAACCGAGAAAAGGTGGCTGGAGCGTTGGTTAAACCGAAGGACATGACGGTGTACTCGTATTGGCCATAACGAGTAACAAAGGTCGTTTTAGGAATGTCCCCGTTTCTCATTTTGATTTGATGGTAGCCCAACCTCAAATCCATCTTGGAGAAGACTGAGGATCCAGCGAGCTGATCATACAGGTCGTTGATCCTGGGGAGCGGATATTTGTTCTTGATTGTGACCAAATTGACAGGTCGATAATCTACAACCATCCGGTCCGTACCATCCTTCTTCTTGACGAATAGGACGGGGCAAGCCCATGGAGATGAACTAGGTCGGATGAAACCCTTTTTCAAGGACTCATCGAGTTGTTTCTTAAGCTCGGCTAGTTCTAGGGGTGCCATCTTATAAGGTCTTCTAGCAATCGGAACGGTTCCTGGGATGAGGTCTATTACGAACTCAACATCCCTGTCAGGTGGAACACCTGGCAATTCCTCTGGGAAGACATCCGGAAAGTCACGGACTATCGGAACGTCCTCAAGGTCTGGCAAAGGGCTGGCGTTAAGAGAATATAATTGTCGCTTGGCTAATCGGGTCAAGACATTGACTATCTTGCCCGAAGGATGAGTGAGTTGAACAGTCCTAGAGAAGCAATCAATTTTGGCATGATGAGCTGACATCCAGTCCATACCAAAATGATATTAATATCTAAAAATTTGAGAGCTATCAAAGATGCAAGGAAAACAAGTCTGTCGACTTGGATTTCATTTCCATAACTTACCCTGGAGGTCTGCCATCTAGAACCGGGAGTAGAAATTTCCATAGTGGATGGCATGTCACAGAATGCGGTGTTATGCAAACGAGCATAGTTCTCGGATATAAATGAATGAGAGGCTCCTGTATCGAAAAGAACAGATGCCGGGTGGCAATTAACAAGGAGCGTACCGAGAACGACGTTGGGATCCTCTTGAGCTTCTTCGGCAGAGATACAGTTGACATGGCCACGTGTAACGGTGGCCGGCTTGGCGTGGAACACTTTCCCTGTCGGCTTGCCACGGCCAACAGCTTTAGCAGATTGGTTGGGGTTGGTCTGGGGACACTCACGCATATAGTGGCCAGATTCCCCACACTTGAAACAAGTCACGGAACTGGTACGTGGAGGAGCATTGTTGGTTGGACCCCCATAGGGCTTGGCTGGTGCAGACTGTTGAACGGGGCGAGGCGCCTGGAAGGATGGCCTCGGTGTGAACCTAGGTGGCAGGGCAGTGTTGGGCACCCACACGCGGCGCTTCTGAGGACCCGCACCGGATGAGGAACCCATGTCACGGCCATGCTTGCGTGTTGCGTCATAATCAGTCTGACCAGTCTCAACACTGATGGCCTTGTTAACAAGTTTCTAAAAAGATGTGCACTCATGCAGACGGAGGTCGCGGCGAAGCTCAGGACTAAGTCCCTTACGGAACCTTGCTTGCTTCTTGGCATCAGTAGAAACTTCCTCAGTTGCATATCGTGCGAGGTTACCGAACTCCCTGCTGTAAGCATCCACAGAGAGTCGGCCCTGAGTGAAACTGCAAAATTCCTCACGTTTACGGTCCATGAGACCCTCCGGGATGCGATGTTCACGAAAAGCCTCGCTGAATTCAGCCCAAGTAGTGACATGGCCCGCTGGGCGCATAGCTCCATAATTCTCCCACCATAGACTGGCGGGGCCTTCAAGATGATATGCAGCAAAGGTGACCTTGTCAGCCTCAGCTACTAGCGCGGAACGCAGCTTGTGAAAGATACTGCGAAGCCAGTCATCAGCGTCGAGAGGCTCGACGGAGTGGTGGAACGTGGGTGGATGTAACTTGATGAAATCACTGAGTGACACCACGTTAGTCCTCTGATGGTGTGCTGTGTTCTGTTCAATACGCTCCAACAAACGGTTGGTCTCCCGCTTGTTTCTTTCGGCTTCCATCATAACCTCGGCTAGGGAAGGAGGATGAGGCAGATTTGCATTCCTGACTTCACTGTCTTCGGCCTGCTCTTGAGGAGTAGGGTTAGTGCGCGTGTTGACCATCCTAGGTAAACAAGACAATGATTTAGTCAGAATAATAAAATTCCGACATAGGATACAGAATGTAAGGAATAACTCGGAATGCAAGATGATCATCCGTATGACATGGTAGATACAGAAACTGCTTCTTTATTCCATCGTCATACACACCATACAGGGTTTAGTACAAGACCAAACAAGGTACTATTACGGTGAAAAGAGGATTACATCTCATCGGAGGCATTCCCAGCTCCTATACATTATTTTTCTACACCTCCGGAAGGCGATACAGCTAGGTCATATCCCACGAGTCACGCAGGACGATAGACGACACAGCTAACACGAACTAGTGATACTACCACTAACTCAGACCGATCAGTAGTAGTCCTCGTAGAAGTCACCTCCATAGCCTGGAAGCTCAACATGATCATCCGGAAACAGACGATCTCGTGGAGCTTGTGGACCATAGGGGCTAGGATGAGGTCTTGGACCAACAGACGGTGGCCTGCGGGGACCGCGAGGTGGGGTGATGCCTCCTACATCACGCCAACCCATCACGTCTGGCAGAGCAGATCTTACAGGATAGAGATCGCGCATATCCGAATATCCAGCTTGCACCGCCGGTGCAAACCGAGTCAATGTGGCCCAGTGGTCAGCACGGGTATTGAAGAGCTCTAACCTCAAGGCCCGATTTTCACGGTCCTTATCCTCGAGCATCTCAGCCGTAGTGCGAGTCCGTGAATCCTCCTGAGTGGGGTCAGCATAGATAGCCTGGAGATACCCTTGTGCTCCCGGAAGTGATCCTGGCATATACCGGAAATCAGAGTCCCGAAATAGACCAGACCTGACTCGCATGATGGTCATCATAGAGTAGGCGGCGTCCTGCACAGCCATCTCAATAGTAACCCCGAGTCCATAGGAGCAGTGAAGGGGCTCGGTGGACCCAGGATAAGATGGAAATATCCTGACAGTGCAGAGATACTGGCTTTGATTAAAGTCTCAGAATTGCTCTTCGACCGTGTACTCAGGATACCAACGGTATCCAGCCTCAGTCATTACCCTGACCAACATGGCAGTATGGCCGGGTACATCTAGGCATCGAGTCAGGCGAACCACTTGATTGAGGTCGCGAGTGGCCATCTGAAAGCACAATCATAATGCAAAGGCATTAGAATTTCTAGCAAAATTTCGGCAGCATAACAGTTGTAAATGCTCAAGAAGGATTTTGAGACATTTGACAAAGGATTTCATACACACTCAACATCATCATATCAAAGTTCTGAGTCCATCCTAACAACATAACGTGGTAGTAGAACTGAACTAGGCTTATATCCATCAGCCCTATAAGGTACTACTGATTAGTAACACGTGATCCTGATAGAGAGAATAGATCCTAATTCCTTAACCCCCAGTGGAAGAATAGACTGACTCAGATCAGAATGTCATAAGATAAAGGAGTAAAAAGAGCCTTACGTTCCACCCACAAACAATTCCCCTACATATAACTAAAGAATTTCTAGACTCAACATCGACCAGTTTGGCTTGGAGAACCTACAGGCAGTCCGGCTCTGATGCCAACGCTGTCAGGACCCCGACTCGATGACACATCGATCTAGCCTGTAACACCTCATATCACTTTGCGGCCTCACGCACGGTATCCCCACGGGTGTCGCCTTACCTTTGCCCGGGACCGTTTGCGCCTTTTGGCTCATGTATATGATAGTGTCGCTAGCATCCATATGTTAAGGAGCCCGGGCTGACATGGCTAGTTGTAAACCCAAAATGGCACAGACTTACAGGGACAGGCATCCATGACCCAGCAACGAACGTGTCGGTCATCAGCAAGTGGGTCCGAGCTGTAGCACTGGGCTAGCAGGACTCCGGTAAACCGGGCTGTAGCGGGCTAACAGGACTCCGGTACTCAATGCGTGACATTTCCCCGAAGGGACAGACACAGGAACGAAGAAGGACACATGCCGGCCAGCCTAAGTGTTCCCGAGCAGTAGCAAGCTACCATGGCTCAGTGGTAACACTAGGAAACATTTCCCGGTAAGAGAGGCTACTAAGGATAAACAACTAGATAGTCAGATCCCACACATACCAAGCATTTCAATCATACACGCAATATGCTCGATATGTGCAAATACAACAAGGCATCACAACATGACTCTATGACACAAGTACTTTATTTAAGGCTCAGAGAGCCATACATAACATACACAAAGGTACGGGTCACACGACCCAGCATTCAAGTCATACAGTCATACAAACCAGCAGCGGAAGTAACTTGTCTGAGTACAGACAACTAGAAAATAAAAGAGGCTTGGAAAGCCTAGCTATACTACGTGGTCCTTCACAAGCTCAGGATCACCACCTGGGCCTTAGCCTACTCATTGATGTCAACGTCTACGTAGAACCCATCAGAAGGGGTTGCAGCGTCTTCTGTAAAAATGTAAATTATAGCAACATGAGTACAAAGGTACTCAGCAAGACTTACATCAGATCCTACATACATGCATATTATCAAGAAGGGTTGGTGGAGTTGTTGCAGCAAGCCAGCTTTGACTCTTGGCTAGGCTAACCTACGAGACTCCAATTTGAAATGGTTTTGCGCACACGAGTCCACTACTCACCACTTCAATACACTACCGAGGATCCACCCCCGTCTTCCTGCGGAAGAGCCATCCTCGGCACTCACACTTATCTTGAGGCTTTTAGTAGTTTCCATTTACTTGTCTATGAACTGTATAGGCAACCAAGTAGTCCTTTATCGCGGACGCGGCTATTCGAATAGATCATGATAACCCTGCAGGGGTGTACTTCTTCATACACGCTCTCACCACTTACCGTTGTTTACACGACGTGTACTCGGGAACCTTCAAGCGGAAGCCCAACGTGGGTGTCGGCCACGACCTACCTAACCACCTAAGCCTCCAGTCCAGGTTTATCGCCTATCAAGGTTCCATCCGCAGGGAGTCCGGCCGAGGTTTCCCATACGGCCCCGAACGATGTGAACAGGGTTCCCGAGATACCTAACGGGTATTCGGTACACCCGGCCACGTACCTACCGCATCACAGCCCACCCCTACGGTCAGCGCTGTCCACGGCCTCCAGTAGGCTACAAACACCAGAAGCTACTTGCAACTCCTGGACGGAGAACTAGGGTGAATAAGAAGCCGAGAGGGTCCATTGGTTTCGGGCCCAATGCATGGTAGTAGCTGATTCTTAAATCACACATACAGATCTCAGTGCTTAAGGTCGGCTTCAATGAAACAACTTACCATGTACTCCTACATGGCCTCTCATCGATACCTTTACCAAATCGTGTTCACCACACCACTCTCATTACCGACATAATCATTTCACTCTAGCCCATCACCCAGATGAACCAGACCTGACACGACTCTAAGCATAGCAGGCATAGCAAGGTAGGAACAACACATGCATATGGCTCAATCAACTCCTACACATGCTAGTGGGTTTCATCTAGTTACTGTGGCAATGACAGGTCATGCAGAGGAAATGGGTTCAACTACCGTAGCACACAGCAGTTTTAAACGCGTTGTCTTAATGCAGTAAAAGAGAGCAGGAGCGAGAACATGGGATTGTATCGATATGATCAAATGGTTGGTTGCTTGCCTGATGGTTCGATGCACTGATACGGTTCTTCGTTAGGGTAATCACGGTACTCCTCGGAGGCAGAACCTGCCGCAAAGAACACCGATACACAACCATCACCAAACAATGTGCAACAATATGATGCATGCATGAAACATAGCAATATGAGTGTGTTGGGCTAATGCAACTAAGACCAGAAGGGTTTGAACCAATTTGAATCAAAGATTCAAATTTCAAACTCAAACATGGCCCTTTAAAGTGTTTTTCCTTGTTCTGTATTAAACATCAGGTTAACTTGTTTGGTCATGCATGAAAATAGTACAGATGGATAGATTGGATTTTTCTAATCATTTTTCATATATAATTTGTCTGATTTGGAGTTACAGAATAAAAGTTATGAATTTTAAAGTTTAAACTATATTCTGGAATTTCCTATATTAGATTAATTCCAGAAAATCAGTTATTGCGTCAGCCTGACGTCAGTGTGACATCAGCAGGTCAACGGGACATGTCCGGGTCAAACCTGACAGTGGGTCCCGCGTGTTAGTGTGATTAAATTAATTAAAGTTTAATTAAAACTAAACATGTTTAATTAACAGGGCTGGGCCCCACCTGTCATTGACTCAGGGGAGTCAACCGGGGCCCACCCATGGTCAAACCCGGGTCGGCTGCACCGGCGTTTAGCCGCCGGCGAGCCCGACGCGGCGGCGGAAGTGGTTTTGGCTGTTTCGGCCGCCAAATGGATCGTGGAGACCACCGGAGTGGAGCTGAGGACGAGCCGCAGCTCTTGATGGAGTCCGTTGGGGTCGGGGTGGCCGGAGTTGGCGCCGGCGACGACTTTGGCGGCCACCGGGGTTTGGCCGAAGACGAACTTGACGCTAGAGGGGTCGGTGAGGCACGGGGAGTAGCTAGCTAGGTGCTACGTGACACGGTGAGTATGATGGACACCGTGGAGTGGCCGGAGGGTGACCGGGAGCACGTCGGCGACGAGCTCCACGGCGGTAGGTGCGGTTGAGCTCCGGGAGGTCGCTACACAGCTCGGGAGCAAGAAAAGAAGGGGAGGGGGGAAGATGGCTAAGCTCACAGTGAGTGCGACGAAGCCCTTGGTGCGGCCGGAGATGGACCGGAGCGACGACGGCGTTGAAGGGGATCTCCGGCGATGGTGGTTCGGGCGAGGTCGTTGCGGTGGACTCGGGCGTTGCGAGCGCTCGGGGCTCGGCTTGCTCGATGGAGTGGACAGCGGCGGAGCTCCTGGACACGATGAGAGGACGCACGGGCGGCGGGGAGCACGGCTACGACGAAGGCACGGCGGTGGTGGCGTCGGTCATGGCGGGGAAGCGCGAGGGGGAGGAGCTGGAGAGGAGAGGGGGTGTCTGGGGGGTTCGGGGGAGCGAGGGAGGCCGATCCACGACGTCACCGGGCGAGGGGAGCGGCGAGGCGGCGAGCAGGTGCATGGCGCATGCTGCGGTCGCCGTCGGGCACCTGCCTGCCTGCCTGGCCGGCAAGCAGCTCGCGGGAGCGGCGCTGGGCTGGGCCGGCAGGTGGGCCGGGTGCTGGGCGCCAGGTAAGTCTTTCCATTTTTTTCTGTTTCCTTTTTTTAATACTTCTGCAACTTTGTTGAATTAAATAAAATACTTAGGCAACTCCTAAAATCACCAAACTACTCCTGGTCCATAGTTGGATTATTTCCAACATGAAACATTTTAGTTTGGAGATATTTGAGCATTTAAATATTTTATATAATTTTAAATGCCCAAATTCAAATATTTATGATTTAATTCAAAAACCCTAAGATGGCCTAGGAAAATGTGCATCACTTTTGGCAGAGGTTCTGAACCAAGACAAAAATGATGGGCATTTTAGAAGGGCATTTCAGGTTCATTGAAAAAGTTTTTAGTAAACCCTAATTGGTTTCAGAGGGGACTGGGGGTTCTGTCATCCCCATTTTAGGTTTCTGATGAAAGAGTAAACATGATGCAACACTCTAATGCATGGCTAACTAGGGTGTGACAGTTCCTCTTCCAGTGTCCAATTTGCTTGCAATAGAAGCACTCAGTCTCAGGCTTAGGTCCAGACTTGGGTTTCTTCTCTTGAGCAGCAACTTGTTTGCTGTTCTTCTTGAAGTTCCCCTTCTTCTTCCCTTTGCCCTTTTTCTTGAAACTGGTGGTCTTGTTAACCATCAACACTTGATGCTCCTTCTTGATTTCTACCTCCGCAGCTTTTAGCATTGCGAAGAGCTCGGGAATAGTCTTGTCCATCCCTTGCATATTATAGTTCATCACGAAGCTCTTGTAGCTTGGTGGCAGTGATTGAAGAATTCTGTCAATGGCACTATCATCAGGAAGATTAACTCCCAGTTGAATCAAGTGATTATTATACCCAGACATTTTGAGTATGTGTTCACTGACAGAACTATTCTCCTCCATCTTACATCTATAGAACTTGTTGGAGACTTCATATCTCTCAATCCAGGCATTTTCTTGAAATATTAACTTCAACTCCTGGAACATCTCATATGCTCCATGACGTTCAAAACGTCGTTGAAGACCCGGTTCCAAGCCGTAAAGCATGGCACACTGAACTATCGAGTAGTCATCAGCTTTGCTCTGCCAGACGTTCTTAACGTTGTCAGTTGCATCTGCAGTAGGCCTGGCACCCAGCGGTGCTTCCAGGACGTAATTCTTCTGTGCAGCAATGTGGATAATCCTCAAGTTATGGACCCAGTCCGTGTAGTTGCTACCATCATCTTTCAACTTAGCTTTCTCAAGGAACGCATTAAAATTCAACGGAACAACAACACGAGCCATCTATCTACAACAAACATAGACAAGCAAAATACTATTAGGTACTAAGTTCATGATAAATTTAAGTTCAATTAATCATATTACTTAAGAACTCCCACTTAGACAGACATCTCTCTAGTCATCTAAGTGATCACGTGATCCAAATCAACTAAACCATGTTCGACCATCACGTGAGATGGAGTAGTTTCAATGGTGAACATCACTATGTTGATCATATCTACTATATGATTCACGTTCGACCTTTCGGTCTCTGTGTTCCGAGGCTATATCTGTATATGCTAGGCTCGTCAAGTTTAACCTGAGTATTCCGCGTGTGCAACTGTTGTGCACCCGTTGTATTTGAACGTAGAGCTTATCACACCCGATCATCACATGGTGTCTCAGCACGAAGAACTTTCGCAATGGTGCATACTCAGGGAGAACACTTCTTGATAATTTAGTGAGAGATCATCTTAAAATGCTACCGTCAATCAAAGCAAGATAAGATGCATAAAGGATAAACATCACATGCAATCAATATAAGTGATATGATATGGCCATCATCATCTTGTGCTTGTGATCTCCATCTCCAAAGCACCGTCGTGATCACCATCGTCACCGGTGCGACACCTTGATCTCCATCATAGCATCGTTGTCGTTACACCATCTATTGCTTCTACGACTATCTCTACCGCTTAGTGATAAAGTAAAGCAATTACAGGGCGTTTGCATTTCATACAATAAAGCGACAACCATATGGCTCCTGCCAGTTGCCGATAACTTCGGTTACAAAACATGATCATCTCATACAATAAAATATAGCATCACGTCTTGACCATATCACATCACAACATGCCCTGCAAAAACAAGTTAGACGTCCTCTACTTTGTTGTTGCAAATTTTACGTGGCTGCTACGGGCTGAGCAAGAACCGTTCTTACCTACGCATCAAAACCACAACGATAGTTCGTCAAGTTAGTGATGTTTTAACCTTCGCAAGGATCGGGCGTAGCCACACTTGGTTCAACTAAAGTGAGAGAGACAGACACCCGCCAGACACCTTTAAGCACGAGTGCTCGTAACGGTGAAACCAGTCTCGCATAAGCGTACGCGTAATGTCGGTCCGGGCCGCTTCATCTCACAATACCGCTGAACCAAAGTATGACATGCTGGTAACCAGTATGACTTGTATCGCCCACAACTCACTTGTGTTCTACTCGTGCATATGACATCTACGCATAAAACCAGGCTCGGATGCCACTGTTGGGGAACGTAGTAATTTCAAAAAAATTCCTACGCACACGCAAGATCATGGTGATGCATAGCAACGAGAGGGGAGATTGTTGTCCATGTACCCTCGTAGACCGAAAGCGGAAGCGTTATGACAACGCGGTTGATGTAGTCGTACGTCTTCAAGATCCGACCGATCCAAGTACCGAACGTACGGCACCTCTGAGTTCAGCACACGTTCAGCTTGATGACGATCCCCGGACTCCGATCCAGCAAGGTGTCGGGGAAGAGTTCCGTCAGCACGACGGCGTGGTGACGGTGATGATGTTCTACCGACGCAGGGCTTCGCCTAAGCACCGCTACGATATGACCGAGGTGGAATATGATAGAGGGGGGCACCGCACACGGCTAAGGAACGATCACGAAGATCAACTTGTGTGTCATGGGGTGGCCCCCTGCCCCCGTATATAAAGGAGGGAGGGGGGAGGTGCGGCCGACCCCTTAGGGGTGCGCCTGGAGGAGTCCTACTCCCACCAGGAGTAGGACTCCCCCCCTCTTGCCTTGTTGGAGAAGGAAGGGGGGAGGGGGAAAGAGGAAAGGGGGGCGCCGCCCCCCTTCCTTGTCCTATTCGGACTAGGGGGGAGGGGGCGCATGGCCTGCCCTGGCCGGCCCTCCTCTTCTCCCTCATGGCCCATGTAGGCCCATTAACCCCCGGGGGGTTCCGGTAACCTCCCGGTACTCCGATAAAATCCCGATTTCACCCGGAACGATTCCGATATCTAAATATAGGCTTCCAATATATCAATCTATATGTCTCGACCATTTCGAGACTCCTCATCATGTCCGTGATCACATCCGGGACTCCGAACAACCTTCGGTACATCAAAACTTATAAACTCATAATAAAACTGTCATCGTAACGTTAAGCGTGCGGACCCTACGGGTTCGAGAACTATGTAGACATGACCTAGAACTGTTTCTGGTCAATAATCAATAGCGGAACCTGGATGCTCATATTGGCTCCTACATATTCTACGAAGATCTTTATCGGTCAAACCGCATAACAACATACGTTGTTCCCTTTGTCATCGGTATGTTACTTGCCCGAGATTCGGTCGTCGGTATCCAATACCTAGCTCAATCTCGTTACCGGCAAGTCTCTTTACTCATTACATAATGCATCATTCCGTAACTAACTCATTAGCTACATTGCTTGCAAGGCTTATAGTGATGTGCATTACCGAGAGGGCCCAGAGATACCTCTCCGACAATCGGAGTGACAAATCCTAATCTCGAAATACGCCAACTCAACCTGTACCTTTGGAGACACCTGTAGAGCTCCTTTATAATCACCCAGTTACGTTGTGATGTTTGGTAGCACACAAAGTGTTCTTCCGATAAACGGGAGTTGCATAATCTCATAGTTGTAGGAACTTTGTATAAGTCATGAAGAAAGCAATAGCAACATACTAAACGATCAAGTGCTAAGCTAACGGAATGGGTCAAGTCAATCACATCATTCTCCTAATGATGTGATCCCGTTAATCAAATGACAACACATGTCTATGGTTAGGAAACATAACCATCTTTGATTAATGAGCTAGTCAAGTAGAGGCATACTAGTGACATTATGTTTGTCTATGTATTCACACATGTTAATACAATTATAGCATGAATAATAAACATTTATCATGATATGAGGAAATAAATAATAACTTTATTATTGCCTCTAGGGCATATTTCCTTCACAAGGCATGATGTGATATAAATTGTTGTATGAGATGAGCATGTTCTGTAACAAAGTTATTGGCAAGTGGCAGGAGCCATATGGTTGTCGCTTTATTGTATGCAATGCAATCGCCATGTAATTGTTTTACTTTATCACTAAACGGTAGCGATAGTCATAGTAACAATAGTTGGCGAGACGATAACGATGCTACGATGGATATCAAGGTGCGCGCTGGTGACGATGGAGATCATGACGATGCTTCATTGGTGGAGATCATAAGCACAAGATGATGATGGCCATATCATGTCACATATTTTTGATTACACGTGATGTTTTGTCCTTTATGCATCTTATTTTGCTTAGTACGGCGGTAGCATTATAAGATGATCCCTTACTAAATTTCAAGGTATAAGTGTTCTCCCTGAGTATGCACCGTTGCTACAGTTCATCGTGCCAAGACACCACGTGATGATCGGGTGTGATAAGCTCTACATTCACACACAATGGGTGCAAGTCAGTTTTGCACACACAGAATACTCGGGTTAAACTTGACGAGCCTAGCATATGCAGATATGGCCTTGAAACACTAAGACCGAAAGGTCGAGCATGAATTATACAGTAGATATGATCAACATAGTGATGTTCACCATTGAATACTACTCCATCTCACGTGATGATCGAACATGGTTTAGTTTATTTGGATCACGTGATCACTTAGATGATTAGAGGGATGTCTATCTAAGTGGGAGTTCTTAAGTAATATGATTAATTGAACTTTAATTTATCATGAAATTAGTGCCTGATAGTATTTTGCATGTCTATGTTGTTGTAGATCTATGCCCGTGCTACCGTTCCTTTGAATTTTAATGCGTTCCTAGAGAAAGCTAAGTTGAAAAATGATGGCAGCAACTACACGGACTGGGTCCGTACCTTGAGGACTATCCTCATTGCTGAACAGAAGAATTACGTCTTGGAAGCACCGTTGGGTGTCAGGCCTGCTGCAGATGCTACTGATGACGTTAAGAACATCTGACAGAGCAAAGCTGATGACTACTCGATAGTTAAGTGTGCCATGCTTTACGGCTTAGAACCGGGACTTCAACGCTGTTTTGAACGTCATGGAGCATATGAGATGTTCGAGGAGTTGAAGTTAATATTTCAAGCAAATGCCCAGATTGAGAGATATGAAGTCTCCAATAAGTTCTACAACTGTAAAATGGAGGAGAATAGTTCTGTCAGTGAACACATACTCAGAATGTTTGGGTACCATAACCACTTGACTCAACTGGGAGTTAATCTTCCTGATGATAGTGTCATTGACATAGTTTTTCAATCACTGCCACCAAGCTATAAAGGCTTCGTGATGAACTATAATATGCAAGGGATGAACAAGACTATTCCCGAGCTCTTGGCAATGCTAAAGGCTGCAGAGGTAGAAATCAAAAAGGAGCATCAAGTGTTGATGGTCAACAAGACCACTAGTTTCAAGAAAAAGGGCAAAGGGAAGAAAGGGAACTTCAAGAAGAACAGAAAAAAGGTTGCTGCTCAAGAGAAGAAACCCAAGTCTGGACCTAGTCCTGAAACTAAGTGCTTCTATTGCAAAGGCACTAGTCACTGGAAGCGGAACTACCCCAAGTATTTGGCGGATAAGAAGGATGGCAAAGTGAAAGGTATATTTGATATACATGTTATTGATGTGTACTTAACTAATGCTCACAGTAGCGCCTAGGTATTTGATATTGGTTCTGTTGCTCATATTTGCAACTCGAAACAGGGGCTATGGATTAAGCGAAGATTGGCTAAGGACGAGGTGACGATGCGCGTGGGAAATGGTTCCAAGGTCGATGTGATCGCCGTCGGCACGCTACCTCTACATCTACCATCGGGATTAGTTTTAGACCTGAATAATTGTTATTTGGTGCCAGCGTTGAGCATGAACATTATATCTGGATCTTGTTTGATGCGAGATGGTTATTCATTTAAATCAGAGAATAATGGTTGTTCTATTTATATGAGTAATATCTTTTATGGTCATGCACCCTTGCTGAGTGGTCTATTTTTGTTGAATCTCGAGAGTGATGATACACATATTCATAATATTGAAGCCAAAAGATGCAAAGTTAATAGTGATAGTGCAACTTATTTGTTGCACTATTGTTTGGGTCATATCGGTGTAAAGCGCATGAAGAAACTCCATGCTGATGGACTTTTGGAATCACTTGGTTATGAATCACTTGGTGCTTGCGAACCGTGCCTCATGGGCAAGATGACTAAAATTCCGTTCTCCGGAACAATGGAACGAGCTACTGACTTGTTGGAAATAATACATACCGATGTATGAGGTCCAATGAGTATTGAGGCTCGTGGTGGGTATCGTTATTTTCTTACCTTCACAGATGATTTGAGCAGATATGGTTATATCTACTTAATGAAACATAAGTCTGAAACATTTGAAAAGTTCAAAGAATTTCAGAGCAAAGTGAAAAATCATCATAACAAGAAAATAAAGTTTCTACGATCTGATCGTGGAGGTGAATATTTGAGTTACAAGTTTGGTCTTCATTTGAAATAACATGGGATAGTTTCACAACTAACGCCACCTGGAACACCACAGTGAAATGGTGTGTCCGAACGCCGTAACCGTACTTTATCGGATATGGTGCGATCTATGATGTCTCTTACTAATTTACCGCTATCGTTTTGGGGTTATGCTTAAGAGACGGCTGCATTCACTTTAAATAGTGCACCATCAAAATCCATTGAGACGATGCCTTATGAACTGTGGTTTGGCAAGAAACCAAAGTTGTCGTTTCTTAAAATTTGGGGCTGCGATGCTTATGTGAAAAAGCTTCAACGTGATAAGCTTGAACCCAAATCGGAGAAGTGCGTCTTCATAGGATACCCAAAGGAAACTGTTGGGTACACCTTCTATCGCAGATCCGAAGGCAAAATATTTGTTGCTAAGAATGGATCCTTTCTAGAGAAGGAGTTTCTCTCAAAAGAAGTGAGTGGGAGGAAAGTAGAACTTGATGAGGTAATTGTACCTTCTCCCTTATTGGAAAGTAGTCATTACAGAAATCAGTTCCAGTGATTCCTACACCAATTAGTGAGGAAGTTAATGATGATGATCATGAAGCTTCAGATCAAGTTACTACCGAACCCCATAGGTCTTCCAGAGTAAGGTCCGCACCAGAGTGGTACGATAATCCTGTTCTAGAAGTCATACTAGACCATGATGAACCTACGAACTATGAGGAAGCGATGATGAGCCCAGATTCCGCGAAATGGCTTGAGGCCATGAAATCTGAGATGGGATCCATGTATGAGAACAAAGTGTGGATTTTGGTGGACTTGCCCAGTGATCGTCAAGCCATAGAAAATAAATGGATCTTTACGAAGAAGACCGATGCATACGGTAATGTTACTGTCTATAAAGCTCGACTTGTTGCAAAAGGTTTTTGACAAGTTCAAGGAGTTGACTACGATGAGACTTCCTCACCTGTAGCGATGCTTAAGTCTGTCTGAATCATGTTAGCGATTGCCACATTTTATGATTATGAAATTTGGCAGATGGATGTCAAAACTGCATTCCTGAATGGATTTCTGGAAGAAGAGTTATATATGATGCAACAAGAAGGTTTTATCGATCCAAAGGGTGCTAACAAAGTGTGCAAGCTCCAGCGATCCATTTATGGACTGGTGCAAGCCTCTCGGAGTTGTAATAAACGCTTTGATAGTGTGATCAAAGCATATGGTTTTATATAGACTTTTGGAGAAGCCTGTATTTACAAGAAAGTGAGTGGGATCTCTGTAGCATTTCTGATATAATATGTGGATGACATATTGTTGATTGGAAATGATATAGAATTTCTGGATAGCATAAAGGGATATCTGAATAAGAGTTTTTCTTTGAAAGACCTCGGAGAAGCTACTTACATATTGGGCATCAAGATCTATAGAGATAGATCAAGATGCTTAATTCGACTTTCACAAAGCACATACTTTGATAAAGTTTTGAAGAAGTTCAAAATGGATCAATCAAAGAAAGGGTTCTTGCCTGTGTTACAAGGTGTGAAGTTGAGTCAGACTCAATGCCCGACCACTACAGAAGATAGAGAGAAAATAAAAGTCATTCCCTATGCTTCGGCCATAGGTTTTATCATGTATGCAATGTTGTGTACCAGACCTAATGTGTGCCTTGCTATAAGCATAGCAGGGGGGTACCAAAGTAATTCCAGAGTGGATCACTGGACAGCGGTCAAGAACATCCTGAAATATCTAAAAAGGACTAAGGATATGTTTCTCGTTTATGGAGGTGAAAAAGAGCTCGTCGTAAACGGTTACGTCGATGCAAGCTTTGACACTGATCCGGATGACTCAAAGTCGCAAACCGAATACGTATTTTTATTGAGTGGAGGAACTGCAGTTGGTGCAGTTCCAAGCAAAGCGTCATGGCGGGATCTACGTGTGAAGCGGAGTACATTGCTGCTTCGGAAGCAGCAAATGAAGGAGTTTGGATGAAGGAGTTCATACCCGATCTAGGTGTCATACCTAGTGCATGGGGTCCAATAAAAATCTTTTGTGACAATACTGGTGCAATTGCCTTGGCAAAGGAATCCAGATTTCACAAGAGAACCAAGCACATCAAGAGATGCTTCAATTCTATCCGTCATCAAGTATCGGAGGGGGGCATAGAGATTTGCAAGATACACACGGATCTGAATGTTGCAGACCAGTTGACTAAGCCTCTTCCACGAGCAAAACATGATCAGCACCAAAGCTCAATGGGTGTTAGAATCATTACCATGTAATCTAGATTATTGACTCTACTACAAGTGGGAGACTGAAGGAAATATGCCAATAATAAAGTTGTTATTTATATTTCCTTCTATCATGATAAATGTTTATTATTCATGCTAGAATTGTAGTAACCGGAAACTTAGTACATGTGTGAATACATAGACAAAACAAAGTGTCCCTAGTATGCTTCTACTTGACTAGCTCGTTAAACAAAGATGGTTATGTTTGCTGACCATAGACATGTGTTGTCATTTGATGAACGGGATCACATCATTAGGAGAATGATGTGATGGACATGACCCATCCGTTAGCTTAGCATTATGATCATGTCAGTTTCATTGCTACTGCTTTCTTCATGACTTATACAAGTTCCTCAGACTATGAGATTATGCAACTCCCGAATACCGGAGGAACACTTTGTGTGCTACCAAATATCACAATGTAAATGGGTGATTATAAAGGTGCTCTACAGGTGTCTCCGAAGGTGTTTTTGGGTTGGCATAGATTGAGATTAGGATTTGTCACTCCGTGTTTCGGAGAGGTATCTCTAGGCCCTCTCGGTAATACTCATCACTATAAGCCTTGCAAGCATTGTGACTAATGAGTTAGTTGCGGGATGAAGTATTACAGAACGAGTAAAGAGACTTACCGGTAACGAGATTAAACTAGGTATGATGATATCGACGATCGAATCTCAGGCAAGTAACATACCGATGACAAAGGGAACAATGTATGTTGTTATGCGATTTGACCGATAAAGATCTTCGTAGAATATGTAGGAGCCAATATGAGCATCTAGGTTCCGCTATTGGTTATTGACCGGAGATGTGTCTCGGTCATGTCTACATAGTTCTCGAACCCGTAGGATCCGCACGCTTAACGTTCGATGACGATTTGTATTATGAGTTATGTGATTTGATGACCGAAGTTTGTTCGGAGTCCCGGATGAGATCATGGACGTGGCGAGGAGTCTCGAAATGGTCGAGACATAAAGATCGATATATTGGAAGGCTATATTCGGACATCGGAAAGGTTCAGAGTGATTCAGGTATTTTTCAGAGTACCGGAGAGTTACGGGAATTCGCCGGGGGAAGTAATGGGCCTTAATGGGCCATGCGGTAAAGGAGAGAAGGGCCTCAAGGGGTGTCCGCGCCCCCCCCCCCCATGGGCTGGTCCGAATCGGACTAGGAGGGGGCGGCGCCCCCCTTCTTTCTCCCCTCTTCCTCCTTCCCTCCTTCTCCTACTAGGAATAGGAAAGAGGAGGGGAATCCTACTTGGAATGGGGAGTCCTAGTAGGATTCCCCACACCTGGCACAACCCCTTTGGGCCGGCCACCTCTTCCCTCCCCTCCTTTATATAAGTGGCCAGGGGGCATCTCATAGACACACAAGTTGATCAAGTTGATCTTTTAGCCGTGTGCGGTGCCTCCCTCCACAGATTTCCACCTCGGTCATATCGTCGTAGTGCTTAGGCGAAGCCCTGCGCCGGTAACTTCATCATCACCGTCAACACGCCGTCGTGCTGAGGAACTCTCCCTCGGCCTCAGTTGAATCTAGAGTTCGAGGGACGTCACCGAGCTGAACGTGTGCAGATCGCGGAAGTGCCGTGTGTTCGGTACTTGATCAGTTGGATTGCGAAGACGCTCGACTACATCAACCGCGTTATTTAACGCTTCCGCTTTCGGTCTACGAGGGTACGTGGACACATTCTCCCCCTCGTTGCTATGCATCACCTAGATAGATCTTGCGTGATCATTGGATTTTTTTGAAATTACCACGTTCCCCAACACCTTCGTATTCGTTCAACACATGGAGGCCGAGGCGACGGCGTCATAGAAGTTGAAGGGTATGGCATTTAATGTAAAAGTCGAGCTATACGAAGTACAATGGAGAACCCGCCTTGCAAAGCCGAAGTCATGAAGTCGGATATAGCGTCGTCGTTGAAGGCAAGTCCGGGGGCTACTGAGGGAGTCCTGGATTATGGGGTCCTCAGGGAGCCGGCCTATGTGATATGGGCCGGGTTGATGGCCGTGAAGATACAAGACAGAAGGCCTTCTCCCGTATCCGGATGGGACTCTCCTTTGCGTGGATGGCAAGCTTGACGTCCGGATGTGTAGTTTCCTTTCTCTGTAAACCGACTTTGTACGACCCTAATCCCCTTCGGTGTCCATATAACCGGAGGGTTAGTCCGTAGAAGGAATCACAATCATACATGCTAGACATCTTAGGATTTAGCCGTCATAATCTCGAGGTAGATCAACTCTTGTAACCCCTATACTCATCAAAGTCAATCAAGCAGGAAATAGGGTATTACCTCCAATAAGAGGGACCGAACCTGGGTAAACATCGTGTCCCCTGCCTTCTGCTACCTTCGATCCTTAGACGCACAGTTCGGAACCCCCTACCGAGATCTGCCGGTTTTGACACCGACAGTGGTTCCGCGGTGCTTATGGGCAGAGCCCGTGGCTCGGTGCTGCCCGGTGGCCATGGTCGTGTGGGCGGCGTGGTCGCCGGGATGTGGCGTTCGGTGGTGGTGAGTGTTGGCCGGGGTGCAAACTTGATCTATCTTTGGACGGACCGACGGCGGCGAAGCTCGTTTCCTTCTTGAAGGCGTCGTCGCGACTCTCATTGCTCGTCGTGTCGCTCCAGATGAAACTCTGATCCTCGGGTCGGGCGGTGGCAATGCTCTATTGTCGTAACCTTCCTGAAGGCGCCGCATTGGAGCACACAGCTCGTCATATGCGATTTCATCTCTTTGGGTGGCGTGTTCACGGTTGAGGACTCCGGTTGCTCTTATAGTACTAGGGGCGGTGTTGCTGCGCTCAGCGCCTATGTATCCTGCCTTGGGTGTGTGCGTGTGTTGTGGTGACGTGGTTTGTACCTGAGTTGTGGGTGGTCGTTGCTTTATATATAAAGCGGAGCGAAAGTTTTTTTCGATAAAGATACTATGGTGGTCACCTTTCAATAAAGAGTACTTTCATGTAAAAAAACACTCGCAAAACTACCCAAATAACTTCGTCATCATATACACCTTAATGATTGGGAGGGTCAGATCATATGCTAAACTTTTGAAGAGGAATGAACAAGAAAGAAACACACACAGTGATTTCTTTCACGGGCTCACGGACGGACAACCTCCCTCCCCGCCACAGCCCGGCAACTCGCTTCCCTTCCGCACCCACCCGATCGATCCCCCACCCCAACACCGCAGCGCAGATCACGCGGTCGTCTCTCCCCCAAAACTCCCACGCTAGAGCTGCTGCTGCTTCAAAACCCGGCCCCCTATCGCCTCGATCTCCCCTCGTCAAACCCATTCACACACAATGGGCAACCGCACCTCGCGCCACCGCCGCGCCGCCGCGGACCAGCCGGCCACGGCCCCTCCGCCGACGGCCCAGCCCAAACCCCAGCCGCCGCCGAAGCCCCAGACGGCGCCGGCCCCGGCCCCGACGCCGGAAGCGGGACAGGTGGCCATGGGCCGCGTTCTGGGACGCCCGATGGAGGACGTGCGCGCGACCTACACCTTCGGCCGCGAGCTCGGCCGGGGGCAGTTCGGGGTCACCTACCTCGTCACGCACAAGGCTACGGGCCAGCGCTTCGCCTGCAAGTCCATCGCCACGCGGAAGCTCGTCCACCGCGATGACATCGAGGATGTGCAGCGGGAGGTGCAGATCATGCACCACCTCACGGGTCACCGCAACATCGTCGAGCTCCGCGGCGCCTACGAGGACCGCCACTCGGTCAACCTCATCATGGAGCTATGTGAGGGCGGGGAGCTATTCGACCGCATCATCGCGCGGGGGCACTACTCCGAGCGAGCCGCCGCCCTGCTCTGCCGCGAGATGGTCTCCGTCGTGCACAGCTGCCACTCCATGGGGGTTTTCCACCGGGATCTCAAGCCCGAAAACTTTTTGTTTCTCAACAACAAGGAGGACTCGCCGCTCAAGGCCACTGACTTCGGTCTCTCCGTCTTCTTCAAACACGGTGAGCGCTTCATTTGACTACCTCAGTCGGGATGTATGGATTGAATTGTGAGAGATTCTTCCCGTGTTTGACTTGATGTGGATTTTGGTTTGACTTTGAACCGATTTCCGTGGATCGACAGGTTTGAAGTTGGGAAAGTGCTAAAATTAGAGCTAGATACGAGACAGCAATTGGCTTATGCTTATGTCATACTTAGATCTTGTAGATAGATATTATAGCTTTGATTCTTGTTATGGGCTGTTGTTGGTATGGGGATCTAGTGATCGATCATCTAACTCTTAGTACTTTGGGGACAGTTCTGGCTTGGTGCACAAGGTGATAATGAAATGGCATTGTAGATTTGCATCATTTACAGTTTGAGCACAGTGTTGTTTCTATGATTGATAGTTGAGGGGAAAAAGGATGGCATATATACCTGCAAAACATGCCTGCACGTGTATCAGAAAGACACCTAAAATTATCCGACGAAACCAGTTGCTTCACATGCAAACTGTTGGCCGCACCGAAGATTCTTGTTGTTGCCGTGCTGTTTATCACTAGAAAGTAGAAAGTGCTCTTAATTTTCTTTGTATTCACGGCATGTTTAAAGTGAGCTAAGGCTTACTATGCATCTTACAGGGGAGCAGTTTAAGGATCTCGTTGGAAGTGCGTATTATGTTGCTCCTGAGGTACTGAAGCGGCACTATGGAGCAGAAGCTGACATATGGAGTGCGGGGATTATTCTGTACATCCTTCTGTCTGGTGTTCCTCCTTTTTGGGCAGGTGATGTGTGCCAATTCTCATCTCAGTTAGATTTTTTGCTTTTTATTTATCTGCTAATACGCATGTCTGTTCTATTTTCCAGACAATGAGGATGGCATATTTGAGGCTGTCTTGCTTGGTCACATAGATTTCTCATCTGACCCCTGGCCTTCAATATCTAATGGTGCAAAAGATTTGGTGAAGAAGATGTTGCGGCAAGACCCCAAAGAGCGCTTGACTGCTGCAGAAATTTTGAGTAATTATTCAACTGCTCTTTCTGTTATCATGTGACTGCACACACATTTCATAGCATGGCATTCTTATTTGTGAAGGGATGTGCACTCGCCTAGTAGGTTAGTATCAAATCAACATCAGCCATTCGTCCCAGTGTGTTCCATCTGTATTTTTTTTATACAAAAGCACTGCTAATAATGTTATACTTCTATGGTAATTCAGAAGTAGATTACTGAGTTTATTCTCGTTGTTGAAGACCTGTCATATATTTTTAGGAACTAAATATTCATTTATGTGCAATATAGTTTCTTATCTAGTACTTTACACATTCAGATCACCCATGGATTAGGGAAGATGGAGAGGCTCCAGATAAGCCACTTGACATTACTGTTATCAGTAGAATGAAGCAGTTCCGGGCGATGAACAAGCTTAAGAAAGTTGCATTGAAGGTTATTGAAGACTTCATAATGTTTACCTTCCCTGCTGACAATTGAGTTTCATTAGCAACTAAGTCTACTATTTTCCTCCATTATAACCAGATCGTTGCAGAGAACTTGTCTGAGGAAGAGATTACAGGCTTGAAAGAAATGTTCAGATCCCTGGACACTGATAACAGTGGGACTATTACTCTTGAAGAGCTAAGATCTGGTTTACCAAAACTTGGCACCAAAATTTCTGAATCAGAAATTACACAGTTAATGGAGGCGGTATGTTTGTACTCCACAGGCATATACATTTTTTTTACATGCTACATTTTCCCATACCATATGAATTCCCTAAGTTTAACCCAAATGACCTATCCAGTTCGGAAGTTTGGAAGCAACTACCTTTATAAAAGAAAAAGAAAATAGGCCACTTGCAACTTCACATAGCTTTCTTGACGATGATGTATCAACGTAGACCACAAAATATCATTGTGTGCACATTTGATGGGAAGAGTTTGACGGTAGCATTTAAAAGTGCTTTGCAACTGTTTCCAAGTTTCCGTAGTTCTAGCATAAGCCATTTTCTGTCCTTATTCTTTTTCCCTTTATTACAAAACAGGCTGATGTTGATGGAAATGGGACCATTGATTATTCTGAGTTCGTATCAGCGACAATGCACATGAATAGATTGGAGAAGGAAGACCACATACTTAAAGCATTTGAATATTTTGATAAGGACCACAGCGGGTAATTGAACTTAAACTTGAATGTCAAAATTTTGAGTTGTGACTGTTTGCATTGTTTTACTCATTGCTGAAATCTTTGTGTGCAGATACATAACAGTAGATGAGCTGGAAGAAGCTCTGAAGAAGTATGACATGGGGGATGATAAAACAATTAAAGATATTATCGCTGAAGTTGATACAGATCATGTAAGTCTATGTTACAAACATCAATATCATTGCACATAAAATCCACTTGTTCAGGGATGAAAATTTTGATGTGTGTGCCATGTGCACATGTCAGACTTCTTTCATGATGCTGTCATCGCTTTTGCTAGGATTTACTGATCTATCTATATTAGTGATGTACTCCCTCCGTTCCAAAATATAAGTCTTTGTAGAGATTCCACTATGAACCACATACGGATGTATATAGATGCATTTTAGAGTGTAGATTCACTCATTTTGCTTCGTATGTAGTCCATAGTAGAATCTCTACAAAGACTTATATTTAGGAACGGAGGGAGTATATAAATGCATTGAACTAAATTCATGTAGATAAATATAAATAAGAATGTGTGCAATCATCACTACTTCTGCTTCACCATGGAGAATGACAATCATTACTGACCCTATTTTACATTTTTGGAGCTACAACTTGAGTTAACAAATGGCTGCCTGGCCCAGTTCATCACGGTGCTAATAATTTCCTTCTCATTAATTGTTCAGGATGGAAGAATCAACTACCAGGAGTTCGTTGCCATGATGAGAAACAACAGCCCGGAGATTGTTCCAAATCGGCGGCGCATGTTCTAATTATCTTCTACCGTAACATCTTCCTGGCCCCATTATCGTCTAAGAATAATTTTGAGGGATGTGCCGCTTTGATGTTATTGTCCCTCATCTTTAGATTTGGCGTGTATTTCCTTGATCACATGATCGGTTCCATTGCTGCTCCGAGGGTATTATGATCATATGCGTACTCCTGATCATTTATATGGAAACAGGCGTTGTGTAACAGTTTTTTAATGATTATGTTAAGCAGCGCTATATTATTCTGGACAAACATAGCTCAAATATGGTTCTGAATGTCCGCTATGAAATGGTGATCGACGCAGATGCGCCACCTACAAGTAGCAAATTTTGATTTTGAACTTCATAGAATAACTGCTCATGCGTTGCATATTTTAGCACGTTAGCCCAAGATTTACATGTTGTTATTAATGTGGTTGTGTAGATAAGTGTTTATATCAAATAAAATCCTGAGATCGCATCTCACGGAGCCTCTGCCCCGACCCAGCCGCAGCCCCAGCCCCAACTCCGGCGGCCTCCTCTCCCTCCACCGCTGCCGCTCCACCCCTCTCCCGCGACCCTCACCTTCTTTGCCAAGGGAGGGAAGGGAAGGCCCTAGATCCGTAGCGGCGACCCGAAACCTAGCCGCCTCCTGGGCGACTCCGAAGTATCCTCCCTCGTCCCCTTCAGCCCCCTTCATCGGCGTGCCACTGGCCGGCGCCGCCACCGATGCCGGCGGTGGTGGTCGTGCCCTTCTCGTCTAAAGACTAAGGGGAGGGGAGTGCACCGTGGCGGCGGCTCCATGGGCGGTTGTGGAGTGGTGGCAACGGTTCAAGGGCAGCGTGGCCTGTAGCCGTGGCCTGAAGCAGTGAAGCCGGAGCGGCGTCTTCGCGGCGGGTGGTGCGCAGCGTCGGCACCAATCTCCGGCGCCGCGATGGTGCGTCGGAACAGGGCCTAAGGGTTCGATCTGGGTCGCCTCCTGCCATGGACTATTTGTGGCCGTGCGCTTTGGCTGCCTTCTCCGATGCTGCTCCCATCGATGGTGTAGGGGGCTGCTGGTGTGCTCAAATAAAGGCGGCAATCCTAGGGTTCCTCTTGCGCCAAGACAAAGATCTGCCTGACGCATGTCGATCCTGATCTGGCCGGAGTGACGGGTTCTGGAAGGTTCCGCCGGCAAACTCCCATGGGTGTGTTATGACTGGAGATTGCTAGATCGGGTGGGATTCGGTCGTGCCGATTGGTTCTCCGTTAAGGAGCGAGTGGTGCGAAGCTCTGCTATCTGTTGCCATCAGGGGATATGTTTAGCTCCATGGTGAAGTCAGAGGCGGAGAATGTCATGGAAGCCGGGATTAGAGGACTAGTAATGGTGATTGGAGCCTACGACGTTGAGGAACTTCCTTGGAGTTTCGGGATTCGTAGCAGCGGTATGTAAGTGGGGGCGACAACACATGTGAAGTTCAAAGTCTTGCTTTTCAGGGTGAAAATCCAAGGTCTAACCTTAATTGGTTGTGCCTAGCAATGGTCTTGTTGAATGCATTGTTTTGCGAGCGGGGATTATCTCTAGGGTGAAAATTCAAGATCTACGATTGGGCGACGATGGCGTTGGTGCACTGTTTTCTTCTTGGAGGCGTCGTTTTTGGAGAACCTGGAAATCAGGTGTTGTCTTGGTGGTGGTTGTGCTACTGCAAGGCCTAGAACACTGTAGAGGGACTTTCTTTTTTAGTTTCTTCTCCTTCTTTTTTGGCTGTGTGCATCCGTCATGTCATTAGCGCATTGCGTTGTTGCAGAGGCTAGGTGTAATTGCTATCTTCGTGATATTAATATATACTCTTTATCAAAAATCAAATAAAATCCTACTTATGATTTACCTGCCCAAATAAAATAAAATCTTGCGTGTAATTTATCAGCCCAAATTAATTCTAGGATTTTATTTGGCAAACATTTATTAGTTTTTTCGGGTAAAAACATTTATTAGTTTACCAAAATGAAACAAAATTTTATTTGGTAAGTCAATAAAATATGGGACTGTTAAGGACATCTTCAACATGGACCCTTAAAACGCCCACACACGTATGGACTGAGCTGTCCGGATGCACTTTGCCATCCAACGCGGACATGCCGACGCGCCCGTTCTCTTGCAAACCACGGGGCTTGCGGGACTCCGAACCTCCGCCACATAGGTCTTCGACACCCTGCCCCATCCAAAACCCGTGCATTTGCCAGCCTTTCCTCTCCGATCACCACAACCCTCCATCCCAATTCCCGTGTTTTTCACTGCTCATCGCCGCATGTACCTGTACAAAGACCTGCCGGGGCCGGCAAACATGGAGGATCCGGAGAAGGCGGCCGCCCGCAAGGTCAACTCAGCGACACGACAAGCCTGCCGCCTCAAAAAGAGGCAAATGATCAAGAGGAGGCAGTGACCGATAGAAAGAAGGGTGGCGGGGACAACGGACGGGGATAGGGGCCGGGCGGAGGCGGGGACGTGGTGCGCCGCCACTGTCCATGCACACGTCGCCCTAGTCGGAGCAATATCAGCCACCCTACTTCTACGCTGCCAAGTAGCTCGGTCGTCAGTAGCAGTTCCCGGCCTCCGCCATTGGGCACGTGCCATATTGCATCGACGTCAATACAACGCAACTCCATTTGGCCAATTCGGCACCGCCTCAGCTTGTCCGGCCACGGACACCGGGCGTGGATCAACTCGGTGCCTGCTCTCTATTTGCCTGTATGTCTCAGCCGGGCTAGCCGACATATGATGATGCAGATAGGGAGTTGATGGAGATGATGCATAATGGAGACGAGGGTGGAGGCTGCTTCGAGGACTGACAAGTGGGTGACTTGGAGCTGGAGGTGTACGCCCAACAGTACGCCCAACAGCCAGGCACATACATCCGGCAACCAGACTCGTACACCAAGCAGCCGGAGGGCCTTGATCCGGAGGATTGGCTGGCCGATTCAAAGAGGGGTAGAGGAGAAAGTTTCCACATGCGGGATGACGAATTGTTGTGCGATGCGTGGTTGACCACTAGCATCAATCCGATTCAAGTTACGGAGCAAAAGGACGCAATATTTTGGTCCAATATTCATTCTTGGTTCCATGAGTACAAGAATTTTATGCCCTACCACAAAGAAGTCATCTGAGATTGTGGGACACAGTCACTCAACCATCGATGGTACACCATTCAAGAGTCTATGAGCAAGTATTGGGCCATTTAAAACAACTTATCGGTTAGTGGCCAAGGGGTGCGCAAATCGCCAAGCAAGTAACTTCTTCTATGTGTTGGTCATTTGTCCGGATATGATCTTGATCATTTGGCTGGATATGCAATTTGTTGGCTGTACATGCTCTATGTGTTGTTCATTTGGTAGGATACACACCTTGTTGATAATGTCTTTTTTTGCTAGCCATCCCGTGCATGCACCTTGTTTTTCAAGATGGAGAAGAAGAGCTTCGTCCTCATGTATTGTTGGTTCAAATTGAATGGGCAACCCAAGTGGCAACTATCCACTACCAATTCCATCAAGACCGTCAGCATCGACAATGAGGAGGATGCGGGTGATCCAACCGACTGAACAAATAGCTACCGGAGAAGGTTAGAAGGGGATTATGGGGAAAGAAGTAGGAGGAGGAGAAAGAGAACGAGGAGGGACGGCGGCCAACATGACGGAGAGGTTCGAGGATTTTAAATGGACTACTACATACAGATGTATATAGACATATTTTAGAGTGTAGATTCACTCATTTTGCTCCGTATGTAGTAACTTGTTGAAATCTCTAGAAAGACAAATATTTAGGAACGGAGGAAGTAGCAGAGAGAGCACTTCTGTCAGGTAGTGTTTGTTCTCCACACATCGAATGAGTTACTTGGCATGCCGACATAGTAGATTGTGACCAGAAACAGCAAGCAACGTCGTTTCCTTTGCGCAAGTGTTACACAGCGCCAGTAGGTCGGCAGCCACTGGTTCGGTCATGCAAAGATGGGATGCTGCTGCTCTAGTCTCGTGTCTTTCTTTTGTTGTGGGTGTGTGACATCACTTAGGCCGGTGGCGGACGTGCGGTCATCCGAAGGAGTGATGGTACTATTCTGCTCTCAGCCAAGTCACGCATCTTTTCTGTATTGGGAAAAAAGAACAAGTCATGCGTCTTTTCTTCCGTGGGGAGGGCGCGAGTACTCAACTTCTCTTGTGTGAAAGCGAGCGTGGCTGGCAGAAGAAACAAATCAAGGGACACTTTCAATCAAGAAGCTGCTACTGCTAGCTAGCGTCGAGTGAAAGATCAGAATAAATGCGTCTAAAAGGAAGCAGAAAACAAAGGACGCGACTACGCCAACAATTGTCAAACAACTCGAGAGACCTTGCACTCAGAAAACAGAACCTTAGGATATCTCTAAGCGGGACAGCAAACCTCCCGCAACCGTCTGGACCACGCTGTTCAGGTCATGAAAGTCATCCAACACCGACCTGTATTTGTTCGCAGGACGGTCTAGATGCGATTTCTTCCGTAAATTTGGAGACAAGAGTGTGGAGCTTTGCGGGAGTCCAGACACCCGAAACGTATGACTCTGACACCCCC
>NC_041385.1:426121816-426195202 GCF_002162155.2 Triticum dicoccoides
CCCTTACTTTGCATCCGCACTCTTCACCTCCGCCGCCGCCGTTGTTCGTCTTCGGCCGCCACAGAGGCATTGCCGGATGTCCGCAACCAGCACCGACACGCCCGCTCGCCATTCCGACGGAGCTTCCAGCCCTAGAGCCGTTTGTACCCAGGTACACTCCGCCCTCTGTCGACGACCTCATGGCGGACACCACGCCCGGTAGGTGTTCGGTTAAATGTCATTGAGCTTATTTTCAAATGCTATGTCGTTTTTTAGAGTACGAGGATGGTGAGCTACTCGACCATGGATGATGAGTTGTTGTGCGATGTGTGGCTGGCCGTACCCGCGGATTTCATAGGCAGGACCAGATGGCCGCCCTTCTGGGAGCAAGTGCATGAAAAGTTTCACGCAGGAAAGCACATTGCGCCCTACGACATGAACATCATTCAACGATGCAACGTAAGGTCGTTGTCGTATTGCTAGCGCGCTATCCAGATCAGCGTCATCAAGTTTTGGAACTTGGTTAGTTAGCTCGAGGCAAGGTGGCCATTGCACGCGGACATGGAGGAGATGGTAAGTTTTACTTCCTCTTGCTCAACTTGTTGATTGATTCATTCACTCAATGAAGGTCTACACATTATATATAGCCCGCACACGCTGCCATGGTGTACCACAGGTCAGAGGGACGACCATTTATGTGCACACATTACTGGATGAAGCTGAAGGGGAAGTATGTGTGGGAGGACATGATCCGTTCATGAAAAACTTGATGGACATCCGTGATCTAGTAGAATTTGAGACCTTGCTATACTAGACTTAATTTGCATGCTATGCGTGGATGATTTGTGCTATTTTCTATCCAAACTTTGATGAATATTGGCAGGTTCGCATAAATTTCGTATGATTTGTTAAAATGTGGTTTGAAATATACATGGCTAGCATTGGATGGTTGCCTCCCGCATGCGTGTCTGCTGACTGGTCCCTCTCTATCCGCAAACAGACGCGGAAGGTATTTTGCGGGTTGCCGTTGGAGATGCCGTTATAGCATCTCTAACCGATCCCTAGTAATAAGGTATTAGAGGAGGATGCATTTGTTTTTTCTTCTCTAATCGACAACTAATCAAAGTCCTAAAACCTTAAGTGAAGGATATTTTCTACTCCACGGCGGCCGCGACCCCTAGATATACTTGGCTGCCAACCTGCGGAGTAAAAATCCTCACGCCCCACCTCTTGTCCTCTTCCATTCTGTCGTCGCCCAAGCCCCGCCGACGTGCCCCCACCCCCATCTACATTGGCGTTGCCCCACAGCCGATAATTGCCGAATCTAGCCGCTCATCACCGCCCATCCCCCGTGTGGATCCATGTCGCCACATGCAGTCTCGAGCCCATGGTCGTGACGATGCTCCTCCTCCCACGCCGAAGCTTCCTCCTCCCACGGCCGTAGATCCTGCTTCCCCGACCTCTAATGGCTATATATTTTACGCATTTTTAGAGCTCATTTTTTAAAAGGAGGATATCCATCGGCCTCTGCATCAGAGTGATGCATGCAGCGATTTTATTTAACAAAAGTACGAAACAAAGTTTGAAGTCCAGTACTGGCTCGCAAGCATAACCAAGGCAAAGTAAATAAAGTAGAAAGTGCCACATCCAGCAAAAATATCAGGCTATGATTGTCGGGGTTACGATCCTGACAATGAGTACTAGGGGTACGAATAATGAGCAGAACCTAGCCACGGCGCAGGTGTAACACTTGGTGTTTAACGAGTTCACGCCCCTCTCGGCGGGGGTAACAACCCTACGTCTCGTGCCCTGAGGCTTGTTTGTTTTGATGGGTATGGTTACAAAGATTGATCGTGCCCAATTATGAAGGAGGGTACGGCTTATATAGAATGCGTCGCAGCCCCATGTCCTCCACGTCGCAGGGGCATTAAATGACACTGAATGCATCAGTTACAGGTGTGATGAGCCCTCTACTACGGTAGTGAAGGAAATATGCCCTAGAGGCAATAACAAAGTTGTTATTTATATATTTCCTTATATCATGATAAATGTTTATTATTCATGCTAGAATTGTATTAACCAAAAACTTAGTACATGTGTGAATACATAGACAAACAGAGTGTCACTAGTATGCCTCTACTTGACTAGCTCGTTAATCAAAGTTGGTTAAGTTTCCTAGCCATAGACATGAGTTGTCATCTGATGAACGGGATCACATCATTAGAGAATGATGTGATTGACTTGACCCATTTCATTAGCTTAGCACTTGATCGTTTAGTATATTGCTATTGCTTTCTTCATGACTTATACATGTTCCTATGACTATGAGATTATGCAACTCCCGAATACCGGAGGAACACTTTGTGTGCTACCAAACATCACAACGTAACTGGGTGATTATAAAGGTGCTCTACAGGTGTCTCCGATGGTGTTTGTTGAGTTGGCATAGATCGAGATTAGGATTTGTCACTGCGATTGTCGTAGAGGTATCTCTGGGCCCCCTCGGTAATGCACATCACTATAAGCCTTGCAAGCAATATGACTAATGAGTTAGTTACGGGATGATGCATTATGGAACGATTAAAGAGACTTGCCGGTAACGATATTGAACTAGGTATTGAGATACCGACGATCGGGCCTCGAGCAAGTAACATATTGATGACAAAGGGAACAACGTATGTTGTTATGCGGTTTGACCGATAAAGATCTTCGTAGAATATGTGGGAGCCAATATGAGCATCCATGTTCCGCTATTGGTTATTGGCCGGAGACATGTCTCGGTCATGTCTACATAGTTCTCGAACCCGTAGGGTCCGCACGCTTAACGTTCGATGACGATCGGTATTATGAGTTTATGTGTTTTGATGTACCGAAGGTAGTTTGGAGTCCCGGATATGATCACAGACATGACGAGGAGTCTCGAAATGGTCGAGACATAAAGATCGATATATTGGATGGCTATGTTTAGACGTCGGAATGGTTCCTGGTGAGTTCGGGCATTTATCGGAGTACCGGGAGGTTACTGGAACCCCCTGGGGAGTCATTGGGCCCTATTGGGCCTTAGTGGAAAGGAGGAGGAAGCGGCCAAGGTGGGGGCGCGCCCCCCCAAGCCCAATCCGAATTGGGAAGAGGGCCGGCCCCCCTTTCCTTCTCTCCTTCTCCCCTTTCCTTCCCTCTTCCACTCCAACTAGGGAAGGGGGAATCCTACTCCCGGTGGGAGTAGGATTCCCCCCTTGCGCGTGCCTAGGAGGCCGGCCCTCTCCCCCTCCTCCACTCCTTTATATACGGGGGAGGGAGGCACCCCATAGACACACAAGTTGATCATTGATCTCTTAGCCGTGTGCGGTTCCCCCCTCCACCATAATCCAGCTCGGTCATATCATTGCGATGCTTAGGCGAAGCCCTGCATCGGTAACTTCATCATCACCATCATCACGCCGTTGTGCTGACGAAACTCTCCCTCGACACTTTGTCGGATCGGAGTTCGTGGGACGCCACCGAGTTGAACGTGTGCAGATCGCGGAGGTGTCATATGTTCGGTACTAGGATCGGTCGATCGTGAAGACGTACGACTACATCAACCGCGTTGTCATAACGCTTCCGCTTTCGGTCTACGAGGGTACATGGACAACACTCCCCCCTCTCGTTGCTATGCATCACCATGATCTTGCGTGTGCGTAGGAAAATTTTGAAATTACCACGTTCCCCAACAGTGGCATCCGAGCCAGGTTTATGCGTAGATGTTATATGCACGAGTAGAACACAAGTGAGTTGTGGGCGATAATATTCATACTGCTTACCAGCATGTCATACTTTGATTCGGCGGTATTGTTGGATGAAGCGGCCCGGACCGACATTACGCGTACGCTTACGCGAGACTGGTTCTACCGACATGCTTCGCACACAGGTGGCTGGCGGGTGTTAGTTTCTCCAACTTTAGTTGAATCGAGTGTGGCTACGCCCGGTCCTTGTTGAAGGTTAAAACAACACATACTTGACAAAAAATCATTGTAGTTTTGATGCGTAGGTAAGAATGGTTTTTGCTAAGCCCGTAGCAGCCACGTAAAACTTGTAACAACAAAGTAGAGGACGTCTAACTTGTTTTTGCAGGGCATGATGTGATGTGATATGGTCAAGACATGATGCTAAATTTTATTGTATGAGATGATCATGTTTTGTAACAAAGTTATCGGCAACTGGTAGGAGCCATATGGTTATCGCTTTATTGTATGCAATCCAATCGCCCTGTAATTGTTTTTACTTTATCACTAAGCGGTAGCGATAGTCGTAGAAGAAATAGTTGGCGAGACGACAACGATGCTACGATGGAGATCAAGGTGTCGCGCCGATGACGATGGTGATCATGACGGTGCTTTGGAGATGGAGATCAAAGGCACAAGATGATGATGGCCATATCATATCACTTATATTGATTGCATGTGATGTTTATCTTTTATGCATCTTATTTTGCTTAGTTCAACGGTAGCATTATAAGACGATCTCTCACAAAATTTCAAGGTACAAGTGTTCTCCCTGAGTATGCACCGTTGCGAAAGTTCATCGTGCCGAGACACCACTTGATGATCGGTGCTACCTCTTGAGCATGCGTTGGTTTTTCCCTTGAAGAGGAAAGGGTGATGCAGCAAAGTAGCGTAAGTATTTCCCTCAGTTTTTTAGAACCAAGGAATCAATCCAGTAGGAGGCTACATGCAAATCCCTAGTACCTACACAAACAAATAAGAACCTCGCAAAAGGGGTTGTCAATCCCTTCATGGCCACTTGCAAAAGTGAGATATGATAGAGATAATAATAAGATAAATATTTTTGGTATTTTTATGATGTAGATTGAAAAGTAAAGATTGCAAAATAAAGTAGATCGGAAACTTATATGATGGAAAATAGACCCGGGGGCCATAGGTTTCACTAGTGGCTTCTCTCAAGATAGCATAAGTATTATGGTGGGTGAACAAATTACTATCGAGCAATTGGTAGAAAAGTGCATAGTTATGAGAATATCTAGGCATGATCATGTATATAGGCATCACGTCCGCGACAAGTAGATCGAAATGATTTTGCATCTACTACTATTACTCCACACATCGACCGCTATCCAGCATGCATCTAGAGTATTAAGTTCATAAGGACAAAGTAACGCATTAGGCAAGATGACATGATGTAGAGGGATAAACTCAAGCAATATGATATAAACCCCATCTTTTTATCCTCGATGGCAACAATACAATACGTGCCTTGCTGCCCCTGCTATCACTGGGAAAGGACACTGCAAGATTGAACCCAAAGCTAAGCACTTCTCCCATTGCAAGAAAGATCAATCTAGTAGGCCAAACCAAACTGATAATTCAAAGAGACTTGCAAAGATAACCTACATAAAAGAATTCAGAGGAGATTCAAATATTTCTCATAGATAAACTTGATCATAAACCCACAATTCATCAGATCTCGACAAACACACCGCAAAAAGAGTTACATCGAATAGATCTTCAAGAAGATCGAGGGGAACTTTGTATTGAGAATCAAAGAGACAGAAGAAGTCATCTAGCTAATAACTATGGACCCGAAGGTCTGTGGTAAACTACTCACAACTCATCGAGAGGCAATGGTGTTGATGTAGAAGCCCTCCGTTATCGATTCCCCCTCCGGCGGAGCGACGGAAAAGGCCCCAAGATGGGATCTCACGGGTACAGAAGGTTGCGGCGGTGGAAATAGGGTTTCGTGGTGCTCCTGGATGTTTTCAGGGTATGTGAATATATATAGGCGAAGGAAGTCGGTCAGGGGAGCCATGAGGGGCCCACGAGGGTGGGGGCGCGCCCACCCCCTAGGGCGGGCCTCCCTGCCTCGTGGCTTCCTCGATTGCTTGTTGACGTCCACTCCAAGTCTCCTGGATTGCGTTTGTTCCAAAAATAACTCTCCCGAAGGTTTCATTCCGTTTGGACTCTGTTTGGTATTCCTTTTCTGCGGAACACTGAAATAGGCAAAAAAAACAGCAATTTGGGCTGGGCCTCCGGTTAATAGGTTAGTCCCAAAAATAATATAAAAGTGTATAGTAAAGCCCATAAACATCCAAAACGGGTAATATAATAGCATGGAACAATCAAAAATTATAGAAACGTTGGAGACGTATCAAGCATCCCTAGGCTTAATTCCTGCTCGTCCTCGAGTAGGTAAATGATAAAAACAGAATTTTTGACGTGGAATGCTACCTAGCATATTTCTCAATGTAATTTTCTTTATTGTGGCATGAATGTTCAGATCCAAATGATTCAAGATAAAAGTTCATATTAACATAAAAATAGTAATACTTCAAGCATACTAACAAGTAATCATGTCTTATCAAAATAACATAGCCAAAGAAAGCTTATCCCTACAAAATCATATAGTTAGGCCATGCTTCATTTTCGTCACACGAAATACTCCCATCATGCACAATCCTGGTTTCGGCCAAGCAAGTGGTTCATACTTTTTAACGCGCTTCAACTTTTTTAACCCTCACGCAATACATGAGCGTAAGCCATGGATATAGCACTATGTGTGAAATAGAATATGATGATAGGGATTGTGTGGAGAAGACAAAAAAGGAGAAAGTCTCACATTGACTAGGCGTATCAACAGGCTATGTAGATGCCCATTAATAGATATCAATGTGAGTGAGTAGGGATTGCCATGCAACGGGTGCACTAGAGCTATAAATGTATGAAAGCTCAACAAAAGAAACTAAGTGGGTGTGCATCCAACTCGCTTGCTCACGAAGACCTAGGGCATTTTGAGGAAGCCCGTCATTGGAATATATAAGCCAAGTTCTATAATGAAAAATTCCAACTAGTATATAAAAGTGACAACATAGAAGACTCTCTATCATGAAGATCATGGTGCTACTTTGAAGCACGAGTGTGGTAAAAGGATAGTAGCATTGCCCCTTCTCTCTTTTCTCTCATTTTTTTCATTTTTTTTCTTTTTTTTCTTTTTTTTATTTTGGTGGGCTTCTTTGGCCTCTTTTTTTATTTGGGCTTCTTTGGGCTCTTTTATTTTTCATAAAGTCCGGAGTCTCATCCCGACTTGTGGGGGAATCATAGTCTCCATCATCCTTTCCTCACTTGGGACAATGCTCTAATAATGAAGATCATCACGCTTTTATGTATTTACAACTCAAGAATTACAACTCAATACTTAGAACAAAATATGACTCTATGTGAATGCCTTCGGCGGTGTACCGGGATATGCAATGAATCAACAGCGACATGTATGAAAGAATTATAAAGGTGGCTTTGCCACAAAACGATGTCAACTACATGATCATGCAAAAGCAATATGACAATGATGGAGCATGTCATAATAAAAGGAATGATGGAAAGTTGCATGGCAATATATCTCGGAATGGCTATGGAAATGCCATAATAGGTAGGTATGGTGGCTATTTTGAGGAAGGTAAATGGTGGGTGTATGATACCGGCGAAAGTTGCATGGCACAAGAGAGGCTAGCAATGGTGGAAGGGTGAGAGTGCGTATAATCCATGGACTCACATTAGTCATAAAGAACTTATATACTTATTGCAAAAGTTTATTAGCCCTCGAAGCAAAGTACTACTACGCATGCTCCTAGGGGAAGGGTTGGTAGGAGTTAACCATCGCGCGATCCCGACCTCCACTCATAAGGAAGGCAATCAAAAGAACATTCCATGCAACAAATTTGTCACACAACGTTTACCATACGTGCATGCTATGGGACTTGCCAACTTTAACACAAGTATTTCTCAATTTCATAATTACCCAACTAGCAGACTCTAACATTACCACCTTTATATCTCAAAACAATTATCAAATATCAAATTGATCATAGTATTCAATGCACTCTATATGATAGTTTTTATTATACCCAACTTGGATGCCCATCATATTAGGACTAATTTTATAACCAAAGCAAATACCATTCTGTTCGAAAAGAATCTCCAAATAATATAAGGGAAGCATGAGAGATCAGTAATTTCTACAAAATAAAACCACCGTCGTGCTCTAAAAAGATATACGTGAAGCACATAGAGCAAAATTGTCTAGCTCAAAAGATATAAGTGAAGCACATAGAGTATTCTAATAAATTCTGATTCATGTTTGTCTCTCCCAAAAGGTGTGTACAGCAAGGATGATTTTGGTAAACTAAAAATCAAAGACTCATATCATACAAGAGGCTCCAATCAAAACACATATCATGTGGTGAATAAAAATATAGCTCCAAGTAAAGTTACAGATGAAGGAAGATGAAAGAGGGGATGCCTTTCGGGGCATCCCCAAGCTTAGGCTATTGGTTGTCCTTTAATTTTACCTTGGGGTACCTTGGGCATCCCCAATCTTAGTCTCTTGCCACTCCTTATTCTATAATCCATCAAATCTTTACCCAAAAGTTGAAAACTTCACAACACAAAACTCAACAGAAAACTCGTAAGCTCCGTTAGTGCAAGAAAGCAAACCACCACTTTAAGGTACTGTAATGAACTCATTCTTTATTTATATTGGTGTTAAACTTACTGTATTCCAACTTCTCTATGGTTCATACCCCATGATACTAGCCATAGATTCATGAAAATAAGCAAACAACACACGAAAACAGAATCTGTCAAAAATAGAACAGTCTGTAGTAATCTGTAACTTTCGAATACTTCTGGAACTCTAAAAATACTACCAAAATAGGAAGTCCTAGGCAATTTGTCTACAATCTTCTTAAAAAGGAATCAACTAAAAATCACGTTTCTGTGATTTACTAAAATTATTATCGTGCGTGCAAAAGTTTCTGTTTTTCAGCAAGATCAAATTAACTATCACCCAGGATGATCCTATAGGTTCTACTTGGCACAAACACTAATTAAAACATAAAACCACATCTAAACAGAGGCTATATGAATTATTTAATACTAAACAGGAGCAAAAATTAAAGAACAAAAATAAAATCAGGTTGCCTCCAACAAGCGCTATCGTTTAACGCCCCTAGCTAGGCATAAAAGCGAGAATAGATCTAAGTATTGCCATCTTTGGTATTCAATTCATAAGTGGCTCTCATAATAGATTCATAAGGTAATTTGATTTTATCACTAGGAAAGTGTTCCATGCCTTTCCTTAATGGAAATTGGAATCTAATATTTCCTTCTTTAATATTAATAATCGCACCAATTGTTCTAAGGAAAGGTCTACCAAGAATAATAGGACATGAAAGATTGCAATCTATATCAAGAACAATAAAATCTACGGGCACATAATTCCTATTTGCAACAATAAGCACATCATTAATCCTTCCCATAGGTTTCTTAATGGTGGAATCCGCAAGGTGCAAGTTTAAAGAGCAATCATCAAATTCACGGAAACCTAACACATCACACAAAGTTTTTGGAATCGTGGAAACACTAGCACCCAAATCACACAAAGCTTAACATTCATGATCTTTAATTTTAATTTCAATAGTAGGTTCCCACTCATCATAAAGTTTTCTAGGGATAGAAACTTCTAATTCAAGTTTTTCTTCATAAGATTGCATTAAAGCATCAACGATATGTTTAGTAAAAGCTTTATTTTGACTATAAGCATGAGGAGAATTTAACACGGATTGCAACAAGGAAATATAATCTATTAAAGAACAATTATCATAATTAAATTCCTTGAAATCCAAAATAGTGGGTTCATTGCTATGTAAAGTTTTGACCTCTTCAATCCCACTTTTACCAATTTTTTGCATCAAGGTCTAAAAACTCCGAATCATTGGGACGCCTTTTAACTAAAGTTGACTCATCTCCAGTCCCATCATTATCAAGATTCATATTGCAAAACAAGATTTAATAGGAGGCACATCAATCACTTTTAGATCTTCATCATTATTTCCTTCTAACCCTTCTAGTTTGGCGGCCATCTTATTAACTAAGGTGTCCTGTTTATCAGAAATTTGGGCTATTGATTTTTCAAGATGAGCAAACTAAGAATTCAAACCATAAAATTCCTTAGACATATCATCAAGCTCTTTATTCATGTATTCCATAAAGCTTTTTTGTTCTTTAAGCTCGTTTCTAACGAAATTATTATGCTCAAATTATAAAGTCATCAAGCTTCTAACGTTGTTTTCGATTTCTTCCAACCTTCTAAAGTGAGGATCAACGTTTTTAGGCAAGGCCATCAGGGCAAACAGGCACACAAGAAGCAAGCGAAAAAGAGGCGAACGGGAAAGAGAGGGTGAATAAAACAGCAAGGGTGAAGTGGGGCAGAGGAGAACGAGAGGAAAATGGCGAATAATGTAATGCGAGGGAGAAGAGTTTGTGATGGGTACTTGGTATGTCTTGACTTGTGCGTAGACCTCCCTGGCAATGGTGCCAGAAATGGCTCGTTAATGGGAGATCAAATCTTGACTTAAATTGGTGTATGCCTCCCCGACAATGACGTCAGAAATCCTTCTTGCTACCTCTTGAGCATGCGTTGGTTTTTCCCTTGAAGAGGAAAGGGTGATGCAGCAAAGTAGCGTAAGTATTTCCATCAGTTTTTGAGAACCAAGGTACCAATCCAGTAGGAGGCTACACGCAAATCCCTCGTACCTACACAAACAAATAAGAACCTCGCAACCAACGCGATAAAGGGGTTGTCAATCCCTTCACGGCCACTTGCGAAAGTGAGATTTGATAGAGATAATAATAAGATAAATATTTTTGGTATTTTTATGATGTAGATTGAAAAGTAAAGATTGCAAAATAAAGTAGATCGGAAACTTGTATGATGGAAAATAGACCCGGGGCCATAGTTTTCATTAGTGGCTTCTCTCAAGATAACATAAGTATTACGGTGGGTGAACAAATTACTATCGAGCAATTGATAGAAAAGTGCATAGTTATGAGAGTATCTAGGCATGATCATGTATATAGGCATCATGTTCGCGACAAGTAGATCGAAACGATTCTGCATCTACTACTATTACTCTACACATCGGCCGCTATCCAGCATGCATCTAGAGAGGGGCAAGCACCAGGCCACGAGAGAGGAGGGCGCGCCCCCCTGTAGGGCACACCCCCTGTCTCATGGGCCCCTGTGTTGGAAATATGCCCTAGAGGCAATAATAAATTGATTATTATTATATTTCCTTGTTCATGATAATCGTTTATTATCCATGCTAGAATTGTATTGATAGGAAACTCAGATACATGTGTGGATACATAGACAACACCATGTCCCTAGTAAGCCTCTAGTTGACTAGCTCGTTAATCAATAGATGGTTACGGTTTCCTGACCATGGACATTGGATGTCGTTGATAACGGGATCACATCATTAGGAGAATGATGTGATGGACAAGACCCAATCCTAAGCCTAGCACAAGATCATGTAGTTCGTATGCTAAAGCTTTTCTAATGTCAAGTATCATTTCCTTAGACCATGAGATTGTGCAACTCCCGGATACCATAGGAGTGCTTTGGGTGTGCCAAACGTCACAACGTAACTGGGTGGCTATAAAGGTACACTACGGGTATCTCTGAAAGTGTCTGTTGGGTTGGCACGAATCGAGATTGGGATTTTGTCACTCCGTGTAAACGGAGAGGTATCTCTGGGCCCACTCGGTAGGACATCATCATAATGTGCACAATGTGACCAAGGGGTTGATCACGGGATGATGTGTTACGGAACGAGTAAAGAGACTTGCCTGTAACGAGATTGAACAAGGTATCGGTATACCGACGATCGAATCTCGGGCAAGTACCATACCGCTAGACAAAGGGAATTGTATACGGGATTGATTGAGTCCTTGACATCGTGGTTCATCCGATGAGATCATCGTGGAACATGTGGGAGCCAACATGGGTATCCAGATCCCGCTGTTGGTTATTGACCGGAGAACATCTCGGTCATGACTACATGTCTCCCGAACCCGTAGGGTCTACACACTTAAGGTTCGATGACGCTAGGGTTATAAAGGAAGTTTGTATGTGGTTACCGAATGTTGTTCGGAGTCCCGGATGAGATCCCGGACGTCACGAGGAGTTCTGGAATGGTCCGGAGGTAAAGATTTATATATAGGAAGTCCTGTTTCGGCCATCGGGACAAGTTTCGGGGTCATCGGTATTGTACCGGGACCACCGGAAGGGTCTCGGGGGCCCACCGGGTGGGGCCACCTGCCCCGGGGGGCCACATGGGCTGTAGGGGGTGCGCCTTGGCCTACATGGGCCAAGGGCACCAGCCCCTAGAGGCCCATGCGCCAAGATATAGGAAAAAGGGGAGAGTCCTAAAAGGGGAAGGCACCTCCGAGGTGCCTTGGGGAGGATGGACTCCTCCCCCCCTCTTAGCCGCACCCCTTCCTTGGAGGAAGGGGCAAGGCTGCGCCTCCCCCCTCTCCCCTGCCCCTATATATAGTGGAGGGGAGGGAGGGCATCCATACCTGAGCCCTTGGCGCCTCCCTCCCTCCCGTGACACCTCCTCCTCCCCCGTAGGTGCTTGGCGAAGCCCTGCAGGATTGCCACGCTCCTCCATCACCACCACGCCGTTGTGCTGCTGCTGGATGGAGTCTTCCTCAACCTCTCCCTCTCTCCTTGCTGGATCAAGGCGTGGGAGACATCGTCGAGCTGTACGTGTGTTGAACGCGGAGGTGCTGTCCGTTCGGCACTAGATCATCGGTGATTTGAATCACGGCGAGTACGACTCCATCAACCCCGTTCACTTGAACGCTTCCGCTTAGCGATCTACAAGGGTATGTAGATGCACTCTCCTTCCCCTCGTTGCTAGTCTCTCCATAGATAGATCTTGGTGACACGTAGGAAAATTTTGAATTTCTGCTACGTTCCCCAACAGTGGCATCATGAGCTAGGTCTATTGCGTAGATTCTTTGCACGAGTAGAACACAAAGTAGTTGTGGGCGTCGATATTGTTCAATATGCTTGCCGTTACTAGTCTTATCTTGATTCGGCGGCATCGTGGGATGAAGCGGCCCGGACCAACCTTACACGTACGCTTACGTGAGACCGGTTCCACCGACAAACATGCACTAGTTGCATAAGGTGGCTGGCGGGTGTCTGTCTCTCCCACTTTAGTCGGATCGGATTCGATGAAAAGGGTCCTTATGAAGGGTAAATAGCAATTGGCATATCACGTTGTGGTTCATGCGTAGGTAAGAAACGTTCTTGCTAGAAACCCATAGCAGCCACGTAAAACATGCAAACAACAATTAGTGGACGTCTAACTTGTTTTTGCAGGGTATGCTATGTGATGTGATATGGCCAAAAAGGATGTGATGAATGATATATGTGATGTATGAGATTGATCATGTTCTTGTAATAGGAATCACGACTTGCATGTCGATGAGTATGACAACCGGTAGGAGCCATAGGAGTTGTCTTTATTTATTTGTGACCTGCATGTCAACTTAAACGTCATGTAATTACTTTACTTTATTGCTAACCGTTAGCCATAGTAGTAGAAGTAATAGTTGGCGAGGCAACTTAAGACACGATGATGGAGATCATGATGATGGAGATCATGGTGTCATGCCGGTGACGATGATGATCATGGAGCCCCGAAGATGGAGATCAAAAGGAGCAAAGTGATGATGGCCATATCATGTCACTATTTGATTGCATGTGATGTTTATCATGTTTATACATCTTATTTGCTTAGAACGACGGTAGTAAATAAGATGATCCCTTACAACAATTTCAAGAAGTGTTCTCCCCTAACTGTGCACCGTTGCAACAGTTCGTGTTTCGAAGCACCACGTGATGATCGGGTGTTAGATTCTAACGTTCACATACAACGGGTGTAAGACAGATTTACACACGCGAAACACTTAGGGTTAACTTGACGAGCCTAGCATGTACAGACATGGCCTCGGAACACGGAGACCGAAAGGTCAAACATGAGTCGTATAGAAGATACGATCAACATGAAGATGTTCACCGATGATGACTAGTCCGTCTCACGTGATGATCGGACACGGCCTAGTTTGACTCGGATCATGTAATCACTTAGATGACTAGAGGGATGTCTATCTGAGTGGGAGTTCATAAGATGAACTTAATTATCCTGAACATAGTCAAAAGGTTTTTGCAAATTATGTCGTAGCTCACGCTATAGTTCTACTGTTTAGATATGTTCCTAGAGAAAAATTAGTTGAAAGTTGATAGTAGCAATTATGCGAACTAGGTACGTAAACTGAGGATTGTCCTCATTGCTTCATAGAAGGCTTATGTCCTTAATGCACCGCTCAGTGTGCTGAACCTCGAACGTTGTCTGTGGTTGTTGCGAACATCTGACATACACGTTTTGATAACTACGTGATAGTTCAGTTAAACGGTTTAGAATTGAGGCACCAAAGACGTTCTTGAAACATCGCGAAACATATGAGATGTTTTGAGGGCTGAAATAGGGATTTCAGGCTCGTGCCCATGTCAAGAGGTATAAGACCTCCGATGACTTTCTTAACCTGCAAACTAAGGAGAAAAGCTCAATTGTTGAGCTTGTGCTCAGATTGTCTGAGTACAACAATCATTTGAATCGAGTGGGAGTTGATCTTCCAGATAAGACAATGATGGTTCTCCAAAGTCATTGCCACCAAGCTGTTAGAGCTTCGTGATGAACTATAACATATCAGGGATAGATATGATGATCCTTGAGGTATTCGCGATGTTTGACACCGCGAAAGTAGAAATCAAGAAGGAGCATCAATTGTTGATGGTTGGTGAAACCACTAGTTTCAAGAAGGGCAAGGGCAAGAAGGGATACTTCATGAAACGGCAAATCAGCTGCTGCTCTAGTGAAGAAACCCAAGGTAAAACCCAAACCCGAGACTAAGTGCTTCTGTAATAAGGGGAACAACCACTAGAGCAGAATTACCCTAGATACTTGGTAGATAAGAAGGCTGGCAAGGTCGATAGAAGTATATTGGATATACATTGTGTTAATGTGTACTTTGCTAGTACTCCTAGTAGCACCAGGGTATTAGATACCGGTTCGGTTGCTAAGTGTTAGTAACTCGAAACAAAAGGCTACGGAATAAACGGAGACTAGCTAAAGGTGAGCTGACGATATGTGTTGGAAGTTTTTCCAAGCTTGATATGGTCAAGCATCGCACGCTCCCTCTACCAAAGAGATTGGTGTTAAACCTAAATAATTGTTATTTGGTGTTTGCGTTGAGCATAGACATGATTGGATTACGTCTATCGCAATACGGTTATTCATTTAAGGAGAATAATGGTTACTCTGTTTATTTGAGTAATACCTTCAATGGTCTTACACCTAAAATGAATGGTTTATTAAATCTCGATCGTAGTGATACACATGTTCATGCCAAAAGATAGTAATGATAGTACCACCTACTTGTGGCACTGCCACGTAAGTCATATCGGTATAAAATGCATGAAGAAGCTCCATATTGATGGATCTTTGGGCTCACTCGTTTTTGAAAAGTTTGAGACATGCGAACCATGTCTATTGGTGTATATGCATGAAGAAACTCCATGCAAATGGACCGTTTTGACTCACTTGATTTTGAATCACTTGGGACATGCAAATCATACCACACGGGCAAGATGACTGAAAAGCCTCGTTTTCAGTAAGATGGAACAAGATAGCAACTTGTTGGAAGTAATACATTTTGATGTGTACAGTCCAATGAGTGCTGAGGCATGTAGTGGATATTGTTATGTTCTTACTTCACAGATAATTTGAGTGGGTGTTGAGTACATTTACTTGATGAATCACGAGTCTGAATTATTGAAAGGTTCAAGTAATTTCAGGGTGAAGTTGAAAGATCATCGTGACAAGAGGATAAAATATCTATGATATGATCATAGAGATGAATATCTGAATTACGAGTTTGGCACAGAATTAAGACATTGTGGAAATAGTTTCACAACTAATACAGCCTGGAACACCATAGTGTGATGGTGTGTCCGAACATCATAATTGCACCCTATTGGATATGGTGCGTACCATGATGTCTCTTATCGAATTACCACTATCGTTCATGGGTTAGGCATTAGAGACAACCACATTCACTTTAAATAGGGCACCACGTAATTCCGATGAGATGACACCGTATGAATTATGGTTTAGAGAAACCTAAGTTGTCGTTTCTTAAAGGTTTGGGGCTGCGACGCTTATGTGAAAAAGTTTCAGGATTAAGCTCGAACCCAAAGCGGATAAAATACATCTTCATAGGACACCCAAAACAGTTGGGTATACCTCCTAATTCAGATCCGAAAGCAATATGAATTGTTTCTAGAATCGGGTCCTTTTCCGAGGAAAGGTTTCTCTCGAAAAGTTGAGTGGGAGGATGGTGGAGACTTGATGAGGTTATTGAACCGTCACTTCAACAAGTGTGTAGCAGGGCACAGGAAGTTGTTCCTGTGGCACCTACACCAATTGAAGTGGAAGCTTATGATAATGATCATGAAGTTTCGGATCAAGTCACTACCGAACCTCGTAGGGTGACAAGGATACGTACTACTTCAGAGTGGTACAGTAATCCTGTCTTGAAGGTCATGTTGCTAGACAACAATGAACCTACGAGCTATGGAGAAGCGATGGTGGGCCCAAATTCCGACAAATGGTTAGAAACCATAAAATCCGAGATAGGATCCATGTATGAAAACAAAGTGTAGACTTTGGCAGAACAACTCGATGGTCGTAAGGCTGTTGAGTGCAGATGGATTTTGAAAGGAAGACAGACAATGATGGTAAGTGTCACCATTGAGAAAGCTCGACTTGTCGTTAAGATGTTTTTCAACAAGTTCAAGGAGTTGACTACGATGAGACTTTCTCACTCGTAGCGATGCTAAGAGTCTGTTGGAATTATACTAGCAATTACTGCATTATTTATGAAATCTTGCAGATAGGATGTCAAAACATTGTTTCCTCAATGATTCTTGAGGAAAGGTTGTATGTGATACAACCGGAAGGTTTTGTCTATCCTGAAATATGCTAATAAGTATGCAAAGCTCCAGCAATCCTTCTGAGGACTGGAGTGAGCATCTCGGAGTTGGAATGTATGCTTTGATGATGATCAAAGATTTTGGGTGTATACAAAGTTTATGAGAAACTTGTATTTCCAAAGAAGTGAGTGGGAGCACTATAGAATTTCTGATGAGTATATGTTGTTGACATATTAATGATCAGAAATGACGTAGAATTTCTGGAAAGCATATAGGGTTATTTGGAAAGTGTTTTCAATGGAAAACCTGGATTAAGCTACTTGAACATTGAGCATCAAGATCTATAAGGATAGATCAAAACGCTTAATAGTACTTTCAAATGAGCACATGCCTTGACGTGATCTTGAAGGTGTTCAAGATGGACCAGTCAAAGAAGGAGTTCTTGCCTGAGTTGTAAGGTATGAAGTTAAGACTTAAAGCTCGACCATGGCAGAATAGAGGGAAAGGAACGAAGGTCGTCCCCTATGCTTAAGACATAGGCTCTACAGTATGCTATGCTGTGTACCGCACCTGAAGTGTGCTTTACCATGAGTCAGTCAAGGGGTACAAGAGTGATCCAAGAATGGATCACAGGACAGCGGTCAAAGTTATCCTTAGTAACTAGTGGACTAAGGAATTTTCTCAATTATGGAGGTGGTAAAAGAGTTCGTCGTAAAGGGTTACGTCGATGCAAGCTTAACACCTATCCGGATAGCTCTGAGTAGAGATACCGGATACGTATAATGGAGCAACAATTTAGAATAGCTTCAAGTAGAACAGTTATTTGGAATAGCTCCAAATAGAACGTGGTAGCTGCATCTAGGAGATGACATAGAGATTTGTAAAGCACACACGGATCTGAAAGGATCAGACCCATTGACTATAACCTCTCTCACAAGCATAACATGATCAAACCCAGAACTCATCGAGTGTTAATCACATGGTAAATGTGAACTAGATTATTGACTCCAGTAAACTCTTTGGGTGTTAGTCACATGGGGATGCGACCTTGAGTGTTAATCACATATCGATGTGAACTAGATTATTGACTCTAGTGCAAGTGGGAGACTGTTGGAAATATGCCCTAGAGGCAATAATAAATTGATTATTATTATATTTCCTTGTTCATGATAATCGTTTATTATCCATGCTAGAATTGTATTGATAGGAAACTCAGATACATGTGTGGATACATAGACAACACCATGTCCCTAGTAAGCCTCTAGTTGACTAGCTCATTAATCAATACATGGTTACGGTTTCCTGACCATGGACATTGGATGTCGTTGATAACGGGATCACATCATTAGGAGAATGATGTGATGGACAATACCCAATCCTAAGCCTAGCACAAGATCATGTAGTTCGTATGCTAAAGCTTTTCTAATGTCAAGTATCATTTCCTTAGACCATGAGATTGTGCAACTCCCGGATACCGTAGGAGTGCTTTGGGTGTGCCAAACGTCACAACGTAACTGGGTGGCTATAAAGGTACACTACGGGTATCTCTGAAAGTGTCTGTTGGGTTGGCACGAATCGAGATTGGGATTTTGTCACTCCGTGTAAACGGAGAGGTATCTCTGGGCCCACTCGGTAGGACATCATCATAATGTGCACAATGTGACCAAGGGGTTGATCACGGGATGATGTGTTACGGAACGAGTAAAGAGACTTGCCGGTAACGAGATTGAACAAGGTATCGGTATACCGACGATCGAATCTTGGGCAAGTACCATACCGCTAGACAAAGGGAATTGTATACGGGATTGATTGAGTCCTTGACATCGTGGTTCATCCGATGAGATCATCGTGGAACATGTGGGAGCCAACATGGGTATCCAGATCCCGCTGTTGGTTATTGACCGGAGAACATCTCGGTCATGACTACATGTCTCCCGAACCCGTAGGGTCTACACACTTAAGGTTCGATGACGCTAGGGTTATAAAGGAAGTTTGTATGTGGTTACCGAATGTTGTTCGGAGTCCCGGATGAGATCCCGGACGTCACGAGGAGTTCCGGAATGGTCCGGAGGTAAAGATTTATATATAGGAAGTCCTGTTTCGGCCATCGGGACAAGTTTCGGGGTCATCGGTATTGTACCGGGACCACCGGAAGGGTCCCGGGGGCCCACCGGGTGGGGCCACCTGCCCCGTGTTGGAAATATGCCCTAGAGGCAATAATAAATTGATTATTATTATATTTCCTTGTTCATGATAATCGTTTATTATCCATGCTAGAATTGTATTGATAGGAAACTCAGATACATGTGTGGATACATAGACAACACCATGTCCCTAGTAAGCCTCTAGTTGACTAGCTCGTTGATCAATAGATGGTTACGGTTTCCTGACCATGGACATTGGATGTCGTTGATAACAGGATCACATCATTAGGAGAATGATGTGATGGACAAGACCCAATCCTAAGCCTAGCACAAGATCATGTAGTTCGTATGCTAAAGCTTTTCTAATGTCAAGTATCATTTCCTTAGACCATGAGATTGTGCAACTCCCGGATACCGTAGGAGTGCTTTGGGTGTGCCAAACGTCACAACGTAACTGGGTGGCTATAAAGGTACACTACGGGTATCTCTGAAAGTGTCTGTTGGGTTGGCACGAATCGAGATTGGGATTTTGTCACTCCGTGTAAACGGAGAGGTATCTCGGGGCCCACTCGGTAGGACATCATCATAATGTGCACAATGTGACCAAGGGGTTGATCACGGGATGATGTGTTACGGAACGAGTAAAGAGACTTGCCGGTAACGAGATTGAACAAGGTATCGGTATACCGACGATCGAATCTCGGGCAAGTACCATACCGCTAGACAAAGGGAATTGTATACGGGATTGATTGAGTCCTTGACATCGTGGTTCATCCGATGAGATCATCGTGGAACATGTGGGAGCCAACATGGGTATCCAGATCCCACTGTTGGTTATTGACCGGAGAACATCTCGGTCATGACTACATGTCTCCCGAACCCGTAGGGTCTACACACTTAAGGTTCGATGACGCTAGGGTTATAAAGGAAGTTTGTATGTGGTTACCGAATGTTGTTCGGAGTCCCGGATGAGATCCCGGACGTCACGAGGAGTTCCGGAATGGTCCGGAGATAAAGATTTATATATAGGAAGTCCTGTTTCGGCCATCGGGACAAGTTTCGGGGTCATCGGTATTGTACCGGGACCACCGGAAGGGTCCCCGGGGCCCACCGGGTGGGGCCACCTGCCCCGGGGGGCCACATGGGCTGTAGGGGGTGCGCCTTGGCCTACATGGGCCAAGGGCACCAGCCCCTAGAGGCCCATGCGCCAAGATATAGGAAAAAGGGGAGAGTCCTAAAAGGGGAAGGCACCTCCGAGGTCCCTTGGGGAGGATGGACTCCTCCCCCCCTCTTAGCCGCACCCCTTCCTTGGAGGAAGGGGCAAGTCTGTGCCTCCCCCCTCTCCCCTGCCCCTATATATAGTGGAGGGGAGGGAGGGCATCCATACCTGAGCCCTTGGCGCCTCCCTCCCTCCCGTGACACCTCCTCCTCTCCCGTAGGTGCTTGGCGAAGCCCTGCAGGATTGTCACGCTCCTCCATCGCCACCACGCCGTTGTGCTGCTGCTGGATGGAGTCTTCCTCAACCTCTCCCTCTCTCCTTGCTGGATCAAGGCGTGGGAGACATCGTCGAGCTGTACGTGTGTTGAACGCGGAGGTGCCGTCCGTTCGGCACTAGGATCATCGGTGATCTGAATCACGACGAGTACGACTCCATCAACCCCGTTCACTTGAACGCTTCCGCTTAGCGATCTACAAGGGTATGTAGATGCACTCTCCTTCCCCTCGTTGCTAGTCTCTCCATAGATAGATCTTGGTGACACGTAGGAAAATTTTGAATTTCTGCTACGTTCCCCAACACCCTGGTGGCCCCCCTCCACTTATGCCAGCACCCACACACTTCATCTTCTACCCAAAAGAATCCCCATCCAGCTCAAGCCCAAGTTCTAGCTCGTTTTGCTACGATTTTTGATCTCTTAGCTCAAAGCTCCATTCGCAAAACTGCTTTGGGAGATTGTTGCTTGGTATGTGACTCCTCCATTGGTCCAATTAGTTTTTGTTCTAGTTCTTTATTCATTGCAAATTTTTGTTGCATACGTGACCATGTTCTTGAGCTTGCATGTTAAATTTTTGAGGTCTCAAGCAATTCCAATGCAAGATATAGGCTCTAGGCACTTGTAGGAGTAGTTGCTATCAATCTTGTTTAGTTTTATTCACTTTTATTTTGAAGTTACTAAAATTTCAGAAATTTTCAGAAAAATGTTAAGGAGGCTCTTTAATGGCTCTTCTAGCCAAAGCTCTAAGGAAAAACAAGACAAAGAGAAGGAAAAACCCAAGTATAATCTTCCTCGCTTAGCAGAAGTATGGTCATGTGAATGGTCGTGTGAGGATTTCTTGAAAGAAGCCGGAATTCATGAAGACTTCTATGCTTTAATCGGGACTGCAGGCCTCACCGGTTTCATGAACGACCGAATCGATCAGTATCTCTTACTTACCAGTACTTTCGTGCACAACTTTTATTATTATCCTAAGAAGTCACCGCCTGCAGTATCATTTCATTTATATGATGAATTCAAAGAAATGTCTTTACGTCATTTTTGCATGGTATGTAGCATACCTTATGAGGGAGAATTAGAGGAACCCCATCGTGAAGATGTGGATGGCTTCGTTAAAACTATTGCTGTAGAAGAGCCAAAGAAGGGCTCTGAGGCAAAAGTCTCTAGCATACACTTTCCTGTTTTACGCTACTTTGCCATAATTGCTAGTAGATGCTTGATTGGTCGTGGGAATAGTGGAAATTTGAGCGTTCCAGATATTATTATTCTTCAACATGCTTTGCTAGGAGACAACACTTTTAGTATGGGTGCCGTCGTTGCTAAATGGCTAGCCCTGAATCGTACGAAAGGCCCCATATTTGGAGGTATCTATGCTGCACGTCTTGCCGAACATTTTCAGACACCCATTAGGCACCTTGAGGAGGAGACAAAATTACCTCCTCACATTTTAGATTACAAGAGCATGGTAGCACACAAGTTTATTGTTGACCACGAAGAGAAGATGCTCCTGTATAGACTTAGATTCAATAAGAAACACTTTGAGTTCATTATTTTGCCTGCACCTCTGTTATTTGATTTGCTTGTAGAAAGTCATCTTGTCACGCCGGAGGCGGTGAACAACCATCTAGCCCAAGCTTTTACTCCAGAACCTGAACCTGAACCGGAACCTGAATTGGACCCTTATCGTGCATCATCTGTCCAGTGGGATCCGGAGATGACCAGCCAGTGGTATCCTGATTACACCTCCCACTACACTAGGGAGAGTAGCGGCGGTCCTTGGTATTAGACCAACTTAGGCCAAAAGCCTAAGCTTGGGGGAGTACGTATTTCTCACCGACTTTACATTCATGTTCACACACTAGTTGTCGGTGCTCATACTCTTTCATTGTATTATCCATGTTAGTTTAAATTTCTTTTTCTAGTTTTCTTCTTGTGTGTTTGATAAACCTTAAGAAAAACAAAAAAAAATTAGTTAGTTTAATTTCCATGCTTGTAGTAGAAATTAAAATGAAAACCCAAAAAGATTTCTCGTTCTTCTTTTACTCGTTGGGAGCTTTCCCGTGTAAATAGTTTTATTTTATCTTCTTTCTTTTGGGGGTCGAGAAGACCATATTGAAAATGCTTAGTGGCTCTTATATGCATGATTGTTTATTTAATTTAGAGCCCATATTACTTGTATTCTCTCTTGAGTTGAATGCTTGCAGATCCCAGCTTAGTCTAATGCACGTGCTTTCTTATTATTATACACATCGTTCGGTTGTGCAAGTGAAAGGCAATAATGATGATATATGATGGACTTATTGGGATGAGAAAAGCTGGTATGAACTCGACCTCTCTTGTTTTTGTAAATATGATGATTCATCATTCCTGAGTCAGCTATTATGAAGTAAACATATTTTCAATGACATTTAGAGATTATAGTTGCTTGTGCCATGCTTGATTAGCTATGAGTTATAATGGTTTACCTTGCGTGCGAACATGCTATTAGAATGATTATGATGTGGTATGATGGGATGGTATCCTCCTTTGAATGAATTGGGTGACTCGACTTGGCACATGTTCACGCATGTAGTTGAATCAAATCAACATAGCCTTCATGATATTTATGTTCATGGTAGATTATATCCTACTCATGCTTATACTCGGTGTAAATTAATTTTTAATGCATGTTTACGACTGTTGTCGCTCTCTCAGTTGGTCGCTTCCCAGTCTTTTGCTAGCCTTCACCTGTACTAAGCGGGAATACTGCTTGTGCATCCAAACTCCTTAAACCCCAAAGTTGTTCCATATGAGTCCACTATACCTACCTATATGCGGTATTTACCGGCCGTTCCAAGTAAATTTGTATGTGCCAAAGTCCAAACCTTCAAATGAAATTCTGTTTTGTATGCTCGAGCAGCTCATGTTTCAACTAGGGCTGCCTATATCTTCCATGCTAGGTGGGTTATTCTCAAGAGGAGTGGACTCCGCTCCTCATTTATGAGAAAGGGTCGGTAACCGGGATGCCCAATCCCATGATCCAAAAAGATCAAAGCAAATCAAAATAACTAAACAAAACTCCCTCAGGGCTGTTGTATGTTGGAGGCACTCGTTGTTTCGAGCAAGCCATGGATTGATGCTTGTTGGTGGTTGGGGGAGTATAAACCTTTACCATTCTATTTGGGAATTGCCTATAATGCATGTAGTATGGAAGATACATCCATCTCATAGTTGTTGCGTTGACAGCAAAAGTATGCCGCTCAAAATGTTATTCAATCTCTATTTTAAAATCGAGCTCTGGCACCCTGCTTCCCTCTGCGAAGGGCCTATCTATTTACTTTCTATGTTGAGTCATCACCCTTCTTATTAAAAAGCACCCGCTGGAGAGCACACTGTCATTTGCATTCATTATTATTGGTTTATATTGGGTATGACTTGACTGGATCTCTTTTACCATGAATTACAATGTTTAGTCAGTCCTTGATCTTTAAAGGTGCTCTGCATTTATGTTTTGCGGTCTCAGAAATGGCTAGCGAGATACCATTTTGTTATATCATGTTATGATTATTTTGAGAAAGTGTTGTCATCCGAGTTTTATTATTATGGCTCGCTAGCTGATTTTGTTATTGATATGTGTAATTGTGAGACCTATGTGTTATTGTTAGTATGGTTAGTTCATAATATTTGCTGAACCTTGAATGCCGACTTTTCATGTTATAACAACAAGAGCAAACAGAGTTTGTAAAAGTTTTTCTTTTTCACTTTCAGTTTATCAACTGAATTGCTTGAGGACAGGCAAAGGTTTAAGCTTGGGGGAGTTGATACATCTCCAACGTATCTACTTTTCCAAACACTTTTGCCCTTGTTTTGGACTCTAACTTGCATGATTTGAATGAAACTAACCCGGACTGACGCTGTTTTCAGCAGAACTGCCATGATGTTGTTTTATGTGTAGAAAAGAAAAGTTCTCGGAATGTCCTGGAAATCCACGGAGGCACTTTTCAGATTTAATAAGAATTTTTGGCGAAAGAGTTAATGCCAGGGGGCCCACAGCCTGTCCATGAGAAAGGGGGCACCCCCCTAGGGCGCGGCCCCCTATCTCGTGGGCCCCCTGGACCTCCTCCGACCTCAACTCCAACTCCATATATTCCGTCTCGGGGAGAAAACAATCAAGGAGAAAGTTTCATCGCGTTTCACGACACGGAGCCGCCGCCAAGCCCTAATCTCTCTCGGGAGGGCTGATCTGGAGTCTGTTCGGGGCTCCGGAGAGGGGGATTCGTCGCTGTCGTCATCATCAACCATCCTCCATCACCAATTTCATGATGCTCACCGCTCTGCGTGAGCAATTCCATCATAGGCTTGCTGGACGGTGATGGGTTGGATGAGATTTACCATGTAATCAAGTTAGTTTTGTTAGGGTTTGATCCCTAGTATCCACTATGTTTTGAGATTGATGTTGCTATGACTTTGCTATGCTTAATGCTTTTCACTAGGGCCCGAGTGCCATGATTTCAGATCTGAACCTATTATGTTTTCATGAATATATGTGTGTTCTTGATCCTATCTTGCAAGTCTATAGTCACCTATTATGTGTTATGATCCGACAACCCCGAAGTGACAATAATCGGGACACTTCTCGGTGATGACCGTAGTTTGAGGAGTTCATGTATTCACTATGTGTTAATGCTTTGGTCCGGTTCTCTATTAAAAGGAGGCCTTAATATCCCTTAGTTTCCGTAAGGACCCCGCTAGACACGGGAGGGTAGGACAAAAGACGTCATACAAGTTCTTTTCCATAAGCACGTATGACTATTTATGGAAAACATGCCTACATTACATTGATGAATTGGAGCTAGTTCTATATCACCCTATGTTATAACTATTGCATGAGGAATCGCATCCGGCATAATTATCCATCACTGATCCATTGCCTACGAGCTTTTCACATATTGTTCTTTGCCTATTTACTTTTCCGTTGCTACTGTTACAACTACTACAAAAACCCAAAAACATTTATCTTTACTTTTGCTACTGCTACTATTATTATCATACCACTTTTGCTACTAAACACTTTGCTGCAGATACTAAGTTATCCAGGTGTGGTTGAATTGACAACTCAACTGCTAATACTCAAGAATATTCTTTGGCTCCCCTTGTGTCGAATCAATAAATTTGGGTTGAATACTCTACCCTCGAAAGCTGTTGCGATCCCCTATACTTGTGGGTTATCAAGACAAATTTCTAGCGTCGTTTCCGGGGAGCATAGCTCTATTCTTTGAGTCACTTGGGATTTATATCTGTTGATCACTATGAAGAACTTGAAAGATGATCGAACTACTATTTTGCCCTCAACTACGAGGGGAGGTAAGGAACTGCCATCTAGCTCTGCACTAGATTCTCCTTCCGTTCATAGTAAGCTTGCGACACCTAAACCTACTACTGCTATGAATTCTGATATGTCGCGTGTTATTGATGATGCCACTTCTGCTATGCATGATGAAACTACTTCTGTGCATGATACTACTTTGCCATTAGGTGAATTTCTAGATGAACAACTTGCTAGATTTAGGGGGAATGAAATTACTGAAGATCCTATTACTGATGATAGTGATGATGAAGGTCCCCCCAATGATTATGTATTACCTGTTGTTCCTAAGGGTTATGTTATGAATGAAGAAGCTGCTATGGAAATTCTTGCTTGCAATGATAGAAATGATCTTAAGAAATTATTAGCTAAATGGAAGCAACAGTCTCTTAATGCTACAATGAAGCCCGATCCTACTTTTGCTACTTCACCTATCTGTGTTACTGATAAGGATTATGAATTCTCTGTTGATCCTGATATTATTACTTTAGTTGAATCTGATCCTTTTTATGGCCTTGAATCTGAAACTGTTGTGGCACATCTTACCAAGTTGAATGATATAGCCACCCTGTTTACTAATGATGAGAAGTCTCGCTATTTATATATCCTTAAGATATTTCCGTTCTCATTGAAAGGTGATGCTAAGACTTGGTATAATTCTCTTGCTCCTGGTTGTGTGCGTAGTCCCCAGGATATGATTTATTACTTCTCTGCTAAATATTTCCCTGCTCATAAGAAACAAGCTGCCTTGCGGGAAATATATAATTTTGTGCAAATCCAAGAAGAGAGTCTCCCACAAGCTTGGGGGAGGCTTCTCTGATTACTTAATGCTTTGCCCGATCATCCTCTTAAGAAAAACGAAATACTTGATATCTTTTATAATGGACTAACCGATGCTTCCAAGGACTACCTGGATAGTTGTGCTGGTTGTGTTTTCAGGGAAAGAACAATCGACGAAGCTGAAATACTATTGAATAATATGTTGACTAATGAAAATAATTGGACTCTTCCTAAGCCAGTTCCTGAAGTAATTCCTGAACCAATTGAGCCAACTCCTGAGCCTATTCCTAAACCCACTCCGAAGAAGAGAGGTGTTTTATTTCTCAGTCCTGAAGATATGCAAGAGGCAAAGAAATCAATGAAAAAAAAGGTATTAAAGCCGAAGATGTTAAGAATTTACCTCCTATTGAAGAAATACATGGTCTTAATTTACCGCCTGAAGAACCACATTGTCTTGATAACCCGACACAGGTAGTAAAGGTAAATTCTCTCTATAGATATGATAAAGTTGAAATACCCTCTACTAAATTTCATAGCCCATGCTTAGATGAGTTCGATGACTTTATGGCTAGACAAGAAAGTTTTAATGCTTATGTTGGTAGAGAGTTAAAGAATAATGCTTTCGAGATAGGACGCGTAGGTGATAATCTTGCTAGAGTTAAAGATGAACTTCACCGCGTTAGCAAATATGCTTCTATGGTTGCTACTCAAGCTGAGCAAGTACTTAAAGCTCAAAATGATTTGCTTGATGAATTGAATAATAAAAATGACTTTGCGATTAGAGTGGCTACTAAAACTGGTAGAATGACTCAGGAACCTTTGTATCCTGAAGGCCACCCTAAGAGAATCGAGCAAGATTCTCAGAGAAATAATTTAGAGGCACCTAGTTCTTCTAAAAAGAAGAAAAATAAAAATGATAGGACTTTGCATGCTTCTAATGAACCCACTATATACACACCTGAGAATCCCAATGATATTTCTATTTCTGATGCTGAAACACAATCAGGTGATGAACATGAACCTAGTGGTAATGTTAATGATAATGTTCATGTTGATGCTCAACCTAGCAAAGACAATGATGTAGAGATTTAACTTGCTGTTGATCTTGATAACCCACAATCAAAGAATCAACATTATGATAAGAGAGATTTTGTTGCTAGGAAGCACGGTAAAGAAAGAGAACCATGGTTCAGAAACCCATGCCCTTTCCTCCTAAACCATCCAAGTCAAAGGATGATGAGGATTTTGAGCGCTTTGCTGAAATGATTAGACCTATTTTCTTACGTATGCGCTTAACTGATATGCTCAAAGTAAATCCCTATGCTAAATATATGAAGGATATCATCACAAATAAAAGAAAGATACTGGAAGCTGAAATTTCCACCATGCTTGCTAATTACACTTTTAAAGGTGGAATACCAAAGAAACTTGGAGATCCGGGTGTACCAACTATACCATGCTCTATTAAAAGAAACTATGTTAGAACTGCTTTATGTGATCTTGGAGCCGGTGTCAGTGTTATGCCTCTCTCTTTATATCGTAGACATGAATTGAATAAGTTGACACCTACTGAAATATCTTTGCAAATGGCCGATAAATCAACTGCTGTACCTGTTGGTATTTGTGAGGATGTGCCTGTTGTGGTTGCAAATGTCACTATCTTAACGGACTTTGTTATTCTTGATATTCCCGAGGACGATAGTATGTCTATTATCCTTGTTAGACCTTTTCTTAATACTGCAGGGGCTGTTATTGATTGCAACAAAGGCAATGTCACTTTTCATGTTAATGGTAATGAGCATACGATACACTTTCCGAGGAAACAATCTCAAGTTCATAGCATCAATTCAATTGAAAAAGTTCCAACTATCATTTTTGGAGGTTTTGAATTTCCTCTCCCTACTGTCAAGAAAAAGTATGATATTCTTATTGTTGGGGATTTTCATATCCCCGTTGAGGTAACTTAGTGTTATTCGAAATTTCTCCGGTTCCGTGTTATTCGGAATGAGTTTGTTAACAAGACTTGATCAACCTTGTTAGTGGGTTCATTTTGATGATCACGAGATGGATGAAACTAGAAGGCACAACCTTCTGTACCCTCTTTTTATTTTCTGTTATTTAGAATAAATAAAGCAAAAATAGTATTATTCGTCTGTTTTCTGAATTATCCGTGCATTAAAAAATAGTTCGAAAATAAAAGTGCTCCAAATGCCCTACAAATTTAGTATGATTTTTTCTAGAATATTTGAGGATTTAAGCACTCAAAACACTGCAGGAGGGGCAAGCACCAGGCCACGAGAGAGGAGGGCGCCCCCCCCCTGTAGGGCGCGCTCCCCTGTCTCGTGGGCCCCTGGTGGCCGCCCTCCACTTATGTCAGCACCCACACACTTCATCTTCTACCCAAAAAAATCCCCATCCAGCTCAAGCCCGAGTTCTAGCTCGTTTTGCTGCGATTTTCGATCTCTTAGCTCAAAGCTCCATTCACAAAACTGCTTTGGGAGATTGTTGCTTGGTATGTGACTCCTCCATTGGTCCAATTAGTTTTTGTTCTAGTGCTTTATTCATTGCCAATTTTTGCTGCATAGGTGACCATGTTCTTGAGCTTGCATGTTAAATTTTTGAGGTCTCAAGCAATTCCAATGCATGATATAGGCTCTAGGCACTTGTAGGAGTAGTTGCTATCAATCTTGTTTAGTTTTATTCACTTTTATTTTGAAGTTACTAAAATTTCAGAAATTTTTAGAAAAATGTTAAGGAGGCTCTTTAAAGGCTCTTCTAGCCAACTAAGGAAAAACAAGACAAAGAGAAGGAAAAACCCAAGTATAATCTTCCTCGCTTAGCAGAAGTACGGTCATGCGAATGGCCGTGTGAGGATTTCTTGAAAGAAGCCGGAATTCATGAAGACTTCTATGCTTTAATCGGGACTGCAGGCCTCACCAATTTCTTGAATGACCGAATCGATCAGTATCTCTTACTTACCAATACTTTCGTGCAAAACTTTTATTATTATCCTAAGAAGTCACCGCCTGCAGTATCATTTCATTTATATGATGAATTCAAAGAAATGTCTTTACATCATTTTTGCGCGGTATGTAGGATACCTTATGAGGGAGAATTAGAGGAACCCCATCGTGAAGATGTGGATGGCTTCGTTAAAACTATTGCTATAGAAGAGCCAAAGAAGGGCTCTGAGGCAAAAGTCTCTAGCATACACTTTCCTGTTTTACGCTACTTTGCCATATTTGCTAGTAGATGCTTGATTGGTCGTGGAAATAGTGGAAATTTGAGCATTCCAGATATTATTATTCTTCAACATGCTTTGCTAGGAGACGATAATTTTAGTATGGGTGCCGTCGTTGCTAAACGGCTAGCCCTGAATCCTACAAAAGGCCCCATATTTGGAGGTATCTATGCTGCACGTCTTGCCGAACATTTTCAGACACCCATTAGGCACCTTGAGGAGGAGGAGACAAAATTAGCTCCTCACATTTTAGATTACAAGAGCATGGTAGCACACAAGTTTATTGTTGACAACGAAGAGAAGATGCTCCTGTATAGACTTAGATTCAATAAGAAACACTTTGAGTTTATTATTTTGCCTGCACCTCTGTTATTTGATTTGCTTGCAGAAAGTCGTCTTGTCACGCCGGAGGCGGTGAACAACCATCTAGCCCAAGCTTTTACTTTGGAACCTGAACCTGAGCCGGAACCTGAATTGGACCCTTATCGTGCATCATTTGTCCAGTGGGATCCGGAGATGACCAGCCAGTGGTATCCTGATTACACCTCCCACTACACCGGGGAGAGTAGCGGCGGTCCTTGGTATTAGACCAACTTAGGCCAAAAGCCTAAGCTTGGGGGAGTACGTATTTCTCACCGACTTTACATTCATGTTCACACACTAGTCGTTGGTGCTCATACTCTTTCATTGTATTATCCATGTTAGTTTAAATTTCTTTTTCTAGTTTTCTTCTTGTGTGTTTGATAAACCTTAAGAAAAACCAAAAAAAATAGTTAGTTTAATTTCCATGCTTGTAGTAGAAATTAAAATGAAAACCCAAAAAGATTTCTCGTTCTTCTTTTACTCGTTGGGAGCTTTCCCGTGTAAATAGTTTTATTTTCTCTTCTTTCTTTTGGGGGTCGAGAAGACCATATTGAAAATGCTTAGTGGCTCTTATATGCATGATTGTTTATTTAATTTAGAGCCCATATTACCTGTCTTCTCTCTTGAGTTGAATGCTTGCAGATCCCATCTTAGTCCAATGCACGTGCACTCTTATTATTATACACATCGTTCGGTCGTGCAAGTGAAAGGAAATAATGATGATATATGATGGACTTATTGGGATGAGAAAAGCTGGTATGAACTCGACCTCTCTTGTTTTTGTAAATATGATGATTCATCGTTCCTGAGTCAGCTATTATGAAGTAAAAATATTTGCGATGACATTTAGAGATTATAGTTGCTTGTGCCATGATTGATTAGCTATGAGTTATAATTGTTTACCTTGCGTGCCAACATGCTATTAGAATGATTATGATGTGGTATGATGGGATGGTATCCTCCTTTGAATGAATTGAGTGACTCGACTTGGCACATGTTCACGCATGTAGTTGAATCAAATCAACATAGCCTTCATGATATTTATGTTCATGGTAGATTATATCCTACTCATGCTTGTACTCGGTGTAAATTAATTTTAATGCATGTCTACGACTGTTGTCGCTCTCTTAGTTGGTCGCTTCCCAGTCTTTTGCTAACCTTCACCTGTACTAAGCGGGAATACTGCTTGTGCATCCAAACTCCTTAAACCCCAAAGTTGTTCCATATGAGTCCACTATACCTACCTATATGCGGTATTTACCTGCCGTTCCAAGTAAATTTGTATGTGCCAAACTCCAAACCTTCAAATGAAATTCTGTTTTGTATGCTCGAGCAGCTCATGTTTCAACTAGGGCTGCCTATATCTTCCATGCTAGGTGGGTTATTCTCAAGAGGAGTGGACTCCGCTCCTCATTCACGAGAAAGGGCCGGTAACCGGGATGCTCAGTCCCATGATCCAAAAAGATCAAAGCAAATCAAAATAACTAAACAAAACTCCCCCAGGGCTGTTGTATGTTGGAGGCACTCGTTGTTTCAAGCAAGCCATGGATTGATGCTTGTTGGTGGTTGGGGGAGTATAAACCTTTACCATTCTGTTTGGGAACTGCCTATAATGCATGTAGTATGGAAGATACAACCATCTCATAGTTGTTGCGTTGACAGCAAAAGTATGCCGCTCAAAATGTTATTCAATCTCTATTTTAAAATCGAGCTCTGGCACCCTGCTTCTCTCTGCGAAGGGCCTATCTATTTACTTTCTATGTTGAGTCATCACCCTTCTTATTAAAAAGCACCCGCCCGAGAGCACACTGTCATTTGCATTCATTATTATTAGTTTATATTGGGTATGACTTGACTGGATCTCTTTTACCATGAATTACAATGTTTAGTCAGTCCTTGATCTTTAAAGGTGCTCTGCATTTATGTTTTGCGGTCTCAGAAAGGGCTAGCGAGATACCATTTTGTTATATCATGTTATGATTATTTTGAGAAAGTATTGTCATCCGAGTTTTATTATTATGGCTCGCTAGCTGATTTTGTTATTGATATGAGTAATTGTAAGACCTATGTTTTATTGTTAGTATGGTTAGTTCATAATATTTGCTGAAACTTGAATGCTGGCTTTTCATGTTACAACAACAAGAGCAAACAGAGTTTGTAAAAGTTTTTCTTTTTCACTTTCAGTTTATCAACTGAATTGCTTGAGGACAAGCAAAGGTTTAAGCTTGGGGGAGTTGATACGTCTCCAACGTATCTACTTTTCCAAACACTTTTGCCCTTGTTTTGGACTCTAACTTGCATGATTTGAATGAAACTAACCCGGACTGACGCTGTTTTCAGCAGAACTGCCATGATGTTGTTTTATGTGTAGAAAAGAAAAGTTCTCGGAATGTCCTGGAAATCCACGGAGGCATTTTTCAGATTTAATAAGAATTTTTGACGAAAGAATTAATGCCAGGGGCCCACAGCCTGTCCATGAGAAAGGGGGCGCCCCCCTAGGGCGCGGCCCCCTATCTCGTGGGCCCCCTGGACCTCCTCCGACCTCAACTCCAACTCCATATATTCCGTCTCGGGGAGAAAACAATCAAGGAGAAAGTTTCATCGCGTTTCACGACACGGAGCCGCCGCCAAGCCCTAATCTCTCTCGGGAGGGCTGATCTGGAGTCTGTTCGGGGCTCCGGAGAGGGGGATTCGTCGCTGTCGTCATCATCAACCATCTTCCATCACCAATTTCATGATGCTCACCGCTCTGCGTGAGCAATTCCATCATAGGCTTGCTGGACGGTGATGGGTTGGATGAGATTTACCATGTAATCAAGTTAGTTTTGTTAGGGTTTGATCCCTAGTATCCACTATGTTTTGAGATTGCTATGACTTTGCTATGCTTAGTGCTTGTCACTAGGGCCCGAGTGCCATGATTTCAGATCTGAACCTATTATGTTTTCATGAATATATGTGTGTTCTTGATCCTATCTTGCAAGTCTATAATCACCTATTATGTGTTATGATCCGACAACCCCGAAGTGACAATCATCGGGACACTTCTCGGTGATGACCGTAGTTTGAGGAGTTCATGTATTCACTATGTGTTAATGCTTTGGTCCGGTTCTCTATTAAAAGGAGGCCTTAATATCCCTTAGTTTCCATAAGGACCCCGCTAGACACGGGAGGGTAGGACAAAAGACGTCATACAAGTTCTTTTCCATAAGCATGTATGACTATTTACGAAATACATGCCTACATTACATTGATGAATTGGAGCTAGTTCTATATCACCCTATGTTATAACTATTGCATGAGGAATCGCATCCGACATAATTATCCATCACTGATCCATTGCCTACGAGCTTTTCACATATTGTTCTTCGCCTATTTACTTTTCCGTTGCTACTGTTACAACTACTACAAAAACCCAAAAACATTTATCTTTACTTTTGCTACCGCTACTATTATTATCATACCACTTTTGCTACTAAACACTTTGCTACAGATACTAAGTTATCCAGGTGTGGTTGAATTGACAACTCAACTGCTAATACTCAAGAATATTCTTTGGCGCCCCTTGTGTCGAATCAATAAATTTGGGTTGAATACTCTACCCTCGAAAGCTGTTGCGATCCCCTATACTTGTGGGTTATCATGTGATAAGCTTTACATTCACATACAGCGGGTGCAAGCCAGTTTTGCACACGTAGAATACTCAGGTTAAACTTGACGAGCCTAGCATATGCAGATATGGCCTCGGAACACTGAGACCGAAAGGTCGAGCGTGAATCATATAGTAGATATGATCAACATAGTGATGTTCACCGTTGAAAACTACTCCATCTCACGTGATGATCGGACATGGTTTAGTTGATTTGGATCACGTGATCACTTATATGATTAGAGGGATGTCTATCTAAGTGGGAGTTCTTAATTAATATGATTAATTGAACTTTAATTTATCATGAACTTAGTACCTGATAGTTTTTTGCATGTCTATGTTGTTGTAGATAGATGGCCCGTGCTGTTGTTCCGTTGAATTTTAATGCGTTCCTAGAGAAAGCTAAGTTGAAAGATGATGGTAGCAATTACACGGACTGGGTCCGTAACTTGAGGATTATCCTCATTGCTACACAGAAGAATTATGTCCTGGAAGCACCGCTAGGTACAAGACCCGCTGCAGGAGCAACGCCGAACGTTGTGAATGTCAGGCAGAGGGAAGCTGATGAGTACTCGATAGTTCAGTGTGCCATGCTTTATGGCTTAGAACCGGGACTTCAAAAATGTTTTGAACGTCATAGAGCATATGAGATGTTCTAGGAGTTGAAGTTAATATTTCAAGCAAATGCCCGGATTGAGAGATATGAAGTCTCCAATAAGTTCTATAGCTGCAAGATGGAGGAGAATAGTTTTGTCAGTGAACATATACTCAAAATGTTTGGGTATAACAATCACTTGATTCAACTGGGAGTTAATATTCCTGATGATAGTGTCATTGACAGAATTCTTCAATCACTACCAGCAAGCTACAAGAGCTTCGTGATGAACTATAATATGCATGGGATTAACAAGACAATTCCCGAGCTCTTCGCAATGCTAAAGGCTGCGAAGGTAGAAATCAAGAAGGAGCATCAAGTGTTGATGCTCAACAAGACCACCAGTTTCAAGAAAAAGGGTAAAGGGAAGAAGGGGAACTTGAAGAAGAACGGCAAGCAAGTTGCTGCTCAAGTGAAGAAACCCAAGTCTGGACCTAAGCCTTAGACTGAGTGCTTCTACTGTAAAGGGACTGGTCACTGGAAGTGGAACTGCCCCAAGTATTTGGTGGATAAGAAGGATGGCAAAGTGAACAAAGGTATATGTGATATACATGTCATTGATGAGTACCTTACTAATGCTCGCAGTAGTGCCTGAGTATTTGATACTGGTTCTGTTGCTAATATTTGCAACTCAAAACAGGGACTATGGATTAAGTGAAGATTGGCTAAGGACGAGGTGACGATGCACGTGGGAAATGGTTCCAAAGTCGATGTGATCGCAGTCAGCACACTACCTCTACATCTACCTTCGGGATTAGTTTTAGACCTGAATAATTGTTATTTGGTGCCAGCGTTGAGCATGAACATTATATCTGGATCTTGTTTGATACAAGACGGTTATTCATTTAAATCTGAGAATAATGGTTGTTCTATTTATATGAGTAATATCTTGTATGGTCATGCACCCTTGAAGAGTGGTCTATTTTTATTGAATCTCGATAGTAGTGACACACATATTCATAATATTGAAGCCAAAAGATGCAGAGTTGATAATGATAGTGCAACTTATTTGTGGCACTGCCGTTTAGGTCATATTGGTGTAAAGCGCATGAAGAAACTCCATTAAGATGGACTTTTGTAATCACTTGGTACTTGCGAACCATGCCTCATGGGCAGGATGACTAAAACTCCGTTCTCCGGAACAATGGAGCGAGCAACAGATTTGTTGGAAATCATACATACTGATGCATGTGGTCCAATGAATATTGAGGCACGCGGCGGGTATCGTTTTTTTCTCACCTTCACAGATGATTTGAGCAGATATGGGTATATCTACTTGATGAAACACAAGTCTGAAACATTTGAAAAGTTCAAAGAATTTTAGAGTGAAGTGGAAAATCATCGTAACAAGAAAACAAAGTTTCTACGATCTGATCGTGGAGGAGAATATTTGAGTTACGAGTTTGATCTTCATTTGAAACAAAGCAGAATAGTTTCGCAACTCACACCACCCAGAACACCACAGCGTAATGGTGTGTCCGAACATTGTAACCGCACTTTATTAGATATGGTGCGATCTATGATGTCTCTTACTCATTTACTGCTATCATTTTGGGGTTATGCTTTAGAGACAGCTGCATTCACATTAAATAGGGCACCATCTAAATCCGTTGAGAGGACGCGTTATGAACTGTGGTTTGGCAAGAAACCAAAGTTGTCGTTTCTTAAAGTTTGGGGCTGCGATGCTTATGTGAAAAAGCTTCAACCTAATAAGCTCGAACCCAAATTGGAGAAATGTGTCTTCATAGGATACCCAAAGGAAACTGTTGGGTACACATTCTATCACAGATCCGAAGGCAAGATATTTGTTGCTAAGAATGGATCCTTTCTAGAGAAGGAGTTTCTCTAAAAAGAAGTGAGTGGGAGGAAAGTAGAACTTGATGAGGTAACTGTACCTGCTCCCTTATTGGAAAGTAGTTCATCACAGAAATCAGTTCCTGTGATCCCTACACCAATTAGTGAGGAAGCTGATGATAATGATCATGAAACTTCAGATCAAGTTACTACCGAACCTCGTAGGTCAACCAGAGTAAGATCCGCACCAGAGTGGTACAGTAATCCTATTCTGGAGGTCATGTTACTTGACCATGACGAACCTACGAACTATGAGGAAGCGATGATGAGCCCAGATTCTGTGAAATGGCTTGAGCTCATGAAATCTGAGATGGGATCCATGTATGAGAACAAAGTGTGGACTTTGGTTGACTTCCCGATGATTGGCAAGACATAGAGAATAAATGGATCTTCAAGAAGAAGACCGACGCAGACGGTAATGTTACTGTCTACAAAGCTTGACTTGTTGCAAAAGGTTTTCGACAAGTTCAAGGAGTTGACTATGATGAGACATTCTCACCCGTAGCGATGCTTAAGTCTGTCCAAATCATGTTAGCAATTGCTGCATTTTATGATTATGAAATTTGGCAAATGGATGTAAAAACTGCATTCCTAAATGGATTTTTGGAAGAAGAGTTGTATATGATGCAACCCGAAGGTTTTATTGATCCAAAGGATGCTAACAAAGTGTGCAAGCTCCAGCGATCCATTTATGGACTGGTGCAAGCCTCTCGGAGTTGGAATAAACATTTTGATAGTGTGATCAAAGCATATGGTTTTATACAGAATTTTGGAGAAGCCTGTATTTACAAGAAAGTGAGTGGGAGCTCTATAGCATTTCTAATTTATATGTGGATGACATATTATTGATTGGAAATGATATAGAATTTGTGGATAGCATAAAAAGATATTTGAACAAGAGTTTTTCAATGAAAGACCTCGGTGAAGCTGCTTATATATTGGGCATTAAGATCTATAGAGATAGATCAAGACGCCTAATTGGACTTTCACAAAGTACATACCTTGATAAAGTTTTGAAGAAGTTCAAAATGGATCAAGCAAAGAAAGGTTTCTTGCATGAGTTACAAGGTGTGAAGTTGAGTCAAACTCAATGCCCGACCACTGCAGAAGATAGAGAGAAAATGAAAGATGTTCCCTATGCTTCAGCCATAGGCTCTATCATGTATGCAATGCTGTGTACCAGACCTGATGTGTGCCTTGCTATTAGTTTAGCAGGGAGGTACCAAAGTAATCCAGGAGTGGATCACTGGACAACGGTCAAGAACATCCTGAAATACCTGAAAAGGACTAAGGATATGTTTCTCGTTTATGGAGGTGATCAAGTGCTCGTCGTAAATGATTACGTCAATGCAAGCTTTGACACTGATCCGGATGACTCTAAGTCACAAACCGGATACATATTTTTATTGAACGATGGAGCTATAAGTTGGTGCAGTTCTAAGCAATGCGTCGTGGCGGGATCTACGTGTGAAGCAGAGTACATAGCTGCTTCGGAAGCAGCAAATGAAGCAGTCTGGATGAAGGAGTTCATATCCGATCTAGGTGTCATACCTAGTGCATCGGGTCCAATGAAAATCTTTTGTGACAATACTGGAGCCATTTCCTTGGCGAAGGAATCCAGATTTCATAAGGGAACCAAGCACATCAAGAGACGCTTCAATTCCATCTGTCATCAAGTGTCAGAAGGGGACATAGAGATTTGCAAGATACTTACGGATCTGAATGTTGCAGACCTGTTGACTAAGCCTCTCTCATGAGCAAAACATGATCAGCACCAAGACTCCATGGGTGTTAGAATCATCACAATGTAATCTAGATTATTGACTCTAGTGCAAGTGGGAGACTGAAGGAAATATGCCCAAGAGGCAATAATAAAGTTGTTATTTATATATTTTCTTATATCATGATAAATGTTTATTATTCATGCTAGAATTGTATTAACCGGAAACTTAGTACATGTGTGAATACATAGACAAACAAAGTGTCACTAGTACGCCTCTACTTGACTAGCTCGTTAATCAAAGATGGTTAAGTTTCCTAGCCATAGACATGAGTTGTCATTTGATGAACGGGATCACATCATTAGAGAATGATGTGATTGACTTGACCCATTCCATTAGCTTAGCACTTGATCGTTTAGTATATTGCTATTGCTTTCTTCATGACTTATACATGTTCCTATGACTATGAGATTATGCAACTCCCGAATACTGGAGGAACACTTTGTGTGCTACCAAACGTCACAACATAATAGGGTGATATAAAGGTGCTCTACAGGTGTCTCCGATGGTGTTTGTTGAGTTGGCATAGTTCGAGATTAGGTTTTGTCACTACGATTGTCGTAGAGGTATCTCTGGGCCCCTCTCGGTAATGCACATCACTATAAGCCTTGCAAGCAATGTGACTAATGAGTTAGTTACGGTATGATGCATTACAGAACGAGTAAAGTGACTTGCCGGTAACGAGATTGAACTAGGTATTGAGATACCGAGGATCGAATCTCGGGCAAGTAACGTACCGATGACAAAGGGAACAACGTATGTTTTTATGCGGTTTGACCGATAAAGATCTTCGTAGATATGTGGGAGCCTATATGAGCATCCATGTTCCGCTATTGGTTGTTGGCCGGAGACATGTCTCGGTCATGTCTACATAGTTCTCGAACCCGTAGGGTCCGCACGCTTAACGTTCGGTGATGATCGGTATTATGAGTTTATGTGTTTTGATGTGTTGGGGAACGTAGCAGAAATTCAAAATTTTCTACACATCACCAAGATCAATCTATGGAGATACTAGCAACGAGAGAGAGGGGAGTGCATCTTCATACCCTTGAAGATCGCTAAGCGGAAGCGTTACAAGAACGTGGTTGATGGATCGTACTCGCGGTGATTCAAATCGCGGAAGATCCGATCTAGCGCCGAACGGACGGCGCCTCCGCGTTCAACACACGTACAGCCCGGGGACGTCTCCTCCTTCTTGATCCAGCAAGGGGAGAGGAGAAGTTGAGGGAGAGCTCCGGCAGCACGACGACGTGGTGGTGGAGCTTGCAGTTCTCCGGCAGAGCTTCGCCAAGCACTACGGAGAAGGAGGAGGTGTTGGGGAGGGAGAGGGCTGCGCCAGGGGCAAGCGTTAAGCTCCCATGTGCCTCCCCACTATATATAGGGGTGGAGGGGGCTGGTTTCTTTCCCTCTAAGTCCATTGGGGCGTTGGCAAAGGTGGGAGGAAAGAAATCCCATCATTTCCTTCCCCACCGATTGTTATCCCCTTTTTTTAGGGATCTTGATCTTATCCCTTCGGGATATGATCTTATTCCTTCTAAGGGGGATCTTAGTGCACCTTGACCAGGGGTGTGGGGCCTTGACCCCACTACCAACGTTCATGTGGGTCCCCCCATGCAGGTGGGCCCCACTCCGGAACCTTCTAGAACCTTCCCGGTACAATACCGAAAAATCCCGAACATTTTCCGGTGGCCAAAATAGGACTTCCCATATATAAATCTTTACCTCCGGACCATTCCGGAACTCCTCGTGACGTCCGGGATCTCATCCGGGACTCCGAACAACATTCGGTAACTGCACACTAATTCCCATAACAACTCTAGCGTCACCGAACCTTAAGTGTGTAGACCCTACAGGTTCGGGAATCATGCAGACATGACCGAGACAGCTCTCTGGCCAATAACCAACAGCGGGATCTGGATACCCATGTTGGCTCCCACATGTTCCACGATGATCTCATCGGATGAACCACGATGTCAAGGATTCAATAATCCCGTATACAATTCCCTTTGTCTAGCGGTATAGTACTTGCCCGAGATTCGATCGTCGGTATACCGATACCTTGTTCAACCTCGTTACCGGCAAGTCTCTTTACTCGTTCCGTAACACATCATCCCGTGATCAACCCCTTGGTCACATTGTGCACATTATGATGATGTCCTACCGAGTGGGCCCAGAGATACCTCTCCGTTTACCGGAGTGACGAATCCCAGTCTCGATTCGTGCCAACCCAACAGACACTTTCAGAGATACCTGTAGTGCACCTTTATAGCCACCCAGTTATGTTGTGACGTTTGGTACACCCAAAGCATTCCTACGGTATCCGGGAGTTGCACAATCTCATGGTCTAAGGAAATGATACTTGACATTAGAAAAACTTTAGCATATGAACTACGATCTTTGTGCTAGGCTTAGGATTGGGTCTTGTCCATCACATCATTCTCCTAATGATGTGATCCCGTTATCAATGACATCCAATGTCCATGGTCAGGAAACCGTAACCATCTATTGATCAACGAGCTAGTCAATTAGAGGCTTACTAGGGACATGGTGTTGTCTATGTATCCACACATGTATCTGAGTTTCCTATCAATACAATTATAGCATGGATAATAAACGATTAATATGAACAAGGAACTATAGTAATAATAACTAATTTATTATTGCCTCTAGGGCATATTTCCAACAGTCTCCCACTTGCACTAGAGTCAATAATCTAGTTCACATCGCCATGTGATTAACACTCACAGGTCACATCATCATGTGACCAACACCCAAGAGTTTACTAGTCACTAAACTAGTTCACATCATCATGTGATTAAGACTCAATGAGTTCTGGGGTTTGATCATGTTTTGCTTGTAAGAGAGGTTTTAGTCAACGGGTCTGCAACATTCAGATCCGTATGTACTTCGCAAATCTCTAGGTCATATTGTAAATGCTACTTCCACGCTCCACTTGGAGCTATTCCAAATGGTCGCTCCACTATACGTATCCGGTTTGCTACTCAGAGTCATTCGGATAGGTGTTAAAGCTTGCATCGTCGTAACCCTTTACGCCGAACTCTTCATCACCTCCATAATCGAGAAACATATCCTTATTCCTCCAAGGACAATTTTGACCGCTGTCTGGTGATCCACTCCTTGATCACCTTTGTACCCTCTTGCCAGACATGTGGCAAGGCACACATCAGGTGCGTTACTCAGCATGGCATACCGTATAGAGCCTATGACAAAAGCATAGGGGACGACCTTCGTCCTTCCTCTTTCTTCTGCTGTGGTCGAGCTTTAAGTCTTAACTTCATACCTTATAACTCAGGCAAGAACTCCTTCTTTGACTGATCCATCTTGAACACCTTCAAGATCATGTCAAGGTACGTGCTCATTTGAAAGTACCATTAAGCATTTTTGATCTATCCTCATAGATCTTGATGCTCAATGTTCAAGCAGCTTAATCCAGGTTTTCTATTGAAAAACACTTTTCAAATAACCCTATATGCTTTCCATAAATTCTACATCATTTCTGATCCACAATATGTCAACAACATATACTCATCAGAAATTCTATAGTGCTCCCGCTCACTTCTTTGGATATACAAGTTTCTCATAAACTTTGTATAAACCCAAAATCTTTGATCATCTCATCAAAGCGCATATTCTGACTCCGAGATGCTTGCTCTAGTCCATGGAAGGACCGCTGGAGCTAGCATACCTTTTAGCATCCTTAGGATCAAAAAAAAAACCTTTCTGATTGTATCACATACAACCTTTCCTTACGAAAACTGGTAAGGAAACTCGTTTTGACATCCATCTGCCAGATTTCATAAATGCAGCTAATGCTAACATGATTCTGACGGACTTAAGCATCGCTACGGATGAGAAAATCTCATCGTAGTCAACTCCTTGAACTTGTGAAAAACTCTTCGCCACAAGTCGAGCTTCATAGACGGTGACATTACCGTCCACGTCTGTCTTTTTCTTAAAGATCCATTTATCTCAATGGCTTGCCGATCATCGGGCAAGTCCATCAAAGTCTATGCTTTGTTCTGATACATGGATCCTATCTCGGATTTCATGGCTTCTAACCATTTGTCGGAATATGGGCCCACCATCGCTTCTCCATAGCTCATAGGTTTATTGTTGTCTAGCAACATGACCTTCAAGACAGGATCACCGTACCACTCTGAAGCAGTATGCGTCCTTGTCGTCCTACGAGGTTCGGTAGTGACTTGATCCGAAGTTTCATGATCACTATCATAAGCTTCTACTTCAATTGGTGTAGGTGCCACAGGAACAACTTCCTGTGCCCTGCTACACACTAGTTGTAGTGACGGTTCAATAACCATATCAAGTCTCCACCATCCTCCCACTCAACTTTTCGAGACAAACTTTTCCTCGAGAAAGGACCCGATTCAAGAAACAATCCCTATTGCTTTCGGATCTGAATTAGGAGGTATACCCAACTGTTTTGGGTGTCCTATGAAGATGCATTTTATCCGCTTTGGGTTCGAGCTTATCAACCTAAAACTTTTTTCACATAAGCGTCGCAGCCCCAAACCTTTAAGAAATGACAGCTTAGGTTTCTCTAAACCATAGTTCATACGGTGTCATCTCAACGGAATTACGTGGTGCCTTATTTAAAGTGAATGTGGTTGTCTCTAATGCCTAACCCATAAATGATAGTGGTAATTCGATAAGAGACATCATGGTACGCACCATATCCAATAGGGTGTAACTATGATGTTCGGACACACCATCAAACTATGGTCTTCCAGGCGGTATTAATTGTGAAACAATTTCCACAATGTCTTAATTGCGTGCCAAAGCTCGTAACTCAGATACTCATCTCTATGATCATATCATAGACATTTTATCCTCTTGTCACGATGATCTTCAACTTCACTCTGAAATTACTTGAACCATTCAATAATTCAGACTTGTGTTTCATCAAGTAAATATACTCAAATCTACTCGAATCATTTGTGAAGTAAGAACATAACGATATTCACTGCATGCCTCAGCACTCATTGGACTGCACACATCAAAATGTGTTACTTCCAACAAGTTGCTATCTTGTTCCATCTTACTGAAAACGAGGCTTTTCAGTCATCTTGCCCATGTGGTATGATTTGCATATCTCAAGTGATTCAAAATCAAGTGAGTCCAAACGATCCGTCTGCATGGAGTTTCTTCATGCGTATACACCAATAGACATGGTTCGCATGTCTCAAACTTTTCAAAAACGAGTGAGTCCAAAGATCCATCAATATGGAGCTTCTTCATGCGTTTTATACCAATATGACCTACATGGCAGTGCCACAAGTAAGTGGTACTATCATTACTATCTTATATCTTTTGACATGAAAATGTGTATCACTATGATCGAGATTCAATAAACCATTCCTTTAGGTGCAAGACCATTGAAGGTATTATTAAAATAAGTAGAGTAACCATTATTCTCCTTAAATGAATAACCGTATTGCGATAGACATAATCCAATCATGTCTATGCTCAACGCAAACACCAAATGGCAATTATTCAGGTTTAATACTGATCTTGATGGTAGAGGGAGTGTGCGATGTTTGATCATATCAAACTTGGAAACTCTTCCAACACATATCGTCAGCTCACCTTTAGCTAGTCTCCGTTTATTCTGTAGCTCTTTTATTTCGAGTTACTAACACTTAGTAACCGAACCGGTATCTAATACCCTGGTGCTACTAGGAGTACTAGTGAAGTACACATTAACATAATGTATATCCAATATACTTCTATCGACCTTGCCAGCCTTCTTATCTACCAAGTATCTAGGGTAATTCTGCTCCAGTGGTTGTTCCCCTTATTACAGAAGCACTCAGTCTCGGGTTTGGGTTCAACCTTCGATTTCTTCACTAGAGCAGCAGCTGATTTGCCGTTTCATGAAGTATCCCTTCTTGCCCTTGCCCTTCTTGAAACTAGTGGTTTCACCAACCATCAACAATTGATGCTCCTTCTTGATTTCTACTTTCGCGGTGTCAAACATCGCGAATACCTCAAGGATCATCATATCTATCCCTGATATGTTATAGTTCATCACGAAGCTCTAGCAGCTTGGTGGCAATGACTTTGGAGAAACATCACTATCTCATCTGGAAGATCAACTCCCACTCGATTCAAGTGATTGTTGCACTCAGACAATCTAAGCACAAGCTCAACGATTGAGCTTTCTCCCTTAGTTCGCAGGCTAAGAAAATCGTCGGAGGTCTCATACCTCTTGACGTGGGCACGAGCCTGAAATCCCAATTTCAGCCCTCGAAACATCTCATATGTTTCGCAATGTTTCGAGAACATCTTTGGTGCCTCAACTCTAAACCGTTTAACTGAACTATCACGTAGTTATCAAAACGTGTATATCCGATGTTCGCGACATCCACAAATGACGTTTGGGATTCAGCACACTGAGCGGTGCATTAAAGACATAAGATTTCTACTGTCCGCATAATCGCTACTGTCAACTTTCAACTATATTTTCTCTAGGAACATATCTAAACAGTGGAACTAAAGCGCGAGCTTACGACATAATTTGCAAAGATCTTTTGACTATGTTCAGGATAATTAAGTTCATCTTATGAACTCCCACTCAGATAGACATCCCTCTAGTCATCTAAGTGATTACATGATCCGAGTCAACTAGGCCGTGTCCGATCATCACGTGAAACGGACTAGTCATCATCGGTGAACATCTTCATGTTGATCGTATCTACTATACGACTCATGCTCGACCTTTCGGTCTCTTGTGTTCCGAGGCCATGTCTGTACATGCTAGGCTCGTCAAGTCAACCTAAGTGTTTAGCGTGTGTAAATCTGGCTTACACCCGTTGTATGTGAACGTTAGAATCTATCACACCCGATCATCACGTGGTGCTTCGAAACGACGAACTTTCGCAACGGTGCACAGTTAGGGGGAACACTTTCTTGAAATTTTAATGAGGGATCATCTTATTTACTACCGTCGTTCTAAGCAAATAAGATGTATAAACATGATAAACATCACATGCAATCAAATAGTGACATGATATGGCCAATATCATATTGCTCCTTTTGATCTCCATCTTCGGGGCTCCATGATTATCATCATCACCGGCATGACACCATGATCTCCATCATCATGATCTCCATCATCGTGTCTCCATGAAGTTGTCTCGCCAACTATTACTTCTACTACTATGGCTAACGGTTTAGCAATAAAGTAAAGTAATTACATGGCATTGTTCAATGACACGCATGTCATACGATAAATTAAGACAACTCCTATGGCTCCTGCCGGTTGTCATACTCATCGATATGCAAGTCATGATTCCTATTACAAGAACATGATCAATCTCATACATCACATATATTATTAATCACAATCTTTTGGCCATATCACATCACATAGCATACCCTGCAAAAACAAGTTAGACGCCCTCTAATTGTTGTTTGCATGTTTTACGTGGCTGCTATGGGTTTCTAGCAAGAACATTTCTTACCTATGCAAAACCACAACATGATATGCCAATTGCTATTTACCCTTCATAAGGACCCTTTTCATCGAATCCGTTCCGACTAAAGTGGGAGAGACTGGCACCCGCTAGCCACCTTATGCACCAAGTGCATGTCAGTCGGTGGAACCTGTCTCACGTAAGTGTACGTGTAAGGTCGGCCTGGGCCACTTCATCCCATAATACCGTCGAAACAAGATTGGACTAGTAACGGTAAGCATATTGAACAAAATCAACGCCCACAACAACTTGTGTTCTACTCGTGCATAGAAACTATGCATAGACCTAGCTCATGATGCCACTTTTGGGGAACGTAGCAGAAATTCAAAATTTTCTACGCATCACCAAGATCAATCTATGGAGATACTAGCAACGAGAGAGAGGGGAGTGCATCTTCATACCCTTGAAGATCTCTAAGCGGAAGCGTTACAAGAACGTGGTTGATGGATCGTACTCGCGGCGATTCAAATCGCGGAAGATCCGATCTAGCGCCGAACGGACGGCGCCTCCGCGTTCAACACACGTACAGCCCGGGGACATCTCCTCCTTCTTGATCCAGCAAGGGGAGAGGAGAAGTTGAGGGAGAGCTCCGGCAGCACGACGACATGGTGGTGGAGCTTGCAGTTCTCCGGCAGAGCTTCGCCAAGCACTACGGAGGAGGAGGAGGTGTTGGGGAGGGAGAGGGCTGCGCCAGGGGCAAGCGTTAAGCTCCCATGCGCCTCCCCACTATATATAGGAGTGGAGGGGGCTTGTTTCTTGCCCTCCAAGTCCATTGGGGCGTTGGCAAAGGTGGGAGGAAAGAAATCCCATCATTTCCTTCCCCACCGATTGTTATCCCCTTTTTTTAGGGATCTTGATCTTATCCCTTCGGGATATGATCTTATTCCTTCTAAGGGGGATCTTAGTGCACCTTGACCAGGGGTGTGGGGCCTTGACCCCACTACCCATGTTCATGTGGGTCCCCCCATGCAGGTGGGCCCCACTCCCGAACCTTCTAGAACCTTCCCGGTACAATACCGAAAAATCCCGAACATTTTCCGGTGGCCAAAATAGGACTTCCCATATATAAATCTTTACCTCCGGACCATTCCGGAACTCCTCGTGACGTCCGGGATCTCATCCAGGACTCCGAACAACATTCGGTAACTGCACACTAATTCCCATAACAACTCTAGTGTCACCGAACCTTAAGTGTGTAGACCCTACGGGTTCGGGAATCATGCAGACATGACCGAGACAGCTCTCTGGCCAATAACCAACAGCGGGATCTGGATACCCATGTTGGCTCCCACATGTTCCACGATGATCTCATCGGATGAACCACGATGTCAAGGATTCAATCAATCCCGTATATAATTCCCTTCGTCTAGCGGTATAGTACTTGCCCGAGATTCGATCGTCGGTATACCGATACCTTGTTCAATCTCGTTACCGGCAAGTCTCTTTACTCGTTCTGTAACACATCATCCCGTGATCAACCCCTTGGTCACATTGTGCACATTATGATGATGTACTACCGAGTGGGCCCAGAGATACCTCTCCCTTTACCGGAGTGACAAATCCTAGTCTCGATTCGTGCCAACCCAACAGACACTTTCGGAGATACCTGTAGTGCACCTTTATAGCCACCCAGTTACGTTGTGATGTTTGGTACACCCAAAGCATTCCTACGGTATCCGGGAGTTGCACAATCTCATGGTCTAAGGAAATGATACTTGACATTAGAAAAGCTTTAGCATACGAACTACGATCTTTGTGCTAGGCTTAGGATTGGGTCTTGTCCATCACATCATTCTCCTAATGATGTGATCCTGTTATCAATGACATCCAATGTCCATGGTCAGGAAACCGTAACCATCTATTGATCAACGACCTAGTCAATTAGAGGCTTACTAGGGACATGGTGTTGTCTATGTATCCACACATGTACCTGAGTTTCCTATCAATACAATTATAGCATGGATAATAAACGATTATCATGAACAAGGAAATATAGTAATAATAACTAATTTATTATTGCCTCTAGGGCATATTTCCAACATGATGTACCGAAGGTAGTTCGGAGTCCCGGATATGATCACGGAGATGACGAGGAGTCTCGAAATGGTCGAGACATAAAGATAAATGTATTGGATGGCTATGTTTGGACGTCGGAGTGGTTCCCGGTGAGTTCGGGCATTTACCGGAGTACCGGGAGGTTACCGGAACCCCCCGGGGAGTCATTGGGCCCTATTGGGCCTTAGTGGAAAGGAGGAGGAGGCGGCCAAGGTGGGGGCGCACCCTCCAAGCCCAATCCGAATTGGGAAGGGGGCCGGGCCCCCTTTCCTTCTCTCCTTCTCCCCTTTCCTTCCCTCTCCTACTCCAACTAGGGAAGCGGGAATCTTACTCCCACCGGGAGTAGGACTCCCCCCTTGGGCGTGCCTAGGAGGCCGGCCCTGTCCCCCTCCTCCAATCCTTTATATACGGGGGAGGGGGGCTCCCCATAGACACACAAGGTGATCATTGATCTCTTAGCCGTGTGTGGTGCCCCCTCCACCATAATCCATCTCGGTCATATCGTTGCGATGCTTAGGCGAAGCCCTGCGTCGGTAATTTCATCATCACCATCATCACGCCGTCGTGCTGACGGAACTCTCCCTCGACACTTTGCTGGACCGGAGATCGTGGGACGTCACCGAGCTGAACGTGTGCAGATCGCGGAGGTGCCGTACGTTCGGTACTAGGATCGGTTGATCTTGAAGACGTATGACTACATCAACCGCGTTGTCATAACTCTTCTGCTTTTGGTCTATGAGGGTACGTGGACAACACTCTCCCCTCTCGTTGCTATGCATCACTATGATATTGCGTGTGCATAGGAAATTTTTGAAATTACCACGTTCCCCAACAGGTAGTTACAGGTAATGGGAGCCTTAAATTTTTTTAATGGATGACCGAGGATTCCTTGACCATTGCAGCTCCCATCCGCCCGCTCGCCTCCTTGGTCCGAGTGATGGTTCGTCGGCCGAGTGGAGGATGGTCGTCCGAGTGTTGTCAAGCTGGCCGAGTGGACTTCCTGATATACACATTCGAATGCTGGTATGGTCCAGGGACCTACCCATGGTGGTGATAGCTCCCATGTGGGTCCCATAGGATGGGGTCTTGACCCTACCTGTAGTAGGTAACCTCATCATTAGCCCCTGAATCGGTTGAGGTTTCGTAGGACAAACGAGCCGATCCTTCGGTTAAGTCCGAGTGCTACGGGAGCACTTGGAATACGTTTCCTAGTCGTGGTTTGCTATTCCCCAGGCGAAAACACAATGTATTCTGGACCACTAGTTTACCTAGATTATTGGGTGCTGTTGATCGCCGAGAAAAACCCGGTGACATTCGTTTGCCTCTCAGAGGAGATAGAATAGGGGCCCGAGTTTGGGCATGCCATTATAACTCGAGTAGCAACGCCAGCGCATGGTCTGACTCTCTGGAGAGATGCCACTCCTTATCCCAGGGGAACGCCAGCGCAGGCCTTCTACGAGTCCAGGTTTAAAAGTCATGCGCCTTGGAGCCTATTGATAGGGCCAAGTCAACCCGCGGAGGGGTGTCAAGCTCGTCACATAGCAATCCTGAAGAAGATTTCAGTCGGGTGTTTAACGCGGCCGAGTGCACGGAATTGCGTGGAGGGTGGTCAGTTGGACTGACATGCGTCCTTTAGGAAAGGAATCGCTGATAATCAATCGGATTGATTCGCCCCGAAAATCTCAGCATTTGAATTTGTGCGTGCGCGCGTGGAAGTGGTAACCACATGTGTTAGTGGGGAAAGTGGGGTGCGGCTCCTTGATTTTCGTGTGCCAAATCCTCCATGTGCTGCAGTTTCCTTGCATACCGCCTCGCTGCGTGCGCCGTTGATCTAGAGATCAATGGAGTGAGATCCAGCACGATATTCTGTCAGAGATATACAAGGATTTGGGGGATAGCAGTTAGGCGACCAGATCCCCTTTCTCTCCTCCGTCTCCTCCACTTCTCCTCTCCACCCGAGTGCCCAAAATCCCCACCATGACGGTGAGAGACTCAACGGGCAAGGCGGAGAAGGCGAAGAAGGCCGGAAAATCCACCTCTTCTGGCTCCTGCATAGCGGTCGGGGGTGCGTCGGGGGACTAGATCCCTTCGCGCATCTCAGCCAAGCGACTGGAGGAGCTCGCGGCGGAGGGGCTCATCCCCCAGGACGGGTGGCGTCGTCCGAATGCAGGGGAGGCTGAACCGACGATGCAGAGGGACGAGCGTGTTCTGTAGGTCACCCACATCGAGAGGTTGTTTTCGATGCCGCCTCATCCTTTCTTTTGGGTGTTTCTTAACTACTTTGGTGCGCAGCTCCACCATATCCCTCCAAATGCCATTATCTATATTTTGTCTTTCATCTCCCTCTACAAGAACTTCCTCAGATGCCATCCCCATTGGGGGCTCTTCAAGCACATCTTCACTTGTCGTTCGATGACCGTCAAGAAGGACTCGCCGGCGGTGCGAAGACCCACGTCACCCAGCTGTGTGGGGGCTTGGGCATCCAGGTCCGAGGAGGGAGTGCCTTCCCGAAGATGAGATTCTCCATCAAGGGGTGGCAGGGGACATGGTTCTATTGCAGAGATGTCCCTAGCTCCAACAGCCAGTCGGGCCTCCCACTGTACTTGGTGAAGAGGGTAAGGGCCCCCGAGTCTCTTTCCATGGTGAAGGAGGAGAAGACTGAGGTCGGCATCTTGGCCACCGCCTTGGTCGGAGTCATGAACGCCGGCATGAACAGTATGGATCTGCTGGAGACCTTTCTCACTTGGCGGATCCAGCCGCTGCTGGCCAGGGACCACCCCATGTGGTTGTACGAGGGACCGAATGATCCCACCCGAGTGTATCCGGACGAGCTCGCCGAGAAGGACATGGGGGCCAAGATCAAGACCATCACTTGTGCCCGAGACAACCCAAGGGGTGCGAGGATGGTGCCCCCGTACTCCAAGGAGCAGCCGCCAGTCGAGGTACGCGTCTTATGTTCGGTTCCTGCTCAATCGGCATGTTGGGGTGTTATTCATTGTGTGTCTGAATCTGGTGTAATGATGTGTTGGCTTTTCAGGAATTTCAGAGGATGGTCTCTGAGATTCCGGCGGTCGATTGGTCGCCTGAGGATGTGACAAGTGACACTAAGCACCACTACTCGGAGGACTCTACGACAATGACGAAGACATCGACGAAGATGAGAGGTCCGAGGAGGGCGATGAAGCAGAGTCTTCCCCATCCTACGAGGCCCCAAAGGAACCCTGCAACAAGGCACAACACGATCCGAGTGGCAAATGATACATCTCCAACATATCTATAATTTTTGATTGTTCCATGCTATTATATTATCTGTTTTGGATGTTTAATGGGCATTAATATGCTATTTTATATTATTTTGGGGACTAACCTATTAACCGAGGGCCCACTGCTAGTGTCTGTTTTTTTGCCTATTTTAGAGTTTTACAGGAAAAGGAATACCAAACGGAGTCCAAACGGAATGAAACCTTCGCGATGATCTTTCTTGGACCGAAAGCAAACCAGAAGACTTGGAGATGAAGTCGGAGACGCAACGAGGAAGCCACGAGAAAGCAAACCATGCACGCTCACAAGCAGGACCAGGGTGACGTGGATGCGGCGGATGCTGCCACTTCCAAAGGTATTTTGTGCCAATTGATTAGGACGGCCAGGTTTCTTACGACTGTTCTTTGCTGGTTTTTCTGGTTTGTGTATTCGTGCAGCTCCACCAGAGATCATTTACCTGGATGACGAAGAGAGGATTGACCTGCCCAACCCAGAGGGCAGCAAGGAGAAAACATCAGGCATCGACGTGTCCATGAGGGATGCCTCCCCTCGTCGAGTGGATCACGCTCCCCCGGCGAAGGCCGCCACAAGACCCACGGGGCCGAGTCCTCTGGCCCAGGGCGGCTCAGCATCCGTGACTGCGGTGGTCCCAGCTATGGGGTCCACACCAACTCCTCTGAGCAGGTCAATGCCCGCATACACGGTGGTTCCGGCTCCGAGGCCTGCATCCGCATCTTCGTCGGCCCCAACCACCTCCTTCCCCCTGTACCATGTTCCTGAAGATCAAGTAGGGGCGAGCAAGGAGGCTCTGATCCAGGTGGGGTTGATGTGCGGCCGACTGAAGGAGGCTTATGACGCCAACGAGGCGCTGCAGACCAACGTCCGAGTAAGTACCATTGTGAGTGAGATTTGCAGACAAAGTTCCTTCTCTTTTGGTTTCTGTTGATTTTTTGTCAGTGGGTTTGCGCGGGGCACACCCGGGGTGCACCCACTAGGTGTTCATGTTCCAGTGGGGGCACGCTGAGTCCGCCCACTGGGTGTAGTCCCCGACGCTCCTGTTGACTGGAATTAGTCGGCAGGAGTCTTGAACTTTTTCTTTGTTTTTTGTCGCTTTCAGTCGGGGTCTAGCCGGGGTGTTTCTGAATGATCACGATCCAGTGGGGGCACGCTGAGTGCACCCGCTGGGTGTAGTCCCTGAGGATACCACTGACTGGAGACAGTCAGTGGTAGTCTTAGAACTTGTAGTTGTTTTGCCCTGGGGCCGTTTGCTATTTTTTAGCTCAACACGAGTCACTTTCCAGTGGGGGCACACTGAGTGTACCCACTAGGTGTAGTCCCCGAGACTGCCGTCGATTGCAGGCAATTGATAGCGGTCTTTAGAACTGTCGCTTGGCACTCAGGGTGCTCGCAACACTCGTATATTGGTGGGACGATATGTAGGATCTCCTTCATTGTTGACTCGAAAGTTAGCCGAGTGAAAGTAGATCGGGGTGTTGGTGTCCTCAATCTTCTTCATTGTTGACTCAGAGGTCAGAGGGCACATTTCAAATATTTTGAACAAGTACTTGAAAAATGTTGAAAACGTATTTGAAAAATGTTGAACAAGTATTTGAAAATGTTTAATAAGTATTTTAAAAAATGTTGAACAAGTTTTTGAAAAATGTTGAATAAGCATATGGATAATGTTGAACTTGTATAAAAAAATTGTTGTTCAAGTATTAAAAATGATGAATTTTTTGATCATGTATATAAAAATGTTAATTAAGTATTTGAAAGAAATGTTGAACAATTATTTGAAAAATGTTAATCAAGCATTTGAGAAATGTTAAATGTGTATAGAAAAAATATTCACCATGTATTAAAAAATGTTAATCTTTTATTTGAAAAATGGTTAATCAAGCATTTAGAAAAATGTTGAATAAGTATTTGCAAAATGTTAATTTAGCATTCAAAAAATGTTAAATGTGTGTTGAAAAATGTCGAGCCTGTATTAAAAAATGATTGATTTTTTTGATCTTGTAAATAAAAATGTTAATAAAGTACTTAAAAAATTGGACAAATACTTCAGAAATGTTAATCAAGCATTTGGAAAATATTAAATGTTCATAGAAAAGTTGGTGACCATCTATTAGAAAAAGGATGAATTTTTTTATCATGTATATAAAAATGTTAATCAACCATCGACAAAAATATTGAACAAGTATTTGAAAATTGTTAGTCATGGATTTGGAAAATATTAAATATGTGTAAAAAATTTGTTGACTATGTATTGAAATATCTTAATCATGTATTTCAAATTTTTTAATCAATGATTTGAAAAATAAAATAAAGATATGTATGGAAAAAAAGTAGACCATATATTTAAGAAATGTTAAATTTGTATTAAAAATGTTAAACATGTATTAGAAAAACTTCTTGACATATACAAAAAATATAGAACAAAAACCAAAGGAATCAATGAAAAACCAAAAAGAATGAAACCGATAAAAACAAAGAAAGACGCAAAGAAAAACCTAATGAAAAACAAAAAGTAAAAACCAAAAAATGGGGAACAAAAAAAAAAGAGAAAACCCAATAAAATATAAAAAAGAAAGAAAAGAAAAAGTAGTGGAAATAAAGAAAAAACCCCGTGGGAAAAGAAAGATAGAATAAAAATTTAAAAAAATCAGGAAAAATCAATGCAATACGACTCTTTTTACCTCAATTTGGTCGCGCCCTAGAAGGTGTCACGAGGTAGAAGCTGGCGTAGTGGCTAGCAGAGTCTCCCGGCAGCCTCGACACCCAGAATCCTGTTTTTTAACTTCTTCTTTTAGGTTTCTTTTAAACACACGCTAAAAGGCCAATCCAATAGCTACTACACGGGGCATTCACTTCAACAAGATGGAAGTAGCACCCGCTTAAAGCGTGATAGGAGAAATCACAAATTAAAAAGTACTTCTTTCAATAATCACTCTCACCTCCTCAGATTGCGACAAGTGGCACACCACATGCACGCCATATATCGCAACCTAGGAGTTTTTCCTTTTTTCGTACATCCTTTTATTCAAAATATTTTATCTTTTAAACCGCGTGTCCAAATCTCGAGCCGTTTTTACCATTGGATTCCTCGCGTCGAAATCTTCAAAACTAAATCACATGTTGATATGTTTCGACGAACTTTTTTTCATGAAAAAACCAAGCAAAAAGCTGAACCAAAAAGCCAAACCAGGAGCATGTTTTTTCTTTTCGAGACGTGAAAGCACAACAGTACCTCTTGCGGAAGCAAAATCATGCCTTTCACACAAGAAGAAAAAATAGAAAACATGATTTTTTGTTTTTGTTTTCGAGAAGCACCTCCATGACTCTCACGAAAGTACAACCGTGCCTCTCGCGGAAGAAAATAAATAAAAGAATGTATTTTTTCTATTTTTAAGAAGCACAACCGTGCCTCTCGTGAAAGCATAATCGTGCCTCCCATGAAAGAAAATATATATCAGAAAACACATTTTTTTCGTTTCCGAGAGGCACGGTCGTGCCTCTCAGAAAGCACAACCGTGCCTCTCGGGGAAGCAAAATCGTGCCTCCGGTGCAAGATAAAAAACAGAAAATATGTTTTTTTGTTTTCGACAGGAATGGCCGTGCCTCTCGCGGAAGAAAAAAAATGTGTTTTTCCGCGCAAAATATTTTCTTCCCGAAATTTATTTTGGTCCAAAAGCTAAGGAAGACTAGTGAAAAATCAAAAGGTAAAAAAAAAACAGGAAGGAAAACCGTCTAAAAAGCCGAACAACGCATGCGAAAAAATAAAAAAATTCAGAGGGAACGCCCAGAGTGCGATATGTGGCGGCAGCTAAGAGCGCGCCACTCAGCCTACCCCCATGTGATCGTTGGGAGGTTCCCGAAGGAGCGCTCGCCAACTAATTGCTCTCCATGATGGGGTATTCGCTGCGGCGAATTCTATTTGGCGCTGCAGGCGCCCATTAATGTGTATTTTGCAAACGGGCACTTGCAGTGCCCCGCGCTGGGCCGACCCATATAGTTTCTTTGTTGTGTGTTTTTAATCGGCAAAAAATGCCCGCGCTGGTGGGGTTTCGATCCAGCAACCTCCATCTTCGATAGTGAGTGGTGCGACCACCAGGCCAACGAACTGGATCTGGTTAATTCGAACCTTTCCTCCCATTTATTCTTTTTTTCTGTTTCTTCTTTTTCATTTTTTTGTTTTCCTTTTTACTTTTCTACTTTTTTTTTCTTCCTGGGTCAATGAATTATCTTGAAAACACGTGAACTTTTTCTTCAAATCGATGAACTTATTTTGAAAATTGATGAACTTTTTTAAAAATTATGTGTAATTGTTTTTAAATTCATGAACTTTTATTTTTCATTCTTCTAATGAACTATTTTTAAAAACGATGAATTCATTTTCCAAATCTACTGAACTTTTTTTTGAAAATCGATGAACTTTGATACGATGAACTTATTTTCAAATTCGATGAACATTTTTCTAGAATTTGATGAACTTTATATAAAATTTGATGAGTTTTTTTTCCAAATTCAATGAACTTTTTTTAAAATTCGATGAACTTTTCTTCAAAATCTATTAACATTTTTCAAAATCGATGAACTTTTTCAAATTTTGATTAACTTTTTTGAATTTTTTTAAAATCGATGGACTTTTTTTCAAACTAATGGATGTCTTCTTCCAGATTCGAACTAATGAACTTTTTCCAAAATCGATAAAATAATGAGAAGTGTTGATTTTTTTCCAAATTGATGAACTTTTTCTCAAAAGCGTTGAACCTTTTTCAAAACGATGAACATTTTCGAATTCATGAGTTTTCCATATAATCAAAAATCCAGTTGATATAATATACTGTATTGTGCAATAAATAGCATGACCATGCTTTGTTCTTATAAATTTGGTGGTATTATTTGTTAGTAGTGCCTAATGGCTCTAGTGGTTAGCTAGCCGGGACAAGGACTTGGCGCCACAGGTTCGAATCCTGGTTAAGTCGGTTTTTTTACGTTTTTTTGTTTATATAGGTTTGCTGTGAAGTCAGCCGCACGAAGCTTCAGCTTCTGCTGCTTCGTGATCGGCCCAAATCAGGCCGAGCGAAGTCGCGTGAGCGCCAGCTTAGTGATCGGGCGCCTGAAGTGCGGGTTCGGAGCTCCCAGGAGCATCGGGCAAACCCTATTTGGGGCTGCAGGCGCCAGTTATAGGTTCACTATGAAGCCAGCTGCGCAAAGCTTTAGCTTCTGCTGCTTCGTGATCGGCCCAAATCTGGCCCAAGCGAAGTCGCGCTAGTGCCAGCTTCGTGATCGGGCGCCTGAAGCGCAGGTTAGGAGCTCCCAGGAGCATCGGGCAAACCCTATTTTGCGTTGCATGCGCCAGTTATAGGTTCGTTATGAAGCCAGCCACGTGAAGCTTTAGCTTCTGCTGCTTCATGATCGACCCAAATCCGGCCCAAGCGAAGCCGCGCGAGGGCCAACTTTCGTGATCGGGCATCTGAAGTGCGGGTTAGGAACTCCTAGGAGCATCAGGCAAACCCTATTTGGCGCTGCAGGCGCCAGTTATAGGGCATTTTTGCTAACGGCACCTGCAGCGCTCCTGCCCTGGGCTGGCCCATCTCACACATTTTTATTCTGACTTAATGCGCAAAAAAAAGAGTGTTGGAGAGATTTGAACCCGCAACCTGTAGTGTAAGTTCCACTCACAACAGCCAACCATGAAAGACAACATGTCATGGCAACTCCCTTCCTTTTCATCATTCATCACTTTTGACCGGTTTTTCTTTTTGGTTTTTTCTATTTATTGTCTTTCATATTTTTTAAACTTTTTCTTTACTTTTTATGCACAAATTAATTCAAGCTGGATGAAGTTTTTTCAAAATCGGTGAACTTTATTGAACTTCGATTAACTTTTTATTCAAAATCGAGATTCTTTTAACATCAATGAATTTTTCTGATGAACTTTTTTCAATTTGAACTTTTTTGATGAGTTCTTTTTCAATTTCTATCAACTTTTTCAATTTGATGAACTTTTGAACCTTTTTTCAAATTCGATGAACTTTTTTTCAAAATCGACGATTTTTTTTCAAATTTGTGAACTTTTTCAAAATCGGTGAATTTTTTCCAAAAATTGATGAACTTTTTGTCAAACCGATGAACTTTTTTTGAATTCAATGAACTTTTTTTCTGAATTCGATGAAATTTTTTCAATTTAATTTAAATTTGATGAACCCATTTCAAAATCTAGGAAATTGTTATCGAATTTATATTTTCTTTTTCTAGATAATTTATATTGGGTATATTTAACGTTTCACTAAATCAAAAGGTTAAGTATATCTGTTTTCTTGTTGTAGACAACAAAGTTGCTTCGGTCTAGTGGTTAGTGCGGTTGGCTCGCAACATTACGATCCCAGGTTCTAATCGCTGCAGACCCTGTTTTCTACCTTTTGATGTCATTTTTTCTGACTCACATAGCCTTCGAGTAGGTTATTGGGCCGGCCCACTTACGTCCTCTTCGAGCACCAGAAATTTAGCACTATCGATTTCCCTTTTGCTATTGACTACTGGGCCTCCATGGGCTGCGTGTAGGAAGGAAGAAATCAGACACATCTAATGCAACAGATATCCTTTCTTACCCTCTTGCTTGGGGTTTACCTACTCCGGCGGCAGTGCCACCGTTGAGTTTTTTCCCTGCCGGACATTCGACGACGTGAACTGCTCGGGCTTCCCAGGCTGGGTGATCCGGCGGCTCGGCCTCGGGTATAGAGCTTATTCACAGTCCATCTCCCCTTGGACTAGGGCCAAGATTTGAAGTATGGAGCAGTCTGCTTTGAAACTACCGGGAGTGCTTGTCAAGGGCGACCACCTACAGCGTATGGGGAACTTTTGTGAGGAACAACCGGATGAAGTATTTCTCGAGGAACAAGCATGACGGTTCACAGTCAGGAAACTTCAGACTAAACCTGAATCGGAAGAGCACCATGCAGACATGAATAAGTATGATCCTTCGAGGAATAGGCCTCCTGATCACGGTGCTTCAGCGCTGCATACTGTAGGAGGAGGAAGAGAGCAGCTTACTGAAGATTCTGGAGTAGATAAGAGCAGGGTGCATCACCAAACAAAGCTGGAGCCCAGGGAATTAGCATCACCAACGGATACTGATAAATTGGCAACATCAGTGGTCTCCTTGGCCCAATGAAAACTTTATGCTGGAACTATCGTGGGATTGGCGATCCCGTGACAGTTAGAGAACATTGTGATCTCGTGGAGCTAAGTAAGCCATCGATTCTTTGTTTAGCTGAAACCCAACTGTCGAAGAGTCGAGTAGAAGGTCTCTATTTTTTGCTTGGTTTTGATCTTAGCTTTGGTGTTGGTAGTAGTGGCAGGAGTGGAGGTATTTGTATCTTTTGGAACAATTCTATAGATGTATCAATAAAAATATATTCTCAATATCATGTGGATGAATGGGTTTCTGAACCAGGGAGAGCTCAATGGAGATTGTCCTGCTTCTATGGTGAAGCAAACTAAAGTTTAAGGTACAAGACGTGGGATACAATGAGGAAACTTAGAGGGGAGAATACACTCCCATGGCTATGTATAAGAGACTTTAATGAGATTCTCAAAAAAGAAGAACAAATGAGCCCTAATGAGCTGGACGGTGCACAGATTGATGCGTTTCAGGAAGCCATTGATGTGTGTGAACTAGCAGATTTGGGCTACAGAGGTCTAGACTGGACTAGGGAAAAATGGGTTGCTGGTGGAAATTTTTTGCCATGTCTGGCTGGACAGAGCCTTGTCAATAGCTTGATGGTCGAGCTTATTTCCCTTTGCATCCTTCGAACACCTAACAACAGCCAAGTCAGACCACTGCCCTATTTTGTTGGAAACAGATCGGACGGATGCAAGTGTTAGGGCAATACAAAAGCCGTTCACGTATGAGTGTATGTGGGAGTGAGATCCCAACTTTGGAGATGTGATCATAGACACATGGAGGTCGACAGGCCATGCTCAGTCTGTGGCTGAGTTTTTAGAGAAATTATCTCATGTGGTGAGCCAGCTGCAGCGATGGGGCTGGACCTCTTTTATTTTGGCCAGAATGGAGCTGTGTTATCTGCGTGGTAGGATGGAGGAGCTTCGCTCAGTTCCTACTAGGTTGGAGCCAGATGTGGAAGAAAAAGAGGTCGAGGCCCGGATAGTCGAGCTGTGCTTGCGGGAGGAGATCATGTGGCATCAAAGATCTCATGTTCAGTGGCTTATCAAGGGGACAGTAACACAAAGTTTTTTCACCGAAGGCTAGTGCAAGGAAATCTAAGAAACGCATCACTGAACTTCAATGAGGGGATAGCTCTATGTGTAACAGCCGAGATGAAATAGCGGCTAGCACATCTGATTTCTATGCTAATCTGTACGCATCAGAAAACACCATAAGTATGGAGGAAGTGTTATCTCACATACCACCGAGAGTTGATGGTCTGATAAATAGTAAGCTTAATGCACCGTTCAGTAAGGAAGAGGTAAAAACCGCATTTCTCCAAATGTTTCCCACAAAGGCTCCAGACCCAAATGGATTTCCTGCTCACTTTTTTCAGCGGAATTGGGATTTATATGGTGACGAGGTGACAAATATGGTGCTCCGTGTTCTTAGCGGAGATGATTCCCTGGAGGAGATAAACAAGACATTCATTGTTTTAATTCCCAAGATTGCAAGTCCAAAAAATTTAGGACGGTTTCGACTGATTAGTCTTTGCAATGTGATCTTCAAGATTGCCTCTAATGTACTGGCTAACCGGCTCAAACTCATTCTCCCCGACATCATTTCAGAAGAACAAACCGCATTTGTACCTGGCCGTCTCATCACGGATATTTTTTTCTGCTTAAGAATGTTTGCATTATATGAAAACAAAGAAATTGAAGGGTGATGTCTACTACGCAACTTTATTCTTGTAGACTCGTGTTGGGACACCAAGCGCAGAGTTTTGTAGGATGGTAGCAATTTTCCCTCAAGTGGATGACCTAAGGTTTATCAATCCGTGGGAGGCGTAGGATGAAGATGGTATCTCTCAAACAACCTTGCAAGCAAATAACAAAGAGTCTCTTATGTCCCCAACACACCAAATACAATGGTAAATTGTATAGGTGCACTAGTTCGGCGAAGAGATGGTGATAAAAGTGTAATATGGATAGTAGATACTGATTTTTGCAATAGGAACAATAAAAAACAGCAAGGTAGCAATTGATAAAACAGAGCACAAACAGTATTGCAATGCTTGAAAATGAGGCCTGGGGTCCGTACTTTCGCTAGTGCAATCTCTCAACAATGCTAATCTAATTGGATCATATAACCATCCCTCAACGTGCGATGAAGAATCACTCCAAAGTTCCTATCTAGCGGAGAACATAAGAAGAAATTGTTTGTAGCTATTCTTTCCGATCGATCTATCCAAGAGTTCGTACTAAAATAACACCAAGTTATTCTTTCCGATCGATCTATCAAGAGTTCGTACTAAAATAACACTAAGTTATTCTTTCTGATAGAGTTCATACTAAAATAACACCAAATCAAATTCAGATTCATAATACTCAATCCAACACAAAAAACCTCAAAGAGTGCCCCAAGATTTCTACCGGAGAAACAAAAGACGAGAACGTGCATCAACCCCTATGCATAGATTACCCCAATGTCACCTCAGGAATCCGCGAGTTGAGTGTCAAAACATATCTCAAGTGAATCAATATAATACCCGTTGTCACCACGGGTGTTCATATGCAAGACATATATCAAGTGCTCTCAAATCCGTAAAAGTATTCAATCCAATAAGACGAAATCTCAAAGGGAAAACTCAATTCATCACAACCAGATAGAGAGGGAGAAACACCATATGATCCAACTATATTAAGAAAGCCCGCGATGCATCAAGATCGTGCCATCTCAAGAACACGAGAGAGAGAGAGAGAGAGAGAGAGAGAGAGAGAGAGAGAGAGAGATTAAACACATAGCTAGTGGTACAAACCCTCAGCCCCGAGGGTGGACTACTCCCTACTCATCATGGTGGCCGCCGGGATTATGAAGATGGCCACTGGTGATGGTTTCCCCCTCCGGCAATGTGCCTGAATTGGGTCTAGATTGGTTTTTCGTGGCTATAGAGGCTTGCGGCGGCGAAACTTCTGATCTAGGGTTATTTCTGATGGTTTCTTTATTTATAGGATTTTTTGGCGTAGGTTTCACGTGAAGATGGGCCTCAGGCGCACCCCAATGTCTTGTGCCCTACTCCTTCACCTTTTGGTCCTTCCATAAAGCTCCGGGGGTCTCTTTTGTTCCAAAAAAACCATCAAAACATTTTAACTCATTTGGAGAACTTTCATTTCTGCACAAAAAACAACACCACGGTTGTTCTGCTGAAAACGACGTCAGTCCGGGTTAGTTCCATGCAAAATCAAACCAAATTCTTTGGATCTGTCTAAAAAAATAACCACAAAAATCCTAATCCTACTTTACGTCATGTAAATTGGTTTGATGCCAAAAGTCATTGGCATGCCGAATTTTGGCAACTGCCAAATGTTTGGTAGAGATTAATTTGCATAACATTGTTCATTGCGAATCTCACAAGAGGTTGACAAGTGTTGGTGGCAAACCAATAAGACTCTTAATTTTGTTGCACTAAGTTGTGTGCTCTCTATTTATGCATTTCTTTCATCAAGATCAATTGATGATTTAGGGTTCACGATGTCACAGGATATATTATGTTTCATACACTCTACCTACTAGATTCACATTATTATAAAATATATTGACACCACATTTTTTACTATATGTATAGGTGCTATCTGACGATGTCGACAACGAGGATGAAGATGGCCAGCAGTGGTTCAAGAGGCAAAAGCTTAGGGAGCTTTATATGGGAAATCATAACAGGTGTATTAGGACTTGGACTTGGGGCTTTGGGTGCTCGTTTTGCAACCAAAAACTTCTTGACGCGTATGAAAGTGTTCTGGTGCATGCAAGAGGACCAACCGTTTGCTCCTTCAAGCAGAAGTATTCTCGTAGGGTGGCGCACGCTGATACGTCCGTTTTGCATCATGCTTTTATATCGATATTTATTGCATTATGGGCTGGTATTACACGTTATGTCACAATACTTATGGCTATTCTCTCTTATTTTACAAGGTTTACATGAAGAGGGAGAATGCCGGCAGCTGGGATTCTGGGCTGGAAAAGGAACAAATATTGAAGACCTATTCTGCACATCTCCAAAAGTCCTGAAACTCCAGGAAAGTCATTTTTGGAATTAATAATAATTACTCAGCGGAAGAAATACATGAGGGGAGCCACCCACTATCCATGAGGGTGGTGGGGAGGGGGGGCACCCACCCCTACTGGGCGGGCCCCCCTGCCTAGTGGGCCACCTGGCAGCCCTCCGATGCCCATCTTCTGCTATATGAAGTCTTTTACCCTGGAAAAAAAATCATAAGCAAGCTTACGGGACGAAACTCCGCCGCCACGAGGTGGAACCTTGGCGGAACCAATCTAGGGCTCCGGCGGAGCTGTTCTGCCGGGGAAACTTCCCTCTGAGAGGGGGAAATCATCACCATCTTCATCACCAACGATCCTCTCATCGGGAGGGGGTCAATCTCCATCAACATCTTCACCAACACCATCTCCTCTCAAACCCTAGTTCATCTCTTGTATCCAATCTTTGTACCAAAACCTTAGAGTGGTACCTGTGGGTTGTTAGTAGTGTTGATTACTCCTTGTAGTTGATGCTAGTTGGTTTATTTGGTGGAAGATCATATGTTCAGATCCTTAATGCATATTAATACTCCTCTGATCATGAACATGAATATGCTTTGTGAGTAGTTACGTTTGTTCCTGAGGACATGGGTGAAGTCTTGCTATTAGTAGTCATGTGAATTTGGTATTCGTTTGATATTTTGATGAGATGTATTAACCATTGTTTGGGCCTAGAGGGAAGGCATTGGGAAGTAATAAGTAGATGATGGGTTGCTAGAGTGACAGAAGCTTAAACCCTAGTTTATAAGTTGCTTCGTAAGGGGCTGATTTGGATCCATATGTTTCATGCTATGGTTAGGTTTACCTTAATACTTCTTTTGTAGTTGCGGATGCTTGCAATAGGGGTTAATCATAAGTGGGATGCTTGTCCAAGAAAGGGCAGTACCCAAGCACCGGTCCACCCACATATCAAATTATCAAAGTAATGAATGTGAATCATATGAGCGTGATGAAAACTAGCTTGACGATAATTCCCATGTGTCCTCGGGAGCGCTTTTCTCATTATAAGAACTTGTCCAGGCTTGTCCTTTGCTACAAAAAGGATTGGGACACCTTGCTACACCTTATTTACTTTCATTGCTTTTTACCCGTTACAAATTATCTTATCACAAAACTATCTGTTACCTACAATTTCAGTGCTTGCAGAGAATACCTTACTAAAAACCACTTGTCATTTCCTTCTGCTCCTCGTTGGGTTCGACACTCTTACTTATCGAAAGGACTATGATAGATCCTCTATACTTGTGGGTCACCAAGACTCTTTTCTGGTGCCGTTTCCGGGGAGTGAAGCGCTTTTGGTGAGTGGAACTTGGTAAGGAAACATTTATATTGTGTGCTGAAATTTATTGTCACTTGTTACTATGGAAACTAATCCTTTGAGGGGCTTGTTCGGGGTATCTTCACCCCAACCAGTAGAGCAAAGAGTTTCTCCTCAACCTACCGAACCTACTGAAATGTTTACTTTGAAATTCCTTCGGGTATGGTAGAGAAACTGCTAGCTAATCCCTTTGCAAGAGATGGAACATTGCATCCCGATTTACACCGTATCTTTGTGGATGAAGTTTGTGGATTATTTAAGCTTGCAGGTATGCCCGATGATGTTGTTAAGAAGAAGGTCTTCCCTTTATCTTTGAAGGGAGATGCATTGACATGGTATAGGCTATGTGATGATATGGGATCCTGGGACTATAAACGATTAAAATTGGAATTTCGCCAGAAGTTTTATCCTATGCATCTTGTTCATCGTGATCGTAATTATATATATAATTTTTGGCCTTGCGAAGGAGAAAGCATCGCTCAAGCTTGGGGGAGGCTTAAGTCAATGTTATATTCATGCTCCAATCATGAGCTCTCAAGAGAAATGATTGTTCAAAACTTTTATGCTCGGCTTTCTCTCAACAATCCCACCATGCTTGATACTTCTTGTGCTGGTTCTTATATGATGAAGACTATTGAATTCAAGTGGGACTTATTGGAAAGAATTAAACGCAACTCTGAAGATTGGGATTCCGACAATGGTAAGGAGTCAGGTATGACACCTAAGTTTGATTGTGTTAAATTTTTTATGGATACCGATGCTTTTTGTGGATTTGGCACTAAATATGGACTTGACTCTGAGATAGTAGCTTCCTTCTCTGAATCATTTGCTACTCATGTTGATCTCCCTAAGGAGAAGTGGTTTAAATATAATCCTCCCACTGAAGTAAAAGTAGTTGCACCTGTTACAATTGAAGAAAAGGTTATCACTTATGATGATCCTATTGTTCCTACTACTTATGTTGAGAAACCACCTTTCCCTGTTAGGATAAAGGATCATGCTAAAGCTTCAACTGTGGTTTGTAAGAGTAATACTAGAACATATACACCTCCTGAGCAAATTGAAGTTGAACCTAGTATTGCTATGGTTAAAGATCTCTTGGCCGATAATATTGATGGGCATGTTATTTATTTCTGTGATGAAGCTGCTAGAAATGCTAGACCCGATGATAAGAAACATAGACATGTTGTAGGCATGCCTGTTATTTCTGTCAAAATAGGAGATCATTGCTAGCATGGCTTATGTGATATGGGTGCTAGTGCTAGTGCAATACCTCATTCCTTATATAAAGAAATTATGCATGACATTGCACCCGCTGAGATAGAAGATATTGCTGTTACAATTAAGCTTGCCAATAGAGATACTATTTCACCAATTGGGATTGTTAGAGATGTTGAAGTCTTGTGTGGGAAAGTTAAATATCCTCCTGATTTTATTGTTCTTGGTTCCCCACAAGATGACTTTTGCCCCATTATATTTGGTAGACCCTTCTTGAATACTGTTAATGCTAAGATTGATTGCGAAAAGGATGTTGTTACGATTGGCTTAGGGGATATGTCTCATGAGTTTAATTTTGCTAAATTACGTAGACAACCCCATGATAAAGAATTGCCTAGTAAGGATGAAATAATTGGTCTTGCTTCTATTGATGTGCCTCCTACTGATCCTTTAGAACAATATTTACTAGACCATGAAAATGATATGTTTATGAATGAAAGAAGGGAGATAGATGAAGTATTCTTTAAATAGGGTCCTCTTCTGAACAACAATTTGCCTGTTGAAATCCTAGGGGATCCCCCTCCACCCAAGGGTGATCCCGTGTTTGAGCTTAAACCATTACCCGATACTCTTAAATATGCTTATCTTGATGAAAAGAAGATATATCCTATTATTATTAGTGCTAACCTTTCAGAGCAGGAAGAGAAAAGATTATTGAAAACTCTGAAGAAGTACTGTGCTGCTATTGGATGTACTCTTGATGATCTTAAGGGCATTAGTCCCACTTTATGCCAACACAAAATAAATTTGGAAGAAGACGCCAAACCAGTTATTGATCACCAACGACGGTTAAATCCTAAGATGAAAGAAGTGATAAGGAAGGCAATACTAGAGCTCCTTGAGGCAGGTATAATCTATCCCGTTGCTGATAGTCAATGGGTAAGTCCTGTCCATTGTGTCCCCAAGAAGGGAGGTATTACTGTTATTCCTAATGATAAAGATGAATTGACCCTGCAAAGAATTATTACAGGCTATAGGATGGTAATTGATTTTCATAAATTAAATAAGGCTACTAAAAAAGATCATTACCCTTTACCTTTTATTGATCAAATGCTAGAAAGACTATCCAAACATACACATTTCTGCTTTCTAGATGGTTATTCTGGTTTCTCTCAAATACCTGTGTCAGCGGATGATCAAGCAAAGACTACTTTTACTTGCCCTTTCGGTACTTTTGCTTATAGACGTATGCCTTTTGGTTTATGTAATGCACCTGCTACCTTTCAAAGATGCATGATGGCTATATTCTTTGACTTTTGTGAAAAGATTTGTGAGGTATTCATGGATGATTTCTTCGTTAATGGATCCTCCTTTGATGATTGCTTGAGCAACCTTGAACGAGTTTTGCAGAGATGCAAAGATACTAGTCTTGTTTTGAATTGGGAGAAGTGCCACTTTATGGTTAATGAAGGAATTATCTTGGGGCATAAAATTTCTGAAAGAGGTATTGAAGTTGGTAAAGCTAAAGTTGATGCTATTGAAAAGATGTCGTGTCCCAAGGACATTAAAGGTATAAGGAGTTTCCTTGGTCATGCCGATTTTTATAGGAGGTTCATTAAGGACTTTTCTAAAATCTCTAGGCCTCTGACTAATTTATTGCAAAAAGATATTCCTTTTGTCTTCGATGATGATTGTGTAGAAGCATTTGAAATACTTAAGAAGGCTTTGATTTCTGCACCTATTGTTCAGCCACCTGATTGGAATTTACCCTTTGAAATTATGTGTGATGCTAGAGATTATGCTGTAGGTGCTGTTCTAGGACAAAGACTTGATAAGAAACTAAATGTTATTCAATATTCTAGTAAAACTCTAGACACTGATAAGAGAAATAATGCTACTACTGCAAAAGAATTCTTAGCAGTTGTATTTGCCTGTGATAAGTTCAGACCCTATATTGTTGATTCTAAAGTAACTATTCACACTGATCATGCTTCTATTAAATATCTTATGGAAAATAAAGATGCTAAACCTAGACTTATTAGATGGGTTCTCTTGCTACAAGAATTTGATTTGCATATTATTGATAGAAAGGGAGCTGAGAACCCCGTTGCAGACAACTTGTCTAGGTTAGAGAATGTTCTTGATGACCCACTACATTGATGATAGCTTTCCTGATGAACAATTAGCGGTCATAAATGCTTCTCGTACTGCTCCATGGTATGATGATTATGCTAATTACATTGTTGCTAAATTTATACCACCTAGTTTCACATACCAGCAAAAGAAAAAGTTCTTCTATGATTTAAGACATTACTTCTGGGATGACCCACACCTTTATAAAGAAGGAGTAGATGGTGTTATTAGACGTTGTATACCTGAGCATGAACAGGAACAGATCCTACACAAGTGTCACTCCGAGGCATATGGAGGACACCACGCTGGAGATAGAACTGCGCATAAGGTATTGCAATCCGGTTTTTATTGGCCTACTCTCTTAAAAGATGCCCGTAAGTTTGTCTTGTCTTGTGATGAATGTCATAGAATTGGTAATATTAGTAGACGTCAAGAAATGCCTATGAATTATTCTCTTGTTATTGAACCGTTTGATGTTTGGGGCTTTGATTATATGGGACCTTTTCCTGCCTCTAATGGGTATACACATATTTTAGTTGCTGTTGATTATGTTACTAAGTGGGTAGAAGCTATTCCAACTAGTAGTGCTGATCATAACACCTCTATTAAGATGCTTAAAGAAGTTATTTTTCCGAGGTTTGGAGTCCCTAGATATCTCATGACTGATGATGGTTCACATTTTATTGATGGTGCTTTTCGTAAAATTCTTGATAAGTATGATGTTAATCATAGAATTGCATCTCCATATTACCCACAGTCTAGTGATCAAGTAGAATTGAGTAATAGAGAGCTCAAATTAATTTTGCAAAAGACTGTTAATAGATCTAGAAAGAATTGGTCCAAGAAACTTGATGATGCATTATGGGCTTATAGAACTGCATATAAGAATCCTATGGGTATATCTCCATATAAAATGGTTTATGGAAAAGCATGTCACTTACCTCTCGAACTTGAACATAAGGCATATTGGGCTATTAAAGAGCTCAATTACAATTTCAAACTTGCCGGTGAGAAGAGGTTATTTGATATTAGCTCACTTGATGAATGGAGAACCCAAGCCTATGAGAATGCCAAGCTGTTTAAAGAAAAAGTTAAAAGATGGGATGACAAAAGGATACAAAAGCATGAGTTTAATGTAGGTGATTATGTGTTGCTATTCAACTCTCGTTTAAGATTTTTTGCAGGAAAACTTCTCTCTAAATGGGAAGGCCCTTACGTTATCGAGGAGGTCTATCGTTCCGGTGCCATAAAAATCAACAACTTCGAAGGCACAAATCCGAAGGTGGTGAACGGCCAAAGAATCAAACATTATATCTTAGGTAACCCAATAAATGTCGAAACTAATATTATTAAAACCGTAACCCCGGAGGAATACATAAGAGACACTTTCCAGAACGTTTGAGACTCCGACAAGGAATATGTATGTGTTACAGTAAGTAAACCGACTCCAAAACAGTTCTAATAGCATTTTTTCTTCGTTTTGGAATATTTAAGAAAATAGGAAAATAAGAAGTAGTCCGGGAAGGACACGAGGCATCCACGAGGCGTCCACGAGGGTGGAGGGCATGCCCTACCCCCGCGGGCGCACCCCCCTGCCTCGTGCGCACCTCGTGTGCTCTCCGGACTCCGTTTTCTTGCACGATACTTCTTTCGGTCAGTAAAATTCATTATATAATCTCCCGAAGGTTTTGACCATCGTATCATGCAAAAATCTTCTATCGTTGTTTTGAGCTGTTTTTCTAACAGATCTAGAGCATCATGACGGCACCCTCCTCCAACAATGAAGACAAGGATGCTTGGCTATTGAAGATAGAGCTGAAGAGAGAGGAACCTGAGGAGATCAACAAGGATGAAGGGATCAAGAAGGCCATGGAGGGTCAAGCTCTGGCGGCAGAAGAAGAAAACATCCCTCAACTTCTTCCTAACCTCTTTACCCCAACTGAGATTGAAGCTTTCAAGATGATTGAGTTAGCTCGCATACAAAACAAGTATCTCACATAGGAAAATATTTTGTTGAAGGATCATATCGTCGCACTTAAGGGCATTATCCGCAAATTGGAAGAGCTTCTACGCTCGGTGTGCGACTATCCATCATCATCACCACCTTCTTCACCAGCAAAGGAGACATAATCACATGGATATGGGCACTCCCCTTGGCAACTCCAAGCTAGGGGGAGTTGCCCCGGTATCGTATCATCATCACACTCCTATCTTTACCGTTTTTCTTAGTTCGATCCTTTTGGTAATATCATGATCTAGTAGAATAAAGTTTTGGTATGAATTAGTTTTGAGTTTTGCTTTGTGATCCCTCTATGTAATTGAGTCCGTGAGCTATATATAATAAAGATTAGTGTTGAGTCAAGGGCTTTTGCTATCTTGCCATGATCTTGAGGAAATAAAAGAGTAAAAAGAAATAAAAGAGATCATATTGACCTTATGGATAGTAATGACTTCACACATAAAGAGTATGATGATTAAAAGTTGTTAAGAGTTGGCAAACATAGTTTTGGTCATCGTTGCAACTAATAGGAAGTAATAAAGAAAGAGAGGTTTTCACATATAAATATACTATCTTGGACATCTTTCATGATTGTGAGCACTCATTAAAGTATGACATGCTAAAGAGTTGATGTTGGAAAAGGAAGACAACATAATGGGTTATGTTTTCTCACATCTCAGTTAAAGTATATTGTCATGGATCATTCAAACATGTTGAGCTTGCCTTTCCCCTCATGCTAGCCAAATTCCTTGCACCAAGTAGAGATACTACTTGTGCTTCCAAATATCCTTAAACCCAGTTCTGCCATGAGAGTACACCATACCTACCTATGGATTGAGTAAGATCCTTCAAGTAAGTTGTCATGTTGCATGCAATAAAAATTGCTCTCTAAATATGTATGACTTATTAGTGCGGAGAAAATAAGCTTTATACGATCGTGTGATATGGAAGTAATAAAAGCGACGGATTGCATAATAAAGGTTCATATCACAAGTGGCAATATAAAGTGACATTCTTTTGCATTAAGATTTCGTGCATCCAACCAAAAAGCATATGACAACCTCTGCTTCCCTCTGCGAAGGGCCTATCTTTTACTTTATGTCTTTTACATTATGCAAGAGTCAAGGTGATCTTCACCTTTGCCTTTTACATTTTATCCTTTGGCAAGCACCTCGTGTTGGAAAGATCTTGATATATTATCCAATTGGATGTAAGTTAGCATGAACTATTATTGTTGACATTACCCTTGAGCTAAAAGGTTGGGAGGCAACACTATAAGCCCCTATCTTTCTCTATGTCCGATTAAAACTCCAGAACCATAATTATTGCGTGAGTGTTAGCAATTGTGGAAGACTAAATGATAGTTGAGTATGTGGACTTGCTGAAAAGCTCTATTACTGACTCTTTCCAATGTTATGATTAATTGCAATTGCTTCAATGACTGAGATTATAGTTTGTTAGTTCTCAATGAAGTTTCTGAATCATACTTGACATTGTGAATAGATTGTTACTTGAGCATAAGAAATCATATGACAAAATATATATGTTGCTGTTATAAGAATGATCATGATGCCCTCATGTTCGTATTATGTTTTTATAGACACCTCTATCTCTAAACATGTGGACATATTTTTCAATATCGGCTTCCGCTTGAGGACAAGCGAGGTCTAAGCTTGGGGGAGTTGATACGTCCATTTTGCATCATGCTTTTATGTCGATATTTATTGCATTATGGGCTGTTATTATACGTTATGTCACAATACTGATGGCTATTCTCTCTTATTTTACAAGATTTACATGAAGAGGGAGAATGCCGGCAGCAGGGATTCTGGGCTGGAAAAGGAGCGAATATTGGAGACCTATTCGGCACAACTCCAAAAGTCCTGAAACTCCACGAAAGTCATATTTGGAATTAATAATAATTATTCAGCGGAAGAAATACCTGAGGGGGGCCACCCACCGTCCACGTGGGTGGGGGAGGGGGGCGCCCACCCCTACTGGGCGCACCCCCTACCTCGTGGGCCACCTAGCAGCCCTCCGGTGCCCATCTTCTGCTATATGAAGTCTTTTACCCTGGAAAAAAAAATCATAAGCAAGCTTATGGGACGAAACTCCGCCGCCACGAGGAGGAACCTTGGCGGAACCAATCTAGGGCTCCGGCGGAGCTGTTCTGCCGGGGAAACTTCCCTCCGGGAGGGGGAAATCATCACCATCATCATCACCAACAATCCTCTCATCGGGAGGGGGTCAATCTCCATCAACATTTTCACCAGCACCATCTCCTCTCAAACCCTAGTTCATCTCTTGTATCCAATCTTTGTACCAAAACCTCAGATTGGTACCTGTGGGTTGTTAGTAGAATTGATTACTCCTTGTAGTAGATGCTAGTTGGTTTATTTGGTGGAAGATCATATGTTCAGATCCTTAATGCATATTAATACTCCTCTGATCATGAACATGAATATGCTTTGTGAGTAGTTATGTTTGTTCCTGAGGACATGGGTGAAGTCTTGCTATTAGTAGTCATGTGAATTTGGTATGCGTTTGATATTTTGATGAGATGTATTAACCATTGTTTGGGCCTAGAGGGAAGGCATTGGGAAGTAATAAGTAGATGATGGGTTGCTAGAGCGACAGAAGCTTAAACCCTAGTTTATAAGTTGCTTCTTAAGGGGCTGATTTGGATCCATATGTTTCATGCTATGGTTAGGTTTACCTTAATACTTCTTTTGTAGTTGCGGATGCTTGTAATAGGGGTTAATCATAAGTGGGATGCTTGTCCAAGAAAGGGCAGTACCCAAGCACCGGTCCACCCACATATCAAATTATCAAAGTAACGAATGCGAATCATATGAGCGTGATGAAAACTAGCTTGACGATAATTCCCATGTGTCCCCGGGAGCGCTTTTCTCATTATAAGAACTTGTCCAGGCTTGTCCTTTGCTACAAAAAGGATTGGGACACCTTGCTACACCTTATTTACTTTCATTGCTTGTTACCCATTACAAATTATCTTATCACAAAACTATCTGTTACCTACAATTTCAGTGCTTGTAGAGAATACCTTACTGAAAACCACTTGTCATTTCCTTCTGCTCCTCGTTGGGTTCGACACTCTTACTTATCAAAAGGACTACAATAGATCCCCTATACTTGTGGGTCATCACACGCCTCGTACGCTGAGTACCTGGAGAAACTTCACCTTCATGCAGGCCTGCTGACAGATGAGATGTGGGTTTGAACTTGAAGGAAATATGCCCTAGAGGAAATAATAAAGTTATTATTTATTTCCTTATTTCATGATAAATGTTTATTATTCATGCTAGAATTGTATTGACCGGAACATAATACATGTGTGAATACATAGACAAACATAGTGTCACTAGTATGCCTCTACTTGGCTAGCTCATTAAACAAAGATGGTTAAGTTTCCTAACCACATACATGAGTTGTTATTTGATTAACGGGATCACATCATTAGGAGAATGATGTGATTGACTTGACCCATTCCGTTAGCTTAACTCTTGATCGTTTAATATATTGCTATTGCTTTATTCATGACTTATACATGTTCCTATGACTATGAGATTATGCAACTCCGGTTTACAGGAGGAACACTTTGTGTGCTGCCAAACGTCACAACGTAACTGGGTGATTATAAAGGTGCTCTATAGGTGTCTTCGAAGGTACTTGTTGAGTTGGCGTATTTCGAGATTAGAATTTGTCACTCCAATTGTCGGAGAGGTATCTCTGGGCCCTCTCGGTAATGCACATCACTATAAGCCTTGCAAGCAATGTGACTAATGAGTTAGTTGCAGGATGATGCATTACATAGCGAGTAAAGAGACTTGCTGGTAACGAGATTGAACTAGGTATTGAGATACGGACAATCGAATCTCGGGCAAGTAACATATCGATGACAAAGGGAACAAAGTATGTTGTTATGCGGTTTAACCGATAAAGATCTTCGTAGAATATGTGGGAACTAATATGAGCATCCAGGTTCCGCTATTGGTTATTGACTGGAGACATGTCTCGGTCATGTCTACATAGTTCTCGAACCCGTAGGATCCGCACGCTTAAAGTTCGGTGACGATTATATTATGAGTTATGTGTTTTGATGGACCGGAGGTATTTCGGAGTCCCGGATGAGATCGGGGGCATGACGAGGAGTCTCGAAATGGTCGAGACGTAAAGATTGATATATTGTACGACTATACTCGGACATCCGAAAGGTTCCGAGTGATTCGGGTATTTATCGGAGTACCGGAGAGTTACGGGAATTCGCCGGGGAGTATATGGGCCTTATTGGGCTTTAGGGGAAAGAGAGAGAGAGGAGGCTGCGTGCCCCCCAAGGCCTAGTTCTAATTGGACTAGGGGGAGGGGCTGCGCCCCCTCCTTCCTTCTCTTCTCTTTTCCCTTTCCTTGACTCCTACTCCTGCTTGG
>NC_041385.1:426195595-426213888 GCF_002162155.2 Triticum dicoccoides
CTCCCGGTGGGAGTAGGACTCGTCCAGGGCGCGCCATAGGAGGGACAGCCCTCCCCCTCCTCCACTCCTTTATATACGGTGGAAGGGGGCACCCTAAAGACACACAAGTTGATCTGTTGATCTCTCCCAGCCGTGTGCGGTGCCCCCCTCCACCATATTCTACCTTGGTAATATCATAGTGGTGCTTAGGCGAAGCCCTGCATCGGTAGCATCATCGACACCGTCATCACGCCGTCGTGCTGATGGAACTCTCCTACAAAGCTTTGCTGGATCGGAGTTCGTGGGACGTCATCGAGCTGAACGTGTGATGAACTCGGAGGTGCCGTGCGTTCGGTACTTGGATCGGTCGGATCATGAAGACGTATGACTACATCAACCGCGTTGTGCTAACGCTTCCGCTTTCGGTCTACGAGGGTATGTGGACTTACTCTCACCGCTCGTTGCTATGCATCACCATGATCATGCGTGTGCGTAGGAAATTTTTGAAATTACTACGTTCCCCAACAGTGGCATCCGAGCCAGGTTTTATGTGTAGATGTTATATGCACGAGTAGAACACAAGTGGGTTGTGGGTGATACAAGTCATACTGCTTACCAGCATGTCATACTTTGGTTCGGCAGTATTGTTGGATGAAGCGGCCCGGATCGACATTACGCGTACGCTTACGCGAGACTGGTTCTACCGACGTGCTTTGCACACAGGTGGCTGGCGGGTGTCAGTTTCTCCAACTTTAGTTGAACCAAGTGTGACTACGCCCGGTCCTTAAGATGGTTAAAACAACACTAACTTGACGAAATATCATTGTGGTTTTGATGCGTAAGTAAGAACGGTTCTTGCTCAGCCCGTAGCAGCCACATAAAACTTGCAACAACAAAGTAGAGGACGTCTAACTTGTTTTTGTAGGGCATGTTGTGATGTGATATGGTCAAGACGTGATCAGATATAAGTTGTTGTATGAGATGATCATGTTTTGTTGAAGTTATCGGCAACTGGCAGAAGCCTTATGATTGTCTCTTTATTGCATAAGATGCAAGTGCCAAATAATTGCTTTACTTCATCGCTATGAGATAGCAATAGTTGCAAGAGCAATAGTTGGCGAGACGACCATGTGACTACACATTGATATAGATCAAGATGATGGAGATCATGGTGTCATGCCGGTGATGATGGAAATCATGATGATGCTTTGGAGATGGAGATCAAAGGCACAAGATGATGATGGCCATATCATGTCACATATTTTGATTGCATGTGATGTTTATCTTTTATACATCTTATTTTGCTTAGTTCGGCGGTAGCATTATAAGATGATCTCTCACTAAATTTCAAGGTATAAGTGTTCTCCCTGAGTATGCACCGTTGTGAAAGTTCTTCGTGCCGAGACACCACGTGATGATCGGGTGTGATAAGCTCTGCATTCAAATACAACGGGTGTATGACAGTTTTGCACACACAGAATACTCAGTTTAAACTTGACGAGCCTAGCATATGCAGATATGGCCTCGGGACACTGGAGACTGAAAGGTCAAGCGTGAATCATATAGTAGATATGATCAACATAGTGATGTTCACCATTGAAGACTACTCCATCTCACGTGATGATCGGACATGGTTTAGTTGATTTGGATCACGTGATCACTTAGATGATTAGAGGGATGTCTATATAAGTGGGAGTTCTTAAGTAATATGATTAATTGAACTTTAATTTATCATGAACTTAGTCCTGATAGTATTTTGCAAATAATGTTGTAGATCAATAGCTCGCGTTATTGCTTCCCTATGTTTTATATGTGTTCCTAGAGAAAACTAAGTTGAAAGATGATAGTAGCAATGATACGGACTGGGTCAATGATCTAAGGTTTATCCTCATTGCTACACAGAAGAATTATGTCTTTGATGCACCGCTAGGTGACAGACCTATTGCAAGAGCAGATGCAAACGTTATGAATGTTTGGCTAGCTCAATATGATGACTACTTGATAGTTTAGTGCACCATGCTTAACGTCTTAGAATCAGGACTTCATAGACGTTTTGAACGTCATGGACCATACGAGATGTTCCAGGAGTTGAATTTAATATTTCAAGCAAATACCTGAGTTGAGAGATATGTATTCTCTAACAAGTTCTATAGCTAAAAGATGGAGGAGAATAGCTCAAGCAATGAGCATGTGCTCAGATTGTCTGGGTACTACAATCGCTTGAATCAAGTGGGAGTTAATCTTCCAGATAAGATAGTGATTGACAGAGTTCTCTAGTCACAATCACCAAGTTACTGGAACTTCGTGATGAACTATAGTATGCAAGGGATGACGAAAATGATTCCCGAGATCTTCGTGATGCTGAAATCAACGAAGGTAGAAATCAAGAAAGAGCATCAAGTGTTGATGATTGACAAGACCACTAGTTTCAAGAAAAGTGCAAAGGGAAAGAAAGGGAACTTCAAGTAGAATGGCAAGCAAGTTGTCACTCCCGTGAAGAAGCCCAAAGCTGGACCAAAGCCTGAAACTGAGTGCTTCTACTGCAAAGCAAATGGTCACTGAAAGTGGAAATGCCCTGAATATTTAGTAGATAAGAAGGATGGCAAAGTGAACAAGGGTATATTTGATATACAGGTTATTGATGTGTACCTTACTAGTGTTTGTAGTAACCCCTGGGTATTTGATACTTGTTCGGTTGCTAAGATTAATAACTCGAAATAGGAGTTACAGAATAAACAGAGACTAGTTGAGGGTGAAGTGACGATGTGTGTTGGAAGTGGTTCCAAGATTGATATGATCATCATTGCACACTCCCTATATTATTGAGATTAATGTTGAACCTAAATAAATGTTATTTGGTGTTTGCATTGAGCATAAATATGATTAGGTCATGTTTATTGCGATACAATTATTCATCTAAGACAGAGAATAAATGTTATTATGTTTACATGAATAAAACCTTCTATGGTCATACACCCAATGTTGATGGTTTATTGAATCTTGATCATGGTGATACACATATTCATAATATTGATGCCAAAAGATGCAAAGTTGATAATGATAGTGCAACATATTTGTGGCACTGCCGTTTGGGTCATATAGGTTTAAAGCGCATGAAGAAACTCCATAAAGATGGACTTTTGGAATCACTTGATTATGAATCATTTGATGCTTGCGAACTGTGCCTTTTGGGCAAGATGACTAAAACTCCGTTCTCCGGAACAGTGGAACGAGCTACTGACTTGTTGGAAATAATACATACCGATGTATGCGGTCCAATGAGTGTTGATGCTCGTGGCGGGTATTGTTATTTTTCTGACCTTCACAGATGATTTGAGCAGATATGATTATGTCTACTTAATGAAGCATAAGTCTGAAACATTTGAAAAGTTAAAAGAATTTCAGAGTGAAGTGGAGAATCATCGTAACAAGAAAATAAAGTTTCTACAAATCTGATCGTAGAGGGAATATTTGAGTTACGAGTTTGGCCTTCATTTAAAAACAATGTGGAATAGTTTCACAGCTCACGCCACATGAACACCACAGCATAATGGTGTGTCCGAATGTCATAACCGCACTTTATTGCATACGATCTATGATGTATCTTACAGGTTTACCACTATTGTTTTGGGGTTATGCATTAGAGACACCTGCATTCACTTTAAATAGGGCACCATCAAAATCCGTTGAGAAGACGCCTTATGAACTTTGGTTTGGCAAGAAACCAAAGTTGTCGTTTCTTAAAGTTTGGGGCTGCGATGCTTATGTGAAAAAGTTTCAACCTGATAAGCTCGAACCCAAATCGGGGAAGTGTGTCTTCATAGAATACCCAAAGAAAACTGTTGGGTACACCTTCTATCACAGATCCGAAGGCAAGATATTCGTTGCTAAGATGGATCCTTTCTAGAGAAGGAGTTTCTCTTGAAAGAAGTGAGTGGGAGGAAAGTAGAGCTTGATAAGGTAATTGTACCTTCTCCTGAATTGGAAAGTAGTTCATCACAGAAATCAGTTCTAGTGATTCCTACACCAATTAGTGAGGAAGCTAATGATGATGATCATGAAACTTCAGATTAAGTTACTACAGAACCTCGTAGGTCTTCCAAAGTACACTCCGCACCAGAGTGGTATGGTAATCCTGTTCTGGAAGTCATGTTACTAGACCATGATTAACCTATGAACTATGAGGAAGCGATGATGAGCCCAGATTCCGCGAAATGGCTTGAGGCCATGAAATCTGAGATGGGATCCATGTATGAGAACAAAGTGTGGACTTTGGTGGAGTTGCCCGATGATCGGCGCACCATATTGTCGGTGTTCTGGGAACGGGGGTCCCCAGACTTGCTTGCCTGCGGCCTGCGGCGTGGCTCAAGTGGTGGCCCAATACGGCCCATCTTCATCAACTCAAGCTCAAGACCCTCGCGAGGGGCCAAGCCTCGCGGGGTGGACGACGCAAGGTTTCCTCAGGAGCGGCCTCTCTAGGCAGGCTCGCGAGGAGGCGGAGAGATCAAGGCAGGGGTACCTCACGAGGTGCTCGTGACGCAAGCCATGACTATCGAGACCAGGCGGGCGCCAAGCGGGCGCCGGCCTGTGCAGTGTCCTTGTTTACTCTTTGGTCCAAAGGGGGCAAGCGTAGGCGCGGAGTACCGAGGCATCAAGCAAAGGTTACTCTCGGTGTCAAAACCGGCGGATCTCGGGTAGGGGGTCCCGAACTGTGCGTCTAGGCGGATGGTAACAGGAGACAAGGGACACGATGTTTTTACCCAGGTTCGGGCCCTCTCGATGGAGGTAAAACCCTACTCCTGCTTGATTGATATTGATGATATGGGTAGTACAAGAGTGGATCTACCACGAGATCAAGGAGGCTAAACCCTAGAAGCTAGCCTATGGTATGATTGTTGTAATGGTTGTTCGTCCTACGGACTAAAACCCTCCGGTTTATATAGACATCGGGGAGGGCTAGGGTTACACAGAGTCGGTTACAATGGTAGGAGATCTACATATCTGTATTGCCAAGCTTGCCTTCCACGCCAAGGAAAGTCCCATCCGGACACGGGACGAAGTCTTCAATCTTGTATCTTCATAGTCTTGGAGTCTGGCCGATGATGATAGTCCGGCTATCCGGACACCCCCTAGTCTAGGACTCCCTCAGTAGCCCCTGAACCAGGCTTCAATGACGATGAGTCTGACGCGCATATTGTTCGGCATTGCAAGGCGGGTTCCTCCTCCAAATAATTCATAGAAGATTGTGAACACCAGGATAGTGTCCGGCTCTGCAAAATAATTTCCACATTCCACCGTAGAGGGAATATTATGTACACAAGTTTGATTCTGCTGACATATCCTGTAGCATGACGTCACGCCACTACCAAGCCTTTACTTGAATCGTTTTTTATTATACCACCTCAGCGCGTTTAGCGAAGCGGTTTCCTTGGCACGTCTTGTCGAAGCAGAGATCGTGTTCCCCTTATTCCGGGATTCTCATCAATACAGACGTGGGTAACCCAACCGCGCCCGTCGCCACGCCCCCTCTATCGAAGGCGAGTCCCGAACGGTCACGGAGACGGCTCCTGGTATTCTTCCTCTTTATAATAGGACCAAGGCTCGTTTATTTTCTTCAATCCTCCATCAAATCTTCTCCTTGCTCCAAGTTCCAACACCCAGAGCCCCAGATTCGAGCGCTTCGGACCTTCAACAATGTCCGGCTCCGACCTTAAGGGCCGGTGTATGCCCTCCTCCGTCACGGAGGAGGACGTGCTAAAGCTGCGAGAGGCCAAGTACCTGTCTTACGAGATTTCGCACAGGCTGCCTGCCGAAGGGCAGGCCATCCCCACCCCCAAGCCCGGCGAGTACGTCGTCTTTGTGTCCCACCTCCATCGGGGTTTAGGCTTCCCGATGGATCCTTTTGTGAGAGGGCTCATGTTCTACTATGGGTTGGAATTCCATGACTTGGCTCCGGAGTCCATCCTCCATATTTCCTCATTCATTGTTGTCTGCGAAGCCTTCTTCCGCGTCACCCCCCACTTCGGCCTGTGGCTGAAGACCTTCAATGTGGAGCCGAAGATGCTCGGGGGGCGTCAAGCAGAGTGCGGCGGGGCGGCCGTAAGCAGGAGGGCCGATGCCCCGTGGCCCGAGGGCTCCTTCCAAGAGGAGCTCGGCTTGTGGCAGCAGGAGTGGTTCTATATCACCGCTCCGAAGGGCAGCAGGCAGAAACCGCCGCCCTTATTCCGCTCGGGACCTCCACGACGGTTGATGTCGTGGGTCAACCAAGGGCTTAATTGGGGGCCGTCAAAGGACGTGCCCCTACTGCAGGGCCGGATTCGAGACCTCCAAGCGAGGGAGATCGATCTGGTGGTGGTAATGCAGGTCATGCTGATTAGGCGTCTCCTGCCCTGCAAACGCCGCCCTCTCCAGCTGTGGGAGTTTAATCCGGAGGGACCACGGATTCTCCAACACTTCATGGGTATGACACCCGTGGAGATGTACAAATTATTCTTCAGATCACGAGAGGCGTGTCCGGAACTGACCGAGGATGCCGACCTAAGCTGCAATCGCCCGGATACACAAGTAAGTAGCTCCGAGTCCGGACATACCGTTTGTTTGCCTTTCAGTGATTCGCCTTTTGACCGATTTCCTTCTAAACAGGAGTGGATAGCGCAAGCAAAACTGATACGGTGTCCGGCCCCCCTCCCAGAGACCGCGCCGGATCCCGTGCTGGTCAGGATGCTGGAGGTTGCGCCTTCAGAGGAAGGCGAAGGGGAAAACAGAGGAGCTACCGCCTCGCCCAAGGAGGCTCTTGAAGAAGGGGGGATCGAGAATCCTTCCCTCCAGGGGGAGAAGAGGACCGCCTCCGAAGACCCGGAGGCCAAAGCCCCTAAGCGGGGGAAGAAATCTTCACCAGAGGGTCCTGCTTCCGAGGAGGCCCCGACCACACAGTCTCCCCTAAAGAATCAGCCCTCCAGCGAGCCGTGAGTAGAAAAAAGGGAGTTCGGTAATGAGAAACATCCCTATTTGTGCTTCTGAGGATAACCGAAATTTTTACCTTGTAGTTCGGATCTCCGACCTTCTCAGATGAGCTCGTCTTCGGGGGACCTTCGTCCGGAGATGGTGGAGAGCGAGACGCCTCCGTCTGCTGCGCCGTCGGATAGGGCGGACGAGCCTGAAGTGTCATCACGGAGGGTATCCCCGAGCCCGGCAGAGCCGAAGAGTTCGACGCCGACTAGAGTTCGGCCGGGGGAGCTGAAGGATCTACTTGAGAAGGCGTCCATCTCAGAAGACCACCATGCATTGATGAGTATGGTGATTGGGAGGATTTCGTCCGTTGAAAGCGAATTGCATAATGCCGTCAGGAGTTTGCTGGCGGGGTTTGAGGTACGTAAAAATGACACACCTTTTTGACAGTTTTGCACATAATAGTGCGCCCTGTATAGATAGTAGCCCCTGAGACTCGGTAGGTTGTCGAAAGCGACAGCGTACCGAGGATCAAAATCGCACGTTTCAATTTTCACCATTCCTATGCAGGTGGCGGATCGTCCGGGGGCCAGCCGGACTGATGGAGTTGCTGAACTAAAGCGGCAACTCGACGTTGCGGATGCGGACATCGCGCTAGTCAACAGGCGACTTGATGAGTCGCAAGGTAAGTGTTTCTTGTGCGGTCACTTAGTAAGGGAGCCGAAGCTCACTCCTTACAACATGTGTTTGAAATGCAGATGGTGCCGCTGCTGTGGAGAGCCTTCGGGCCGAACTTGCTCAAGCCAAGGAGCAAGCCAGAAGGAGTAATGCAGCGGCCTCGAGGGCGGCCGAGGAGTTAGAAGCCGAAAGGGCTGCACACTGCCGAAGCAGGGAAGAGATGGCCGAAATGGCCGTTAATTTAAAGGATGCTACCGACCGCAGTGAGGCTCTTGAAAAGGAGCGCCTATCGGAGCGGGAAGACCTGGGGAAGGCCACCGCCGAAGCCAAGGATGCCCGTTCTACAATGCGGGCTATAAAGGAGGAGCTGCGCCAGGCCGGAGACATTGTGGCTGGCAAGCCTTTTCTGCTGTGCCGAAGGTTTACGGATCCAAAGTATGCCCAGCTTGGCCAGCTGTGGGGTCCATAGGATCCTTATATGGACTTAGCGGCGAGTGCGGCGGATGCCGTTGTGCACTTCCGAAGTCAGAAGGATCACAAGACGGAAGAGCTGTTTTGGTCTCAATTCCATAGTCCGGATCGTTCACTTCCGCTGACCGATCGGTTGGCCGAATGGGCTGAGCTGAATAGGTTGTCCGGACTTGCCATGACGGATATCGTGACTCATGTCTGGCCGGATAGGCCCAAGCCGAAGAGCTATTTTGGCTTATTGCAGCAATTTCTTGGGGCGGTGCCGCATATCAAGGCGATGAAGCGGTCGGCCTGCATAGAGGGTGCGCGGATGGCCCTCGCCCATGTGAAGACACATTGGACAGAGATGGATGCCACCGCTGTTGCGACCCAGGGTTCGGACGAAAGCCGGTTACCCGCCGAGCACTATTTTGGGGAAGTTCTGCGTGGTGCTCGTGTAATAGAGTCGTAGTGCTCAAAAAATGTCACGTTCAAATGAACTTTTTATTTTGTAAAACAATGTTTATGATGTAGGCGCTTTTTATACTTGTGCGTTCAAGTATTGAAATATCTCCTATGCGGCCGTTTATGTATACGTGTGTATAACCTGAAAGATGGCAGTCTTCGGCTTCAGCCCCCACGCACAAGGTGCGGGGGTGTTCGCAAAAATAGCGCATTTTCACACTTAATCCGACGTCTCGGTCCTGTGAAGGAGGTGGCAGCATAGCAAACGAGGCAACCGGACTATGATGCTTTATCACTTTCACTTAGCCATGGGAGTTCGAGGGTGGGGCTACGATATAGCCCCTGGAGCACCGTGTTATCCGGATTCGGGGCGCGTATGTGCCTGACCGGGAAACGGTCCTTCGTCAAGGCGGAGGAATTCTAAACATTCCTGTGGTCGATCGAGTGGTTGACCAGTCTCTCGCTGTATCATGACAGTCAGTTTTCGGCTTTCTCTACTGAGGTGCTCGCCCAGTCGAACTGGGGCACAATCGTAGTAGTTCTCCTGGTGCCCCGTTAGCCGATGATACGGAACGTAAGGCAGCAAAACACAGGAGCCGGGCAAACCCAACATTTGACCAAATACATGATTCGGAGCTGATGCATATAAGGCCTAACTTGAGACGCCGAACACTCCCTAAGGTGTTCGGTCTTTATAATAACGGGCAGAACAATGCCCTAAGCCCCTAGTGTCTAGGTACGAGCGGGGTCCTCTGACGCGGCCGATGCCAAAACGTCAGTCTCCTCTCTGGTTATAATGAAAAACCAGGGGATTATAGCAACAAGAGACAGTAAAAAAGGTTTACGCAGGGTCTTAATCTGAAAAGAATCCTTGCAACGGGTCCCTACTGCACGTCTGCGCCTGTGTCTCCATTGTGCCGTTATCCTGGACGGGCGTGCACGTTGTTCATCTGTAAAAAGAGGGGAACTTAGTTTGAAAGGAAATCGTGCGAAAAAGTGCATAAAAATATTAATAAATGAATAAAGCTGAGCTTATATTAGCTCATTATTGCTTATGTGCGCAGCCCCTTGTTGAGGGGTGTGCGGTTAGGGAGCCCCTAGCTTATTTATTCCGGACTCGTCTAGCCATGTCCGGGGTCTTAAACGACCTTTTAATGAAATGATGCCGTGTGGACCGGGCATTTTAAGATTAAGAGACGCGTAATGCGGTATTGCGTTAAAGCGGATAAAAGCTTCACGTCCCAATAGTGCTTGATAGCTACTTTTGAATGGGGCGACATGAAAGATTAGCCTTTCGCGTCGGAAGTTGTCAGATGTCCCGAACACAACTTCTAGTAATAAGGAGCCTGTGCACTTGGCGTAAGGGCCTGGCGTCACTCCTTTAAAGGAAGTGCGGCTATGTCGAATTTTAGTAAGGTCTATCCCCATCCTGCGGATTGTGTTCGGATATAGCAGGTTTAAATCGCTGCCGCCGTCCATCAGGACTTGTGTAAATTGTAGTCCGTCGATTATAGGATCCAATATCAGAGCAGTCCATCCTGCGTTTCGAATGCTTCTGGAATAATCCAGGTTTTCGAAAGTGATTGTTTTTGACATCCAACTTCGAGGTTCCGCTGGGGTGGACCGTGCGGCACTTATTTTAGCGGGTGCCGTATTGTTTTTCCGTAATATCACATGAAGTGAGTTTACTGTTTTGACTTCTTGTGGGAAAGTCTTTTGTTTTCCGGTGCTCTGCTCGTGGGGTTCATCATCATCCTCGCTTGGTGTGTCGAGCCCCTTGTGTTCGGCGTTGAGTCGGCCGGACTGTTTGAAAACCCAACAATCTCGATGGGTGTGGTTTGCAGGCCTTCCGGAGGTACTGTGGATTTGACATATCCGATCCAAAATTTTGTTTAAGTTGGATAGCTCATCACTGTTGTCCTTAAGAGGCAGTGTTTTGTTGTTTGGCCGCGAGCTTTTGAATCCGGCGTTGACCGCCGTGTTCTTTGGGCTTTTTTCTTTATTCCGGCGCAGATCCTTTCTGCGCCGTGATTTTCCGTTTCCATCTCCGATCTCGGATGTACTCGGGTCGCTGGTGCTGTGTCTTGCTAGCCAGCTGTCTTCCCCCGCGCAAAAGCGGGTCATGAGGCTTGTTAGCGCGGCCATTGTCCTCGGCTTCTCTTGGCCGAGGTGTCTGGCGAGCCATTCGTCTCGGACGTTGTGTTTAAAAGCTGCTATGGCTTCAGCGTCCGGGCAGTTGACTATTTGGTTCTTTTTGGTAAGGAACCTATTCCAGAATTTGCGCGCTGACTCTCCGGGCTGTTGAGTTATATGACTTAGATCGTCTGCATCCGGAGGGCGGACATAAGTAGCTTGAAAATTTGCTCTAAACGCGTCCTCGAGCTCTTCCCAACTTCCAACAGTGTTTTCTGGGAGGCTTTTGAGCCAATGCCGAGCTGGCCCTTTGAGCTTGAGGGGTAGATATTTTATGGCGTGGAGATCATCTCCTCTAGCCATGTGTATGTGTAGTATATAATCCCCTATCCAGACTCCAGGGTCTGTTGTTCCGTCGTAAGCCTCTATGTTTATGGGTTTAAACCCTGCTGGAAATTCATGATCCAGCACCTCATTGGTGAAACATAGTGGGTGTGCGGCACCCCTGTATTTCGGTGTGCCGCTGTCTTCGAACACTTGGCGTGTTGTGTTGCTTCCTGGGCCCCTCTTATTTGGCCCGTAAATGGACCTGACCAGGCCATTTGTTTTCCGAGGATCATGAGTCGGCTTGTGCGCGGCGCCGCTTGTTGCTTTTGGCCTGTCATCTGGTCGTCTATCCGGCCAGGCGGCTTCTTTATTTTTTGACTATGGTGGCTCTATGGCTTCCTCGTCAAATTCTGGCAGCAGTTTGCGCTTCGGGTAGTTCTTTGATTGATGGCCATTGCCGTATTTGTCTGCAGTTTTGAGCACTTTGCTCCACCTCATTCTGAGTATGTCTTCCGCTGTTTTGAGCTTCCGTTTTTCCTTCTTCAGACTTCTTGCAGTGGCAACGAGTCTTTTGTGAAGGTTCTTATGCTCCGGTGGTGTGTCCGGCATGAGGTCGTCTGGATTGTTGGTTTCGCCGGGCATGGATTGATTATCCGATTCGTCCTATTCGGACGGTTGCTTGGTTGCATGTTCGTCGTCCACTGGTTTGCCCTGCTCTATTGCTGTCGAGGCGGGACTTAGGGCGGCGTCTGCGTCGCCGTTTTGGTTGTTTATCGGTGGGATTATCCTTTGCCGCGCCCCGTTGGTCCTCGTTATCGCTTTCTTTTGGGGTGTCCACCATATATATTTCATGGGTTGGGGTGGCCTTCCAGTGCTCGGTGAGCGCTGGTTCTTGATCGTCTCCGACATCGTCGTCCATACCGTCGATGTTTTCGGAGTCGTAGTCTAGCATGTCTGTTAGATCGTCGACAGTTGCTACGAAGTGGGTGGTGGGTGGGGTTTGAATTTCTTCATCGTCCGCATCCCAACCATCCTGGCCGTAGTCCGGCCAGGGCTCTCCGGATAGCGAGAGATGCTTTAGCGAATTTAGGATGTCGCCAAAGGGTGAGTGCTGAAAGATGTCCGCAGCGATGAACTCCATGATCGGCGCCCAATCAGATTCGATTGGCAGGGGCGCAGGAGGTTCGGAGTTCGGCAGGGAGTCCGGCACCTCGGAGTCACGAGCTTTATAAGGGACGAGGTCAGTGTTTGGCTCCATCGCCGTGGAAGTTGCAGCTCTCGAGGCGGTGTCCAGCCACCCGTCCTCGATCTGCGCGATCGGCTCCGGTCTATGGGTCGGAGCGGATTCGTGTGCGGCCTCCAAAGTACCGTCCGGCGGTAGAGCTAGATCATACCCATCATGACAGTGCGGCACGCTCGGTTGTGGCTTGGATCCATCAAAGATCAAGTCTCCGCGGATATCCGCCGTGAAGTTTAGGCTTCCAAATCTGACCTGATGTCCAGGGGCGTAGCTTTCGATCTGCTCCAGATGGCCAAGTGAATTGGCCCGTAGTGCGAAGCCGCCGAATACGAAGATCTGTCCGGGGAGAAAAGTCTCACCCTGGACGGCGTTGTTGTTGATTGAAGAAGCCATCAAGCCTATCGGTGACGACACAGAGGAACTCTCAATGAAAGCACCAATGTCGGTGTCAAAACCGGCGGATCTTGGGTAGGGGGTCCCGAACTGTGCGTCTAGGCGGATGGTAACAAGAGACAAGGGACACGATGTTTTTACCCAGGTTCGGGCCCTCTCGATGGAGGTAAAACCCTACTCCTGCTTGATTGATATTGATGATATTGGTAGTACAAGAGTGGATCTACCACGAGATCAAGGAGGCTAAACCCTAGAAGCTAGCCTATGGTATGATTGTTGTAATGGTTGTTCGTCCTACGGACTAAAACCCTCCGGTTTATATAGACACCGGGGAGGGCTAGGGTTACACAGAGTTGGTTTCAATGGTAGGAGATCTACATATCTGTATTGCCAAGCTTGCCTTCCACGCCAAGGAAAGTCCCATCCAGACACGGGACGAAGTCTTCAATCTTGTATCTTCATAGTCTTGGAGTCCGGCCGATGATGATAGTCCGGCTATCCGGACACCCCCTAGTCCAGGACTCCCTCAGTTACCGTTTCGGTGCAACAAGACCAAGACCAGCAGAGCGGCAGGACAGAGGTCACCGTGGAGCCCAAGACGGCGTCATCGCCAGTGCCTTTGGAAGCCGAAGACCAACTTTAGTCAGGATAACTTGTACTAGATGTTACCCTTCAAAATGGCCGTTGTTGGCTCCCTTCCCGCTCAATATTTGGGATGAGGACCAGGGCCTCTATATATAGAGATAGCCACCACAGTAGAGGGACATCTCATCTAGATCTCACCTAGAGCCAATAGAGACGGAGCAATCCCTCTCCAAGCACACCACCACAAGAACACCCCTCGCGAGGCTGTTCTTCCTCTATACTGTTCATCATCTGCCCCGAGGCAATCCACCACACCACACACTGGATTAGGGTATTACACCACTAAGGTGGCCCGAACCAGTATAAACCTTGTCTCCCTTGTGTTCATCATGTAGCTTAGATTCTCAGCGAGGCGTTGGGACGTGGATCGGTAGGGGGAAGATCTTCGCGCGCACCCCAGAGTTCAAACCTTAAGGGTCTTGCCGGAACCCGATATCCGACATTTGGCGCGCCAGGTAGGGGTGCGCCCAAGCTCTCTCTTCCGTTGACCCGCTCTCCATCAACACCGTGCTTCACCCTCATGGCGGACAACGCACCGTCCGCTCCGGCTGCCTACGCCGGCACTGGGGCCAGGGGCTCTGAGCCATGGCCCCCCCTTGCGACAGGTGCGGTGGCCGAACAAGTTCAAGCCAGAGATGCCGCCGCGCTACGACGGCGCGGCGGATCCACTAGCTTTCCTACTAGCGTATGAGGAGGCCGTCCTCCAGGCCGAGGGCGACGACAGGGTCATGGCTAACTGGCTTCCCATGGCCCTCATCGGCGTTCCGCGCATGTGGCTGCTCCACTTGCCAGCGGCTTCGGTGGCCTCCTGGGAGGAGCTGTGCAACCTCTTCATCGCCCATTATGCTGCGCCGGTGCCCCCGGTCATCACAACTCTCCTCGGCGGCTCGCAAGCGCCACCCACGAGCCGCCACGTCAAGCGGTTCGTCCACCAGATCGGCGCCGCCCTCTGATACATCTCCAACGTATCTATAATTTATGAAGCATTCATGCTATATTATTATCTGTTTTGAATGTTTATGGGCTTTAGTATACACTTTTATATTACTTTTGGGACTAACCTATTAACCGGAGGCCCAGCCCATATTGCTGTTTTATTGCCTATTTCAGTATTTCGAAGAAAAGGAATATCAAACAGAGTCCAAACGAAATGAAACCTTTGGGAGCGTGATTTTTGGAACGAAGATAGATCGAGAGTTCCACCGCCGCAAGCCTCTGTAGCCACCAAAAACCTCTCAGGAGCCCATTACGGCACCCTGCCGGAGGGGGGATCCCTCACCGGTGGCCATCTTCATCATCCCGACGCTCTCCATGACGAGGAGGGAGTAGTTCATCCTCGGGGCTGAGGGTATGCACCAGTAGCTATGTGTTTGATCTCTCTCTCTCTCTCTCTCTCTCTCGTGTTCTCTCTATGGCACGATCATGATGTATCGCGAGCTTTGCTATTATAGTTGGATCTTATGATGTTTCTCCCCCTCTACTCTCTTGTGATGAATTGAGTTTTCCCTTTGAAGTTATCTTGTCGGATTGAGTCTTTAAGGATTTGAGAACACTTGATGTATGTCTTGCCGTGCTTATCTGTGGTGACAATGGGATATCAAGTGATCCACTTGATGTATGTTTTGGTGATCAACTTGCGGGTTTCGCCCATGAACGTATGCATAGGGGTTGGCACACGTTTTCGTCTTGACTCTCCGTTAGAAACTTTGGGGCACTCTTTGAAGCACTTTGTGTTGGTTGAATAGATGAATCTGAGATTTTGTGATGCATATCGTATAATCATGCCCACGGATACTTGAGGTGACAATGGAGTATCTAGGTGACATTAGGGTTTTGGTTGATTTGTGTCTTAAGGTGTTATTCTAGTATGAACTCTATGATAGATTGAATGGAAAGAATAGCTTCATGTTATTTTACTACAGACTCTTGAATAGATAGAATAGAAAGGATAGCTTTGAGGTGGTTTCGTACCCTACCATAATCTCTTCGTTTGTTCTCTGCTATTAGTGGCATTGGAGTGACTCTTTGTTGCATGTTGAGGGATAGTTATATGATCCAATTATGTTATTATTGTTGAGAGAACTTGCACTAGTGAAAGTATGAATCCTATGCCTTGTATCCTAGCATTGCAATATCGTTTACGCTCACTTTTATCATTAGTTACCTTGCTCTTTTTATTATTTCAGATTACAAAAACCTATATCTACCATCCATATTGCACTTGTATCACCGTCTCTTCGCCGAACTAGTGCACCTATACAATTTATCATTGTATTGGGTGTGTTGGGGACACAAGAGACTCTTTGTTATTTGGTTGCAAGGTTGCTTGAGAGAGACCATCTTCATCCTACGCCTCCCACGGATTGATAAACCTTAGATCATCCACTTGAGGGAAATTTGCTACTGTCCTACAAACCTCTGCACTTGGAGGCCCAACAACGTCTACAAGAAGAAGGTTGTGTAGTAGACATCAAGCTCTTTTCTGGCGCCGTTGCCGGGGAGGTGAGTGCTTGAAGGTATATCTTTAGATCTTGCAATCGAATATTTTTGTTTCTTGTTTTATCACTAGTTTAGTTTATAAAAGAAAAACTACAAAAAAATGGAGTTAAGCTTGTCTCATACGCTTCATCTTTTTAATATCTTTCGTGAGTGTGATGGAAAGGAAAATTGTGCTCAAGTGCTAGAAGAAGAATGCATTAAAATGCTTGGTACTAAATTTTGAATGATGAGCATGATTGCAATATTGTTAGTATGAACTCTTTGAATATCCATAGTACTAATGATGATTGCACTAATTATGATGAAAATATATCTTATAAGCATGTCAATTTTTGTGGAGTAGATTGGGTTTGCAAGTACACACCAAATAGGGAAAATAGATATTGCAAGAGGCATAAGTATTTAGAAACTAAAGGGTTGCAAGAAAGTCTTGATGTATTTGCTGAAAAATTCAATATTATTCACGCTCCTTGTGAACTTTGCAATGAACGTGGTCATTTAAATCTCCAATGCAAATTGTTTCATGATTGAATCATGTCCAATAATTGTGATAGCTTGATTACCCTTGGGCATCATAAAGAGCTTAGTCTTCTTTTGGGGTATGAAGAAATGAAACGTATAACTAAGGGTATTCCAAAATTTAATATTGATAGATTTCTTGATTTTGATCTAGAAAAGATTTATTTGTATTGTGCGTTGAATTGCATTGAAAATCCTTATATTGCCAATTACCTAAAGAAAAGAAAGCAATTAGAAGATGAAGAGAATACTAGTGAAAGGGAAGGGACTTCCCAATATCCTCCTATTATTTCTTATGATGAATCAGGTAACAAGGAGGAGCTTTCTATTCAACCAATCTCATCAATAAGGAGCTCAAAGAAGAAGGTTGAACCCACACATAATGTGAAGAAGAAAAAGAAAAGAAGGAGCAACAAAGGTAAAGACGTATCCCTCCCAAATGATGTTGCTCCTACTACTCATTGTGATGATCATAATTGCTATACTATTGGTGCTATCCATACTATAAATGATGAGAGTGACTATGCTTATGATATGAAAAGGCCCAAGCATGGGGAAGCTATGTTTGATGAGGATGACATATTTGAGAATATATTTGCTGTAATTAATGTTTGTCCCAAGCTTGGGGATGCTATGTTTAATGAAGATGATATTTTTAGCATCCCAAGTTTTGATATGCAAAGTTGTTATGATGATAGCATGCCTCTTACATATGATGATTATATTGATGAAAGTGGGTTTGGAAGAGTGTCAACTTTATTTAGTAATGATTCCACTATCTTGGAAGAGGTTTCAATTGATTATGATGAGAACAAAGTTGCTACTTATGATGATTATTGTGATGAAACTTATGCTATAAAAAGTAGTGATGATTATATTTATAAAACTTGTCATGATTATGATTACCCTTTTTCTGAACATTACTCTTTTAATGTGGAAACAATTTTTAGTATTCAAGTCTCTTATGATACTCCCACTATTCCATATGAGAAGAATTTTGATTATGTGGAGAGTAGTAAATTTTCTATGCTTGTAGATGATGAAAGGAATGCTTTAGGTGCTGGTTATATTGTTGAATTCATTCATGATGCTACTGAAAATTATTATGAGGGAGGAACATATGCTTGTAGGAATTGCAATAATGTCAAGTTTCCTCTCTATGTGCTTAAAATCTTGAAGTTATGCATGTTTTGCCTTCCTATGCTAGTTGATTATTGTTCCCATAAGTTGTTTGCTCACAACATCCCTATGCATAGGAAATGGGTTAGGCTTAAATGTGCTAGTCATATGCTTCATGATGCTCCCGTTATGTTTCAATTCTTATCTTTTATGTGAGCATCATTGTCATCATCGTGCCTAGCTAGAAAGGCGTTAAAGAAAAGCGCTTGTTGGTAGACAACCCAATATTTACCCTTACTGTTTTTGTGTTTCCACATGATTATGCTACTGTATTAATCATGTTTTATAGCTTTCGTTTCAATAAGTGCCAAGTAAGACCTTTAGGATAGCTTACGGTGATAGTTGTGTTGATCCTGCTGAAAATCAGAAACTTTTGCACCCAGTAAATTAGTTTTAATAATTCACAGAAACGTGCTTCTGATCTGATTCTTTTTGCCCTTGATTTGTACACAAATTGGTTAGGACTTCCTAATTTGGTAGGATTTTTGGAGTTACAGAAGTATACGTTTGATACAGATTACTATAGACTGTTCTGTTTTTGACAGATTCTGTTTTCTATGTTAGTGTGAAGAAAATAAGCTTTATACGATCTTGTTATGGAAGCAATAAAAGCGACGGACTGCATAATAAAGGTCCATATACAAGTGGCAATATAAAGTGACTTTTTTTGCATTAAGATTTTGTGCATCCAACCATGAAAGCGCAGGACAACCTCTGCTTCCCTCTGCGAAGGGCCTATCTTTTACTTTATGTCTTTTACTTTATGCAAGAGTCAAGGTGATCTTCACTTTTCCTTTTTTCATTTTATCCTTTGGGAAGCACCTCGTGTTGGAAATAT
>NC_041385.1:426214352-426228621 GCF_002162155.2 Triticum dicoccoides
ATCCAATTGGATGTAAGTTAGCATGAACTATTATTGTTGACATCACCCAAAGGTGAATACGTTGGGAGGCAACACTATAAGCCCCTATCTTTCTCACCGTCCGATTAAAACTCCATAACCATTAGTATTGTGTGAGTGTTAGCAATTGTAGAAGACTATATGATAGTTGAGTATGTGGAGTTTGCTAAATCAAAGCTCTGACATAGACCCTTCCTGAAAATAAGATGAATTGCAATTGTTTGATGATTGAGAATGAAGTTTGCTAGTTTTCAAGAAAGTTTATGGTCTATGCTTTAACATGTGAATATCTTTTTACTTGTTCGTGAGAAGTTTTATGAGATGAACTACTGTTATAACATATAATCATGCTAGAAAAGGTGATTGAAATTATCATTGATCAAACTTGTGCACCTTCTAGCATTCACACTTCATAAATTCTTTCTTTTATCATTTACCTACTCGAGGACGAGCAGGAATTAAGCTTGGGGATGCTGATACGTCTCCAAGATATCTATAATTTATGAAGCATTCATGCTATATTATTATCTGTTTTGAATGTTTATGGGCTTTATTATACACTTTTATATTACTTTTGGGACTAACCTATTAACCGGAGGCCAAGCCCATATTGCTGTTTTATTGCCTATTTCAGTATTTCGAAGAAAAGGAATATCAAACGGAGTCCAAATGGAATGAAACCTTCGTGAGCGTGATTTTTGGAACGAAGATAGATCGAGAGTTCCACCGCCGCAAGCCTCTGTAGCCACCAAAAACCTCTCAGGAGCCCATTACGGCACCCTGCCGGAGGAGGGATCCCTCACCGGTGGCCATCTTCATCATCCCGGCGCTCTCCATGATGAGGAGGGAGTAGTTCATCCTCGGGGCTGAGGGTATGCACCAGTAGCTATGTGTTTGATCTCTCTCTCTCTCTCTCTCGTGTTCTCTCTATGGCACGATCATGATGTATCACGAGCTTTGCTATTATAGTTGGATCTTATGATGTTTCTCCCCCTCTACTCTCTTGTGATGAATTGAGTTTTCCTTTGAAGTTATCTTGTCGGATTGAGTCTTTAAGGATTTGAGAACACTTGATGTATGTCTTGCCGTGCTTATCTGTGGTGACAATGGGATATCAAGTGATCCACTTGATGTATGTTTTGGTGATCAACTTGCGGGTTTCGCCCATGAACGTATGCATAGGGGTTGGCACACGTTTTCGTCTTGACTCTCCGGTAGAAACTTTGGGGCACTCTTTGAAGCACTTTGTGTTGGTTGAATAGATGAATCTGAGATTGTGTGATGCATATCGTATAATCATGCCCACGGATACTTGAGGTGACAATGGAGTATCTAGGTGACATTAGGGTTTTGGTTGATTTGTGTCTTAAGGTGTTATTCTAGTATGAACTCTATGATAGATTGAACGGAAAGAATAGCTTCATGTTATTTTACTACAGACTCTTGAATAGATAGAACAGAAAGGATAGCTTTGAGGTGGTTTTGTACCCTACCATAATCTCTTCGTTTGTTCTCCGCTATTAGTGTCTTTGGAGTGACTCTTTGTTGCATGTTGAGGGATAGTTATATGATCCAATTATGTTATTATTGTTGAGAGAACTTGCACTAGTGAAAGTATGAATCCTATGCCTTGTTTCCTAGCATTGCAATACCGTTTACGCTCACTTTTATCATTAGTTACCTTGCTGTTTTTATTATTTCAGATTACAAAAACCTATATCTACCATCCATATTGCACTTGTATCATCCTCTCTTCGCCATACTAGTGCACCTATACAATTTATCATTGTATTGGGTGTGTTGGGGACACAAGAGACTCTTTGTTATTTGGTTGCAGGGTTGCTTGAGAGAGACCATCTTCATCCTACGCCTCCCATGGATTGATAAACCTTAGGTCATCCACTTGAGGGAAATTTTCTACTGTCCTACAAACCTCTGCACTTGGAGGCCCAACAACGTCTAAAAGAAGAAAGTTGTGTAGTAGACATCACCCTCACGCGCCGCGAAGCCCCTCCGGGTTGGGTGGCACCCCAGGCCGACTTGACCTTCAGCTTGGATGATCACCCTGCCAACACCGCCTGCTCGGGTGCGCTCTCGATGCTGTGCACTCCCACCATCTGCCAGGTGGCCGTCACCAAGACCCTCATCGACGGTGGTGCCGGCCTCAACGTGCTCTCGGTGGAGGCCTTCAGCCTCCTCCATGTGCCCCTGGAGTGACTCCAACCCAGCAAGTCCTTCTCGGGTGTTGGAGGCAGTTCCACTGGCTCCCTGGGGCAGATCCGCCTCCCAGTGACCTTTGGAACCCACGACAACTTCTGCACATAGCTGGTTGACTTCAACATCGCCCCCATCGGCCTCCCGTACAACACCATTCTCGGCTACCCTGCCTTGGCCCAGTTCATGGCAGCGACTCACCCGGCCTACAACCTCATGAAGATGCCCGGGAGCAGCGGCGTCCTCACCATAGCTAGAGATACAAAGGATGCTCTGTAGGCGCTCAAGCTCGCCTTCAAGGCGGCCGCAGTGGCACAGCCCACCAGTGCCAACACCCTCAAGGCCAAGGGGGCTGCGCCAACCAAGAAGAAGCAGCTGTTCACCCAAGACAAGGCGGAGACTAAGCAAGTGCCAGTCGATGAGGATGGATCTTCTGGCGCCACCTTCACCATATGCGCCAATCTTGACTCCGAGCAAGAGGAGGCTCTAGTGAAATTCTTGCGCACGAACAAGGAGGTGTTCGCGTGGGAACCCAAGCAGCTAGCGGGAGTCCCAAGGCAGGTGATCGAGCACCACCTGAACGTGTGCCCCAATGTGCGCCCCATGAAGCAGAAAGCAAGACGGCAGTCCACTGAGAAGCAGGCCTTCATCGTCCAAGAAACCCGCAAGCTAGAAGCAGCAGGAGTCATTCGCGAGGTTCTCTATCTGGAATGGCTGGCAAACCCTGTTGTTGTGCCGAAGAAGGGGGGAAAGGAGCGCATATGCGTCGACTTCACCAACCTCAACAAGGCCCGCCCTCAAGATCCGTTCCCGCTCCCCCGCATCGACCACATCGTTGACTCCACCACTGAGTGTGACCTGTTGTGCTTCCTGAATGCCTTCTCTGGCTACCACCAAATCAAGATGGCGGTAGAAGATGTGGAGAAAACAACCTTCCTGACCCCGGGCAGGGTGTACTGCTACACCTGCATGCCGTTCGGATTGCACAACGCAGGCGCAACCTTTCAGCAACTGATGCATATCGCCTTGGGCCGGCAGCTCGGGAGAAACACCGAGGCTTACGTCGACGACATCGTGGTGAAGTCTCGGGAGGCAAAGACCCTGATACAGGACCTGGAAGAAACCTTCACGAGCCTTCGTGAAGTGGACCTGCGGCTCAACCCGGAGAAGTGCGTGTTCGGTGTTCCTTCTGGCAAGCTTCTAGGCTTCCTCATGTCCCACAGAGGTATCAAGGCTAACCCAGAGAAGGTCAAGGCACTCGAAGACATGAGTCCGCCGCAATCGCTCAGGGAAATGCAAAAGCTCACCGGGCGAGTAACCGCGCTAGGGCGCTTCATATCCAAGCTGGGGGAACGTGCCCTGCCCTTCTTCAAGCTGATGAAGAAGAAGGGTCCGTTCAAATGGACTCAAGAGGCTGACGAAGTGTTCCAAGATCTCAAGAAGTACCTGACCAGCCCCGGTGATGGTGGCTCCACGCCCTCAGGAGCCCTTGGTGCTCTACCTCGCCGCCACACCATACTCCGCCAGTGCAGCTCTGGTGGCGGTTCGGCAGGAGCGCCGGGTCAAGGCCGCGTCGGCCGCGACCCTGACCGCAGCAGCTTGGGGCCAGGAAGGCCTCACGAGGGCCATGACCTCGGCAGATGGGGATCAGCCTCAACAGGAAGGCGCCTCCGGAGCTGAGGGGACCTCATCAAGCAGTCAGGAGCCGGGGGCTCTGACGTCTCAGGAGGCGCTCGACTCTCCAGAGGGTGCAGGCTCCATCGGCACGCCCACCCTCATCGAGCATCCCGTGTATTTCATCAGCATGGTGCTGCGGGATGCAAGGGCACGGTACCCCATGCCTCAAAAGCTCTTGCTCGCGCTATTGGTGGCTTCGCGGAAGCTGCGGCACTACTTCCAAGGTCACCCCATCAAGGTTGTCTCAGCCTACCCATTCGAGAGGTTGCTCAGGAGTCCTAACTCCGCTGGAAGGGTCGTTGAATGGAACATCGAGCTGCAAGCGTTTTAGTAGGAATTCAGCATGACCAGGGTCGTCAAGGGAGCCACACTTGCAGATTTTGTGGCAGAATGGACAGAGGCGCCAGGGCTCAAAGCGGGAGAAGATCGGTCGCTTTCCCCGGGAAGCGAGGCGCCAGACGGCTGGGTTATGCACTTCGATGGAGCATTCTCGTGACATGGCGCAGGGGCAGGCGCATTGCTTATATCCCGCACTCAGGACAAGCTATACTACGTTGTGCAACTCTGTTTCCAGCAGGGCGAAAAGGTTTCCAACAACATAGCAGAATACGAGGGCCTCATAGCAGGCTTAAAGGCCGCGATCGCACTGGGGGTGAAGCGCCTCATCATCAAGGGGGACTCACAGCTCCTCGTCAACTTCTCCAACGAAATGTATGAGCCCAAGGATGAGCACATGGAAGCGTACCTTGCGGAGGTGCGCAAGATGGAAAAGCAATTTCTGTGGCTGGAGCTGCAGCATGTGCCCCGCGGAACCAACCAAGAGGCGGATGACATCGCCAAGAGGGCATCAAGGCGGCTGCCTCAGGAACCTGGCGTTTTCGAGGAACGACTCTTCTAGCCATCAGCAATACCATCACTATCAAGCACAATGCAACCTCGAGAGGAACTCCCTCAACCGCCTGCTTCAGGAGCACCGGCCTGTGGCCCGACCTCAGGAGCGCGCTTGCTTCTGGCGCTAGAGCCTCAGGAAGGATGCTGGATTATGGAGCTCAAGGATTACCTGATGCAAGGGACTCTACCAGAGAAAGAAGAGGACGCGGAACGCGTGGCCCGGCAGGCCACAACTTACTGCATCCAAGACGGAGAGCTCTACTAGAAGCGGCCCAACGATGTTTCCCTGCGTTGCATCTCCAGGGAACAGGGGAAGGAGTTGCTGGCAGACATTCACGGTGGAGACTGTGGGCATCACTCGTCATCACGAACCCTCGTCGGCAAGGCGTTTCACAGCGGTTTTATTGGACTACAGCGCTCAATGACGCAATCGAGCTGGTGAAGGCTTATGAAGCCTGTCAATTCCACGCCAAGCAGATTCACCAGACAGCTCAGGGTCTGCAGACCATTCCACTCTCGTGGCCGTTCACGGTTTGGGGACTCGACATTTTGGGCCCGTTTCCCCGGGCGCCAGGGGGCTATCGCTACCTCTACGTCGCCATTGACAAGTTCACCAAGTGGGATGAGGTGGAAGCTGTCCGCACCATCCCAACTGGCTCCGCAGTCAAGTTCATCAAGGGCCTCGTGAGCAGATTTGGGGTGCCTAATCGCATCATCACCGACAACGGTTTGCAGTTCACCATCAATCTCTTCAAAACATATTGTGCTAACCTTGGAACACAGATATGCTACGCTTCGGTGGCACACCCTCAGAGCAATAGCCAGGCTGAACGCGCCAACGCAGAGGTCCTGAAAGGCCTCAAAACCAGGACCTTCAAGAAGAAGCTGGAGGCCTGCGGTAGGGGCTGGTACGATGAGCTCCAGTCCGTGCTGTGGTCTATCCGCACTATCGCCACCAAGTCGACCGGCGAAACCCCGTTCTTCCTCGTCTACAGAGCAGAGGCAGTCCTCCCTCACGAGGTCAGGCATCGCTCCGCGCGGGTCCTGGCGTTCGACAAAGCACAGCAGGATGCCATGTGGGGGATGGATCTCGTGCTGGGGGAGGAACACCGTCGGGAGGCCACGCTTCGAGTGGCAAGATACCAGCAGGCGCTGCGGCGGTACCACTGCCGCAACATCCGCCCCAGGACTCTCGAGGTAGGTGACCTCGTGCTCAGGCGGCTGCTCTCTAGGTAAGGGTTGCACAAGCTCTCACCCATGTGGGAGGGCCCGTTCAAGGTAGTTCATGTTTCCAGACCTGGCACCGCACGCTTGGAAACCCAGGAGGGGGCGCCCATCCTGAACGCGTGGAACATTCAGCACCTCCGGAGATTCTACCCTTGAAGTAAGGCCCAGTGCCTATAAAGAGGGGTCTAGTGCCTGCAAAGAAGGCCCAATGCCTGTGAAGCTCGTCGCCCCAAGAAAAGGCCTGGTGCCTGTGAATAAGGCCAATGCCTGTGAAGCTCGCCGCCCGTGACACTCTCACGTAATAATGAGTTGGGGCTGTACACACCCCGGAGTCTCCGGAGTGCCGCCCTTGGGCCTCGGGGGCTCTCGCCCACGCTAGTGGCAGCACTTAGCTCCGCGCTAGTGAGAAGACGTCGAACACTAGATTAGGTGCCGGACGCGGCTTTTCATTTGCTTTCCGCAGTTGGCTTGTTCACCCTTGTTTGAAACTTTATTGGAGTTGCTTGTTGTCCCCGGCCCGTGATTCTTTGTCTTTGTTTTTCGCCTGACTCATCCTCTCTTTCGCAAGCCTTGCGAGGGGGCTGCACGGGCGCCCTCGTGAGTACCTTCTTGCCTAATTTCGTGAGGCTTCCTTACTAAAGTTCACAGCGGGAGCACCCCTCCCTATCCATGCCCCATGGGCATCGTGATGCGAACACAGGACCTGAGCCGGTCACCCTCACGACTAAGGTTCGAAAGCTATCCTCCCGGCTAATTTTTGCAGGCCTCAAGACGCCCGACGAGGCCTCAGGAAGGTGCCTCGCGAGGCGAAAACTGCAGCGAGCCCCCCGAGATAAGTTGTTCCTACGCACAAGCACGCAGTCGCAACGCCACAACACAGCATGGGAATAATGGAAATATCATAATAATTAAAGGCAATAGTCCAGCACGCCCCACGGGGCTCCATAGTTCTCTCTCCATGCAGGAAAAGGAGGAAAACAAAATAAACGCGACATGCCCGGCGACGGCTCGTGAGGGGGGATTCACACCGCCCTCCTGAGCTCAATCAGACTCCTCCTCACGCTTCACCGAGGCACGACGGCAGGATGACCCGCTACCACCCTCGAAACGAGCGCGACGGCGCGATGGTTGATCGCGGCCACTGCTGGAGGAGCTGTCACCAGAGGGGGAGCCACTGAAGCTTGGCAAGCTGCGAGCGCCGCCTGCGGCGGGCTCGCCTTCGTCTTCGTGGCAGCCGTCGCCAAGTCCCAGCACTTGGTCACCATTGACGGAGTCCCGGATTAGGGGGTATCTGGACAGCCGGACTGTGTACAACGTCCAGACTATTGAAGCGTGAAGATACAAGACTCAAGACTTCGGCCCGTGTCTGGATGGTACTTTCCTTGGCGTGGAAGGCAAGCTTGGCGATCCGGATATTGTGTTTCCTTCCTTGTAACCGACTCCATGTAAACCCTAGACCTCTCCGGTGTCTATATAAACCGGAGAGTTTGGTCCTTAGAAGGCCGATCACAATTACAATCATACCATCATAGGCTAGCTCTTAGGGTTTAGCCTCTATGATCTCGTGGTAGATCTACTCTTGTACTACCCATATCATCAATATTAATCAAGCAGGAAGTAGGGTTTTACCTCCATCGAGAGGGCCCGAACCTGGGTAAACATCCGTGTCCCTTGCTTCATGTTACCATCAGCCTTGACGCACAGATCGGGACCCCCTACCCGAGATCTGCCGGTTTTGACACTGACATTGGTGCTTTCATTGAGAGTTCCTCTGTGTTGTCGCAACATGGCTTGATGGCTCCTTCAATCATCATCAATGACGCTTTCCAGGGCTAGACTTTCCTTCCCGGACAGATCTTCGTGTTCGGCGGCTTCGCACTGCGGGCCAATTCGCTTGGCCACCTTGAGCAGATCGATAGCTATGCCCCTGGCCACCAGGTCAGGTTCGGAAACTTGAACTACACAGCGGATATTCGCGGAGACTTGATCTTCGACGGATTCGGGCCAGCGCCAGGAATGCCGAACAATCACGATGAGCACGGCTTAGACCTGCTGTCAGACGATGCTCAGGATATCACCCCGGCAGAAGCCTCGGATCTAAATCCGGGGCAGGTTGCGTTGCCTAAGGACGGAGGGCTGGACCCCGCCCCGCAGGCCGTACCCTCATCGGCGATGGAGCCGAACACATGCCTCACTTCTGAGGGAGCCTGTGACTCCGGACCCCCGGATTCATATCTGGCTGTAGGTTCCAGTCCACGCGTCCCCGAGCCCGCCAAGCCTGGTTGGGCTCCGGTGATGGAGTTCACCGCGTCCGGCTCAAGTGGGAAGCAGGCGACGGAGAAATTGGTTGCCCACCCACCACCCACTTCATAGCCACGGTTGATGATTTAACCGACGTGCTTGACTTCGACTCCGAAAGCATCGACGGTATGGACGACGATGCAGGAGAAGACTCAGAATCTATGATGTACCGGATTCCCGCCTCGTCACATGACATATACATGGTGGATACGCCCAAGGAAGACGACGGTGAAAATCCAGAAGATAAAACCCCTGGGCAAAGACCAAAGCGACGGCGCAGACGCCGTTCCAAGTCCAGCAACAGTAAAAACATCAGCAAGAGCGCCAGAAGGATCGATACTCCGGTCAACCCCGAAGGCAACAACGACCATACGGAACCAGCGATGGAGCAGGACAAACCAGGTCACGTCGAACATAGTTCCGAGCAGACGCCCGAAGACAATGATCCAGAGGGACGAGTTCATCAAACTGGCCCAGGACAAGAAGACAGTCCGGACGATGACACATTCATAATTTTGGAAGAACGCGTGGAACGAGATAACCTTCACAGAAAGCTTATGGCCATAGCAAGAAGTCTGAAGAAGCATAAGCAATGGCTTAAAGCCGCACAGGAAACGTTCAATCGCAGATGGAACAAAGTGCTAGACACTGAAGAAAGATATGCCGACGATCGCCACACAAAGAGCTACCCAAAATGTAAGCTACTGCCAGAATTCGATGACGAGGCCGTTCCACCAAAGAATAACACGACCAGGAAACCAGACGCACCGCTTCATAACCGCAACAAAGCAGTTACCGAAGACGCACATGATTTACGTGAGCACCTGGAGAAGACAGCTGGCGCAGCTAGGTCCATCTACGGATCCAAAGGACACACCCCGGCGGGGGACTGCGGTCATGACAAAGACTATGTCAACCAAATACCAGTTTGGAATAAACACCGGACACAACAACAGCCGACAGCATGCCACAACGCGTCCAGATACAGAGGGGCGGCTCACCCCCTGTGCTTTACTGATGAAGTACTGGACCATGAATTCCCACAGGGCTTTAAACCTGTGAACGTAGAGGCATACGACGGAACGACAGACCCAGGGGTCTGGATCGAGGACTTTATCCTACATATACATATGGCTCACGGGGATGACCTCCACGCCATCAAATACCTTCCACTCAAACTAAAGGGACCAGCTAGACACTGGTTGAAAGGCCTCCCCGAAAATTCAATTGGGAGTTGGGAGGAACTCGAGGACGCTTTCAGGGCCAATTTTCAAGGGACTTATGTCCGGCCTCCGGATGCTGATGATTTAAGTCACATAATCCAACAGCCCAGAGAGTCCGCCCGAAAGCTTTGGAACAAATTCCTCACTAAGAAGAATCGAATCGTTGATTGTCCGGATGCCGAAGCCCTAGCGACATCAAACACAACATCCGTGACGAGTGGCTCGCCAGACACCTCGGCCAAGAAAATCCAAGGACAATGGCAGCCCTAACAAGCCTTATGACCCGCTTTTGCGCGGGTGAGGATAGCTGGCTAGCCCGTAAAGGCACCAGCGACCTCATCACGTCCGAAATAAGGGATGGCAACGGGAAGCCACGGTGTAATAAAAACAAACGCCAAAACAAGGAAGAGAGCCCAGATAACACAACGGTTAATGCCGGATTCAGGGGCTCTCAACCTAACCAGCAAAATAAGCCATCTAAAGGCAGCAAAGAGGGACCGTCCAGTCTGAACAGAGTTCTGGACAGACTATGCCAAATTCATGGCACCCCCGACAAACCTGCGAATCACACGCACAGAGAGTGCTGGGTCTTCAAGCAGGCCGGCAAACTAAACGCCGAACACAAGGGAAGGGAAACATCAAGTGAGAACGAGGATGAACCTCGCCCACCGAACACTGGGGGACAGAAAAAATTCCCACCAGAGGTTAAAACAGTGAATATGATCCACACGACTCGCACATCCTTGAGAAGGCACGAACGCGCCCATAAAGACGCGTGCATATAGAGCCCGTCATACCCACACCTAACTACTGGATGTCTTGTCCGATCACCTTCGATCACCTGGACGGCCGAACTAGTATTCGGCGTGAAGGATCAGATGCCTTGGTGCTTGACCCAATAATCGATGGATACCATCTCACCCACGTCCTCATGGACGGCGGCAGCAGTCTCAATTTAATATATGAGGAGACTATCCGCAGGATGGGGATAGACCCATCCAGGATCAGTAAAATCAACACCACCTTTGAAGGGGTGATACCAGGCGTCGAAGCCTACAACAGGGGCTCCGTCATACTGGTGGTAACCTTCGGCTCTCCAAGCAACTCCAGAAGCGAAGAACTACTCTTCATCATCGCACCCTTCCAAAGCAACTATCACACATTGCTTGGAAGAAGGGCCTTCACCCGCGTCAACGCATTGCCGCACTATGGCTACCTTACACTCAAGATGCCCGGTCCACGTGGCGTCATCACCGTTAGCGGAATAACAGAGCGCTCTTTGCGCGCAGAGGAACACGCAACGGCCCTAGTGGCCGGACTATAAGCGGCCTCTAACAAAAAAACATGACTGGTCGTTAAGACCACAAACACGGTTAGACGAGTCCGGCAGCCCATATTACACCCGGGCAACGTATATGTAATCCCATAGCGGACACCAGGGGCTATAAATACAGTCCCACACTTGGCTCAACCCTATGGGCAGGCCACATCTTACACTTTCACTATCCATCGCATACGCACGCTGTACTCTCCTATAAGTTTTCTTTTTCCACAGACGTTCGTGAGATACCCTTCCAGGATACGGCACAACAGAGACAAAGGCGCAGACGTGCAGCAGGGCCCCGTTCAACAGGTTTCTTTGTAGATTAAGCCCCTGTGTAAACCTTTTTATTGCCTCTTGTTGTTTAACCATCCCATGGGTTCTATACCCACAAAGGATACTCCCGTTTTTGGCATTTCGCCACGACAGATCAATGCACGTACCTCGAAACACAGGGTTTATAATGAATGGGCATTCTAGAGCCCATGATCTGTTATAAAGTCCGAATACCTTCGGGAGTGTTCGGCGTCACGAGTTTGGCCTTATATGCATCAACCCCGAATCATGTCTTTGGTCAAATGTTGGGTTAGCCCGACTCCTGGGTTTGCCGCCTTATGTTCCGTTATTATCGGCTAGGGTGGCCAAAGGAGAACTACTGTGATTGTGTGTGACGCCCCTGATTCAATCATACACTAATCATGCATGCAAACGTGTACGATCAAGATCAGGAACTGACGGGAAGATATCACAACACAACTCTAAAAACATAAATAAGTCATACAAGCATCATAATACAAGCCAGGGGCCTCGAGGGCTCGAATACAAGTGCTCGATCATAGACGAGTCAGCGGAAGCAACAATATCTGAGTATAGACATAAGTAAACAAGTCTGCCTTAAGAAGGCTAGCACAAACTGGGATACAGATCGAAAGAGGCGCAGGCCTCCTGCCTGGGATCCTCCTAAACTACTCCTGGTCGTCGTCAGCAGCCTGCACGTAGTAGTAGGCACCTCCAGTGTAGTAGTCGTCATCGACGGTGGCGTCTGGCTCCTGGGCTCCAAAGTCTGGTTGCGGCATCCGGGAAGAAGAGGAAAACGGGGGAAAAGGGGTAGCAAAGCAACCGTGAGTACTCATCCAAAGTACTCGCAAGCAAGGAGCTACACTACATATGCATGGGTATATGTGTAAAGAGGCAATATCAGTGGACTGAACTGCAGAATGTCAGAATAAGAGGGGGATAGCTAGTCCTGTCGAAGACTACGCTTCTGGCAGCCTCCGTCTTGCAGCATGTAGAAGAGAGTAGATTGAAGTCCTCCAAGTAGCAACGATAGCATAATCCTACCCGGTGATCCTCTCCTCGTCGCCCTGTTAGAGAGCGATCACCGGGTTGTATCTGGCACTTGGAAGGGTGTGTTTTATTAAGTATCCGGTTCTAGTTGTCATAAGGTCAAGGTACAACTCCAAGTCGTCCTGTTACCGAAGATCACGGCTATTCGAATAGATTAACTTCCCTACAGGGGTGCACCACATAACCCAACACACTCGATCCCATTTGGCCGGACACACTTTCCTGGGTCATGCCCGGCCTCGGAAGATCAACACGTCGCAGCCCCACCTAGGCACAACAGAGAGGTCAGCCCGCCAGTCTAAATCCTATGCGCGCAGGGGTCTGGGCCCATCGCCCATTGCACACCTGCACATTACGTGGGCGGCCGGAAGTAGACCTAACAACCTCCATTACAAAGGAAGTTGCGTTAACGCTGTCCAATCCGGCGCGCGCCGCTCCGTCGCTGACGTCAAGAAGGCTTCGGCTGATACCACAACGTCGAGTGCCCATAACTGTTCCAGCGTAGTTGGTTAGTGCGTATAGGCCAGTAGCCAGACTCAGATCAAATACCAAGATCTCGTTAAGTGTGTTAAGTATCCGCGAACGCCGAACAGGGCCAGACCCACCTCTCTCCTAGGCGGTCTCAACCTGCCCTGTCGCTCCGCCACAAAGTAACAGTCGGGGGCCGTCGGGAACCCAGGCCCACCTCTACCGGGATGGAGCCACCTGTCCTTTCAGCCCCCACATCGGAATCACTTGCGGGTACTCAACGAGCTGACCCGACTTTAGTCACCATCTATATAGTATGTATGTATGTATAGTATATACCCGTGATCACCTCCCAAGTGATCACGGCCCGATAGTATAGCAAGGCAGACTGACAAGAATGTAGGGCCAATGATGATAAACTAGCATCCTATACTAAGCATTTAGGATTGCGGGTAGGGTATCAATGACTATAGCAACAATGACAGGCTATGTAACATAATAGGAGTAACCGAACATTAACATGCTACACTACTCTAATGCAAGTAGTATAGAGAAGAATAGGCGATATCTGGTGATCAAGGGGGGGGGGCCTTGCCTGGTTGCTCATACAAGAAGGAGGGGTCGTCGGTGACGTAGTTGACCACAGGGGCATCAGCATCGTCACGGGGTCTACCGGAGAGAAGAGGGGGGAGAAACAGTAAATACATAGCAAGCAAGTACATAACAGGACAACAAGCAGAGCTAGACGTGTTCTAACGCGTTATGAGGTGATACCGGTGAAGGGGGGAAACATCCGGGAAAGTATCCCCGGTGTTTCGCGTTTTCGGACAGATGAACCGATGGTGAAATGTTGCAGGCTCGCTATGCTAGGGACGCATGGCGGATGAGCAGGCTGCGTATCCGGATCCGTCTCGTCGTTCTGAGCAACTTTCATGTTGAAAATAATTTAATCCGAGTTACGGATTAAAAGATATGATTTTCTAAAGATTTTATTAATTTCTGGAATTTAATTAATTATTTAACTTAATTCGAAAATGGATTTATGACATCAGTGTGATGTCATGCTGACGTCAGCAGTCATCAGGGGTTGACTGGTTAACCTGACCAGTGGGTCCCACTGGTCAGTGACACATTTTAATTAAGCATTTTATTTAACCTAATCAGGATTAATTAGGGGGGTGGGCCCCACTGTCATTGACTACTTAATTAGCTAATTAACTAACTAACTAGGTTAATTAAATAACTAATGTTTAATTAGTTGTTTAGCTTAATTAATCAAAACTAATTAAGTTGATTAATTAATTAATGTTATTATTTTAACTAATTCTCTTTTTTTTAATGTTCTGTGGGAGGGCGCGTGCCCCGTTTGGTAGTGGCCCAGGGCCATAGTGGGTCGGGCGCTGGGTGCGGGCGTCACCCGAACGACGCATGCCCGAGGGGCGCTGGGCACACGACGCGGCCAGGCGCCGGTGCGCGCCAGGGCGGCCGGCCAGTGATGGGTGCCGGCGGGAAGCAGAGGCGAGCACTGGGGCGACGCGGTGAGGGGGAAGGGGGCTGAAGTGGGGCGAGTTTCACCGGGCTG